>NW_024070186.1:75526865-75873527 GCF_014754425.2 Oryx dammah | reverse complement strand
TCATGGGAATGATGGTAGTGGTGGAGTGGTGGTTCATGGGAATGATGATGGTAGCTATGGTATTAGTAGGTTCCTCATTCTGTGATTCTGTACAGATTAAGGAGAGTGGTTTAATGATCTCAACTGTATATTGTCTTGCCACCCTGGAATATTAGTTAGGCCAAGAGATTGTATTAATTTGAGGCAGATCTAATAGTCTCTAGCATTACTGAACATGAGATCAGAGAAGGAGCCAGAGAAGCAGTTGGTCCCAGGCCTTCCTCTTCAATATGAGGAATCCTCCATCTAAAGGAAAGGGCCCTGCATGGGCTCACACCTTCAGGACAGGCCAAGGTCACACAACTCTTCCTGAGTGCTTTCTCCAGGGCATACTTCTTCTCTCCATCTTTGATTCTGAAGAAGCCTAAGGCTTTGTTTTCTGCAGAAATGTTCTCTTATTCTCTTGGAATTAACCTCTTAATCATTGATGTCTCAGTGAAAATTAAAGAGTCTTTCCTGGTATCATGGTTTAATAGGAGAAAGGAGGAGCAAGCTTATTGTTCAAGTGGGAAATGGAGCTGAAAGGTCTCCATGGCAAGACACGGAACACAGAGAGAAAAGGTCCAAGTAAGAGAAGACTTTTAAAATTTTTTGTATTTTATTTTATATTGTAGTATAGTTGATTTACAATGTTCTGTTAGTTTCAGCTACAGCAAAGTGATTCAGTTGTGTATATATATGTGAAAGAGAAGTCACTCAGTCGTGTCCAACTCTTTGCAACGCAATGGACTGTAGCCTATCAGGCTCCTCCGTCCATGGGATTTTCCAGGCAAGAGTGCTGGAGTGGATTGCTGTTTCCTTCTCCAGGGGATCTTCCTGACCCAGGAATCGAACCCAGGTCTCCCGCATTGCAGGCAGATGCTTTACCGCATTGTTTTTCAAATTCTCCTCCCATCTAGGTTATTCCAAAATATTGCTATACAGTACATCTTGGTTGATTATCTGTTTTATATATAATAGTGTGTATATGCTCATCCCAAACTACTAATTTGTCCCTCCTCATCATGTTTCCCCTTTGGTAGCCATAAGTTTGTTTTCTAAGTCTGTGCATCTGTTTCTGTTTTATACATAATTTCATTTGTATTGTTTTTTTAAGATTCTGCATATAAGTGATATAATATGATATTTGTCTTTCTCTATCTGACTTACTTCACTTAGTATGATAATTTCTGGGTCCATCCAGCTTACTGCAAAGGCATTATTTCATTTTTTATGGCTAAGTAATATTCCATTGTATGTGCATACAACTTCTTCTATTTCCATTTCTCTGTCCATTAATATTTAGGTTGCTTCCATGTCCTGGCTGTTGTAAGTAGTGCCACAGTGAACACTGGGGTGCATGCATCTTTTCCAATTATGGTTTTCTCCAGATACATGCCCAGGAGTGGGATTCCTGGATCATATAGTAGCTCTATATTAGCTTTTTAAGGAATCTCCAAACTGTTCTCCATAGTGGCTATACCAATTTACATTCCCACCAATAGTGTAGGAAGTTTCCCTTTTCTGCACACCATCTCCAACATGTATTGTTTGTAGACTTTTTAAATCTTTTTATTTATTTATTTTAATTGGAGGATAACTACTTTACAATATTGTGATTTTTTTTTTTTTTTTTTGCCATACATCAGTATGAATCAGCCATAGGTATACATGTGTCCCTTCATCCTGAAGCCCCTTCCTGCCTCCTTCCACACCCTATCCGTCCAGGTTGTCACAGGGCACTGGCTTTGGGTCATACATCAAACTTGCGCTTTTTATCTATTTTGCATATGGTAATATATATGTTTCAATGCTATTCTCACAAATCATTTCACCCTCTCCTTCTCCCACTGAGTCCAAAAGTCTGTTCTTTATGTCCATATCTCCTTTGCTGCCCTGCATGTAGGATCATTGGTACCATCTTTCTAGATTCCATATATGTGAGTTAATATACAGGATTTGTGTTCGTACAGTTTTTGATGATGAAATCACAAAAATAACAACTACCCTTTAGACATGTACCACACTTGGAAGACAACAGTGTATTTGTGTTGCTGGTCTTTCCTGATTCCAGTCATAAGTGTGAGGCGGGTAGCTTGGATGTCATCGGCCTCATTTCAGTAGAGTTCACCGAAGCAGAGGCTGTGAAGAGTAGAAGAGTCTACTATGGCAAGAAAAGGGATGAAGGATAAAACTCAGTGACCAAGCAGCAGCTGGCCATTTGGGCCCATCCTGCCTTTCTACGTGAGTCTACATGGAAAGTTTTCTCCTTGTTTAAGGCATAGATGGTGTCATCTGCCCAGGCACCAAGTTTTCATGTTCCTGTTTTCTGACCTGGTGTGAAAGTGCCAAGTGGCCAGAGGTCAGCAAGGCCAATTTGACCCTTGATACTGAAATTCTTGAAATGTTTTGGCCCAAATGTTTTCATTCCTGGCTGCATTTTTTCACCTCTCTGCTCTGGGACAGCAGCCTACAGCACTGTACCTGCTGCCTCAGTGCCCCTGCCTTTCAGATAATGTGAAGGAGCTGGAGAAGGCTCTCTCAGTCCCCCAGGGCCATAGTGTTCCTTCCAGGATCCTTGAGAGTCATGCAAAATGGGTGCTATTACCCAGTCCCCTACACTCCCTGTCCCAAGGTCTCATCAACAAGGATATCCATGGCTCCCAGAACCTGATCCCAGGTCGCCCACTGGTAGGAGACTGTCCTTGCCCTTTCCTCATGCCAGGATGAGAACATGATCTCACAAAAAATGATCTTTCCCAACAGGAAGTCAGTAGCCATATTTTTCTATAGTTGGGGCAATTCCCACGCTGCCCCAAAGCCCCCATGGTTCCTAAGCCCTAGATCATGAATATCCTGGAAAATGCACTCCTGAGGACGTTCACTCAATCATCTGATCAACATTAAACCAGTCAATAAATATTGAGAATACCCTCTGTGCTAGACACAGGATGAGTTGCTGGTCATAGGACTAGCTGGTTCTAGGGGAGCTGGGTAGAACTGGGTAGACGAAAGACAGAGACAGACAAACCGCAGCATCATCTTTAGATGAGAGTCAGAGCAAGGTCACCAAGAGGTCAGGTAATACTCTCTGGAGTAGATGGGCTTCGGCCAAAGTGTAAAAGCTGGCTAGAGGCTAAGTGAAGAGACAAGTGTGGGTAATCCATTCTAGTAAAGGGAACAGCATAAGTGAAGGCTCAGAGGTAGCTCTTGGGTACCAGTGATGGAGCGAAAACTGAGCTGAGAAGTGGAGATGAGTTGAGGTAGGAGATGAGTCTAGATATGTGGACAGGAGGGCCTTGTCTCCCAAGTTAAATAGTGTGGATCTGTTCTGGTAGACAGTGAGGGGTCACTGAGAAATTTTAAGTGGGAACTTAAAATTTGATCAGATCAGATTTTAACATTAGAGCAGCCCCTCTAATTGCAGGGTTGGGAGGAAAGAAGACAGGAAGCAGGGCTACCCAAGGGAGGCTTTTCTGAGAGCATAAGAACTATGAGGGCTGGACAAGGTAGTTCAGATGGAAGGAAGGACAGAATCAGGAAAGAACTGGTAATTAGGTGGATGTCAAGATAGTGAGGGGGCAGGGGAACCTAGGGCAGTTCTGAGGCTTCTACCTGGTGCATCTGGGAGGATAGTGGTTCCTTCAACCAAGAAGCTCAAGGAGCTGTAGCAGGATTATTGATGAGTTCAGTTTGAGGCCTGCTGAAGTTGCAGTGTTAGTGAGAGATCCAGATGGAGAGGTAGGTAATAGATGAACTCTGTGGCTAGAGACCCAGATTGGAAAGGGATGAGTCTAAGGGGTGGGTGTAACCACAAGAGCCGAGGAGATCATGGGAGATCAATTTTTATTTATCTTGATATTAATACATCTATTGCCAGTATTCAAAAGATCCATGTCAAGGAGAGTCATGCCTTTTTAACAAAGGGAGGAGTCTTTTCACAGCACTGAGAGTCGGCTTGAAAGGCAAGCTATGCCAATAGCCATCTGCTGACCAGCTAGACCAGTACCCACTTCTGCCAACTGAGTGGTCAAGCATGGAGGTTTTTACAGAAACTATTGTATTCCTCTTCTATGTTAGAGCCTCACAGATTGTCAGCATGGTCCTTTTCTCTAGACCAGTGGCCCTCGATGCTGGTTAAACATTAAAATCACCTGGGGAGCTTTGCAATAACACCACTTGTGGGTCCCAATCCAGGAGATGCTAATTTAATTGGTCTAGGGTCAGGGCCTGAGCCTGAGTATTTTTTTTAAAGGTCTCCAAGTGACACTGGTGTTCAGCAAAGTTAAGAACAAGAAGTTCCTTCAGTGATTTATCAAACTACAGGGTTTTTAATTCTTTACCTCCTCTGGCAATTCTCATATGGCTGTATTACAGTTTCTCTAAAAATCACTTCAGTGTGTCAGACCCTTCACTACACACTGCACTTCGACGGTGGCTTTGGGCATACTGTCCTTACCCTTGCATTCAACACACATTTCTCCCTTGTGCCTGTAAGGCTCATGGGAAACTCTGTCCAACATTCTGTGCTTCCAGCCTCTGTTTACCACTTTCTGGGTTATGTAACTGATAGACCTGTTAGAAAGACTTAGGAACCACCCATCATGACTTCTGAGTGAAACTCGGTTAGTTCCAAGGGATCCTTGCTTTCTCTTCTAAATGCTTACAAGCCAGCAGTTCTTGAATGAATTTTTATTTACATTCAAATTGCCTGGAGACTTTCCTCCTCTGAGATTCTGATTAGGAGGTGTAGGGTGGGGACCTAGACCCAGAGGTATAGAGTGGGAGCCCAGAAATTCACTATCATTTCTAAGTTAAGATGGCAGAGGCAGCAAAGAATGGGACAAAATATTTGCAAATCACATATCTGAAAGGGGATTATTATTAAGAATATATAGAGAATTCTCCAAACTCAACCATAAGACAAAAATCCAGTTCAAAAATGAGCAAGGGATTTGAAAAACTTTTCTCCAAAGACAATATGCAAATAGACAAATAAGCACATGAGAAGATGATCAATGTCACTAATCATTAATAAAGTGAAAATCAAAATCATAATGAGATAACACTTCATATCCTTTAGGATATCTATTGTCAAAAAAACCCAAAAAACAAAATAACAAATGGTACTGAGGTTATAGAGAAATTAAAACCATTGTGCATTGTTGGTATGATTGTAAAATGGTGCAATCACTATGGAAAACAATAGCTCACTTTCTCAAAAAATTAAAAATAGAATACCATATGATCCATCAATTCCACTTATGGTTATATACTCAAAGGAATTGAAAGACAGTATACAAAAAGATATTTGCATACCCATGATCAGAGGAACATCATTCACAGTAGACAAAAGGTGGAAGTCACCCAAGTGTCATCAATGAATAAATAAAATGTAATGGTGGTTGTTGTGGTGGCTCAGAGGTTAAAGTGTCTGCCTCTAATGTGGGAGACCTGGGTTCGATCCCTGGGTCGGGAAGATCCCCTGGAGAAGGAAATGGCAACCCACTCCAGGATTCTTGCCTGGAGAATCCCATGGATGGAGGAGCCTGGTGGGCTACAGTCCATGGGGTTGCAAAGAGTCGGATACGACTGAGCAACTTAATTTAATGTATGTTTGCAGTGAAACATTACTCAGCCTTAAAAAGGGAGGAAGTTCTGACACACGCTCCAACATGGATGAACTTTGAAAATGTTACACTAAGTGAAATAAACTAGTTACAATAGGACAAATACGGTGATTCCATTCATTTGAATGGTTTGATCATTCTATTAAAAAATGAAGAAAGTTGAATGGGCAAAATTCTGATTCTAAATACATGCTGTTTTAAACAAAATGGGGCAGAAAGGAGGGAAAAAAGAGATAGGTACACCAGGAAAATGTAAACCAAAGAAAGAAGGGAAAGCAGTATTAGACAAAGTAGAAATAAATGCAGGAAATGTTAATTGATGCATTAAATGTGGCTAAAAGACATAATCCATTAGAAGACTTACCATCGTTGAATATTTTTATTCTGAATAATATAAAATATCAAAATATATAAAATAATCTTGGCAAAACTCAATTACAGAGGGAAACAACATATTTCTATCAATCTTCAACATGCTGAGTGACAAAACAAAGGAGTAAGTAAAGAATTTTAAGGATGTAAGAAAGTTGATGCAATGGACATGTACTCCTTCCCATTCAAGAATGAACATGTATCTATTTAAACACTTAAGAAATTTTGGTCACATTGTAAAGAAAATTGTGATACATTCCAAACAGTAGAACTTGTTCTGGCAATAAGAAAAATAAAAAAGTTACTCTAGAATAATATATTCTAGGACTTGATGTTGCCTCAGCTCTGTGCACACCCACCAGCCACTGTTAATTCAGCCTTCAGAGAGAGCAAGACCCAAGACCTGTTCTTTGACAAGCATCAGGTCTATAGAGCGCTTTCTTCCTTAAGAATGAATGAAGAGTAAAACAGAGAGGAATGAAGGAAAATGTAAAACAAAAGAATAGCGTACAGAATTAAAATAAATGGGCTCCTCCAGCTGGACCTAAAAGATTGTTTTAGGAGACTGGAATCCTCTTAAGAGGGCAAGAAGCCATGGTCTTTATAAATCAGAAGACAAGGAGAAAAGGCCGAGGTGATAATGAAATATGGTTTGCAAAGATAGGAATGAGATATGGAAAGGTGGTGAGGAAACTCAAACACAGCAACAGAATTAAAGTCTATTAGGTGAAACTAACTAGTAGAATTTAAACTATAGCTAAGCAAATCAAGCCTGTGGAGGAAGTAATGTTATAAAGGATAGGCAATTAGTACTGAAGCCAATTTAAAAAGAGATGTCTATGTAATTATTATAAATCCAGTTTTTAAATTGTGTGCAAAAGTAAGATACTTTCAAAGAGAAGATATGTATTGCTACACAAAGTTATAAAACAAAAAATGAAGATTTTAGACACCAAAAAGCATTTTTAAGTCTGAAAGGCTGGTATTTCTCTGGAGAATATAGGATAGGACGAGACAATGAAAATAAAATGTTCTGAAACCCTTGGTTCAACTATGAGAGACTCATTGTATTCTTGACATTTAAAGTTTAGAAAATAATAGTTATTGAGACTTCCCTGGTGGTCCAGTGGCTAAGACTCCACACTTCCACTGCAAGGGATGTGGGTTGGATCCCTGGTTGGGGAACTAAGATCCCACATGCTATGCAGTGAGGCCAAAAAAAAAGTAAAAAAATAGAAATAGAATCTTTATCCCCACTATTCTATCTTCTAAACCAAGGGATCTAAGAAAACATATTTCATATGACAAAGGACAAAAAATAAAGGAGATGGCAAGGAAGCTTTTTAAAAAATTAAAAAGGAGTTTGGGATGGGCATGTACACACTGCTATATTTAAAATGGATAACCAACAAGGATCTATTGTATAGCACATGGAATTCTTCTCAATGTTCTTTTGCAACCTGGATGGGAGGGGGAGTTTGGGTGAGAAAAAAAGGAAAAAAAAAAGGAGCATGAAAATGATAGGGTCAAATACTTCAGTTATTAACAACTGACATAAATGGACTAAATGACCTATTTTTAATAAAGGTTTTTGTATTGGGACCCAAACTAAAATTCAACCATGTTCTTTGCCACAGTCATCCCTAAAACAAAACAATGTACAAAGATTAAAAGAAATGCTGAGAAAAGATATAGCAGGCAGGTGCAACAAACGCTAAAGCAGAAGTCATGATATTAATGTAAGACAAAATGCAACTCAATACGAATGCTTTGTTTTTTTCAAGATATTTATATATTTATTTTAATTGAAGTATAGTTAAATTACAGTGTTGTGTTAATTACTGCTGTACAGCAAAGTGACTCAGTTTTGTATATATATACATTCCTTTTCATATTCTTTTCCATTATAGTTTATCATAGGATATTGACTATAGTTCCCTGTGCTATACAGTTGGATCTTGTTGTTTATCCATTTTGTATAGACTAGTTTGCATCCAGTAACCACAAACTCCCAGCCCATCCCTCTCCTACCCGCCTCCCAACCTTGACAACCACCGTCCTATTTCCTATGTCTGGGATTCTGCTTCTGTTTCATAGGTAGGTTCATTTGTGTCCTATTTTAGATTCCTCATATAAGTGATATCACACGGTATTTGTCTTTCTCTTTCTGACTTGACCTAGTAGGATAATCTCTAATTGCATCCATGTTGCCACAAGTGGTATTATTTAATTCTTTTTTATGTCTGTGTAGTTTTCCATTGTATACATGTGCCATCACTTCTTGATCCATTCATCTGTCAAGGACATTTAGATTGTTTCCATGTCTTGGCTATCGTGAATAGTTCTGCTATGAACATAGGGGGTGCGTGTATCTTTTTGAATTAAGTATAGTATTGTCTGGATATATGCCCAGTAGTGGGATTGCTGGATCATATGGTAATTCTATTTTTATTTTTTTGAGGAACCTTCATAATGTTTTCCACAGTGGCTACTCCAGCTACATTCCCACCAACTACATAGGAGGGTTCCCTTTTCTCCATACCCTCTCCAGCAAAGACAAATACTTTAAGACAATGAGGGTGGTTTTATATAAACAAATAGTCCAATTCACAATGAAGGTACACTGCGATAGAAATATATGCATCAATAAACACTGATAGAAGAAAAACTAATGTTGCATCCAAAACATAATCCTGTTTAAAGATTTCAAAATGTCACTTTAGGGCTTTCATATATCAAGTAAAGAAACAAAAATAAATAGAAGAATTATGTAATATTGCAAATATGATTTTCAAAATACATGCTGTATAATACCCAAAATGTAGAGAATAAAATTTCTTTTCCAGGGCTCATGAACATTTACAAAAATGTATTTTCTATTAGCTCTAAAATAAAATATCTATAAGTTATGCATTATTAAAGCAGAAATAATAAAGATCATAGTCTCTAATCATTAGATATGAATAATAATAAATAACAATATGGGGGATAAGCAATAAATTATGGTCTGTTTATAAATAAAGTACTATGTAGCCATGGAAGACAATATTGTATGTAGAAGGATATTTATTTACACCAAATAATGGTCACCATAAAAGAGTGAAAAATATCTGAAAATGGTCAAAAGAAGTTTAAAAAGAGTGTATGCATTTATACATGGGGAAATTTTAGAAATAATTCACAGCAAAATGCTAATTGTGGTTATAACTGATGGTGAGGTTGCATGTGATTTTTATTTCAAAATCAAATTAAAATATGATTTTAATTAAAATATGATTTGGATTCTTGGCTAAGATTAATATTATGCTCACACAGTTTATATTTTGTAGAATCCATATTTTTCCAATTGTTTTTATAACAGATTAGTTTGCTAGTTTCTAGACCTTTGACTTTTTGTTGTTGCTGTTGTTGTTTTCCAAAATTCTTCAGAGATCAATAAAAGTGGTTAAGTAACCTGGTCATCCTTGTCCCAAGCAGTTGACCAAGATATTCTTTGCTCTTCTTGTTTAGAATTAACCAGTCCGCTCTGTAAACATCTCTCAACTATGGTTTGGTCAATATTGTCTGGGGTTAGTTAGTTTCTTTCTGTTTGTCACTTAATATTTTCAGATCATTCTGAGCTACTTTTTCATAATGTAATTCATATGCATTTTTTACTATCTTCCTGTATATCATTTGCTTGTGTACCTTCCCTTTTTAAAATTTCTAAATGTCCTTTTTAGTTATGAACCTGTGGATTAGCCCTGCAGGCATGTTTTTTAAAAGAACTATTCCTTTACCTTCTTATGTCTGAATAAGTCTAGAGGTTCTGACTGTTTATTACAGCCAGGCTTCTCTTTGACAGTCAGGACCTCGGAGTTGGAGTGACTTCTTTCTCCTAAAATGTCTTTTATGCTGGCTTCACCCTTCTGCAAGCAGGGTCTTTCTGTTGGTCAAAGTGAGGTCTAGGAGTTCATCCAGTTAAACTTCTTTATTCCATTTCAACAAGGGAAATAGAAACACTTGTCCGATGTTCTTTTAGCCAAATGAGGCTTTCTGCAAATGTTTACCCAGTACAAGTTCCCTTTCATCCATCTAACTTCCCTTGTGCCCGAAGAGTAGGGACCAGGACTGCACTGTTCATTTCCCCCTGTGGTCAAGAGGTTGGTAGGAATGTTCATGATGATATCATACTGTTCCTCACCCTTTTCTGCTCACTCATGAGATATTTTAGGTGCTCTATCTTTACAGTCATGAATATCCATCATAAACCAATTTTTAGTCCAAAGCTACGTTGCCACACAGACGTGTGTGTGTGCTAAGTGCTGTTGTGTCTGACTGTTTACAACCCCATGGACTGTAGCCCACCAGGCTCCTCTGTCCATGGAGTTTTCCAGGCAAGAACACTGGACCAGGTGGCCCTTTCCTATTCCAAGGGATTTTCTCAATCCAGGAATCAAACCTGTGTCTCTTGGGTCTCCTGCATTGTCAGGCATTTTCTTTATCGCTGCACCACCAGCCCTTGAATACAGTTGGTTTGTTTGGCTGTGCTGGAGAGCCACTTCAGCTCTTCCTTGCTGCTCCTGGGCTTTCTCTAGTTTCAGTGAGTAGGGGCTACTCTCTAGTTGTGGTCCACAGGCTTCTCATTGCTATGGCTTCTCTTGTCACAGAACACAAGCTCAGTAGTGTATAGTTTGACTATAGTTTGACTACACAAACCTTTGTCAGCAAAGTGATATCTCTTCTTTTTAATACACTGTCTAGGTTCATCATAGCTTTTCTTCCAAGGAGCCAGTGTCTTTTAATTTCATGGTTGCACTCACCATCTGCAGTGATTTTGGAGCCCAAGAAAATAAAGTCTATCACTGTTTCCATTGTTTCCCTATCTATTTGCTATGAAGTGATGGGACTGGATGCCATGATCTTAGTTGCTCCATGGCATGTGGAATCTTCCCAGATCAGGAATTGGACCCATATTCCTTGCATCGACAGTTGTTGTTCAGTCATTCAGTCATGTCTGACTCTTTGTGACCCCATGGACTGTAGCATAAAAGATTTCCCTGTCCTTCACCATCTCCTGGAGTTCGTTCAAACTCATATCCATTGAGCCAATGATGCCATCCAACCATCTCATCCTCTGTCACACCCTTCTTTTTCCTGCCCTCAGTCTTTCCCAGCATCAGGGTCTTTTCCAGTGAGTTGACTTTTCTCAACAGGGGGCCAAAGTATTAGAGCTTCAGCATCAGTCCTTCCATTGAATATTCAGGGTTGATTTCCTTTAGGATTGACTGACTTGATCTCCTTGCTATCCGAAGGACTCTAGAGTCTTCTTGAGCATCACACAGTTTGAAAGCATCAATTCCTTGGCACTCAGCCTTCTTTATGGTCCAGCTCTCACAGCCATACATGACTACTGGAAAGCCATAGCTTTGACTATACAAACCTTTGTCAGCAAAGTGATATCTCTTCTTTTTAATACACTGTCTAGGTTTACCATAGCTTTTCTTCCAAGGAGTAAGCGTCTTTTAATTTCATGGCTGCAGTCACCATCTGCAGTGCTTTTGGAGCCCAAGAAAATAAAGTCTGTCACCATTTCCATTGTTTCCCCATCTATTTGCTATGAAGTGATGGGACTGGATGCCATGATCTTAGTTTTTTGAACGTTGAGTTTTAAGTCAGCTTTTTCATTCTCCTCTTTCAACTTCCTCAAGAGGCTCTTTGCTTTCTTAGTTCCTCTTTGCTTTCTGCCATTAGGGTGGTATCATCTGCATATCTGAGATTTTTTATATTTCTCCTGCTCATCTTGATTCCCACCTGTGCTTCACCCAGCCCAGCATTTCACATGTTGTACTCTCCATAGAAGTTAAATAAGCAGGGTGATAATATACAGCTCAGATGTACTCCTTTCCCAATTTTGAACCTGTCCATTGTTCCATGTCCGGTTCTAACTGTTGCATCTTGACCTGTAGGTTAAGTACTTAACCTGCAGGTTAAGTAGTCTGGTATATCTGTCTCTTTAAAAATTTTCCAGAGTTTGTTGTGATCCACATAGTCAAAGGCTTTAGCATAGTCAATGAAGCAAAAGTAGATGCTCTTCTGGAATTCCCTTGCTTTTTCTGTGATCCAATGGATGTTGCAATTTGATCTCTTGTTCCTTTGCCTTTTCTAAATCCAGCTTGTACATTTGGAAGTGCTTGGTTCATACACTAATGAAACCTAGCTTGAAGAATTTTGAGCATTACCTTGGTAGCATGTGAAATGAGCCCAATTGTAAGGTAGTTTGAACATTCTTTGGCATTTCCCTTCTTTGGTGTGGGAATGAAAGCACCTTTTCCAGTGCTGTGGCCACTGCTGAGTTTTCCAAATTTGCCGGCATATTGAGTGCAACACTTTAATAGCTCCATCTTTTAGGATTTGAAATAGCTCAGCTGAAATTCCATCACTTCCACTAGTTTTGTTCATAGTAATGCTTCCTAAGACCTACTTGGCTTCATACTCCAGGATGTCTGGCTCTAGGTAAATGATCACACCGTTGTGGTTAACTGGGTCACTAAGACCTTTTTTATACAGTTCATCTGTGTATTCTTGCCACCTCTTCTTAATCTCTTCTGCTTCTGTTAGATCCATACCATTTTTGTCCTTTATTGTGCCCATCTTTTCATGAAATGTCCCTTGGTATCTCTAATTTTCTTGAAGAGATCTTAGTCTCTCTCATTCTATTCCTCTATTTCTTTGCATCGCTGACTTAAGTGAAGGCTTTCTTATCTCTCCTTGCTATTCTTTTGAACTCTGCAGTCAGATGGGTGTATCTTTTCTTTTCTCCTAAGCCTTTTGCTTCCCTTCTTTTCTCAGCTATTTGTAAGGCCTCCTCAGAAAACCTTTTTGCCTTTTCATATTTCTTTTTCTTGGAGATGGTTTTGGTCACCACCTCCTGTACAGTGTTATGAATCTTTGTCCACAGTTCTTCAGGCACTCTATCAGATCTAATCCCTTGAATCTTTGTCATTTCACTGTATAATCATAAGGGATTTGATTTAAGTCTTACCTGAAGGGCCTAGTGGTTTTCCCTACTTTCCTCAATTTAAGTCTGAATTTGGCAGTAAGGAGTTAATGATGTGAGCCACAGTCAGCTCCTGGTCTTGTTTTTGCATTGGCAGGTGGATTCTTAACCCTTGGATCACCAGGGAAGTCCTTAAATACAATTTTTAGTACCCTTTGTAATCATGTATACATCTGTGTCTATCTGTATGTGTCACCTGGCACCTCATCTCTCCTGGTTGTTTTATCAGCAGTTCTACACTTTGGATCAATTCTTGTTATTCCAGCTCTTTGATCATTTTCCCATCCGTCTCTAGGCAAATACACTCCCCTCTCACACCATGCTCATAAGATACAAGTCTTTGATTACTAGACATGAACTCCCCCCTTTCATCACATAGTGAATCATGATCCAGAAAGCTACATCCAGTACCGACACTGTTTGCTTCCATTTAATCTTAGAATCCAACTGTCAGCAGAAAGAATGGATGAAAACACCAACCTTATTTCCAAATTTTTCACTGTCTTGCCCAAAACTAGTGGGACATCAGGTCAGATGAGATGATAAAGAAATTTAAATGCCTGGAAAAGGAACTGGACAAAAATGATAGTCAATAAGAATTAATTAATTCTTGGTTCTTGAAAATGGATATAACAGAGGAACTAAAAAGACTCTTGATGAAAGTAAAAGAGGAGAGTGAAAAAGTTGGCTTAAAGCTCAACATTCAGAAAACAAAGATCATGGCATCTGGTCCCATCACTTCATGGGAAATAGATGGAGAAACAGTGGAAACAGTGTCAGACTTTATTTTGGGGGGCTCCAAAATCACTGCAGATGGTGATTGCAGCCATGAAATTAAAAGACGCTTACTCCTTGGAAGAAAAGTTATGACCAACCTAGATAGCATATTCAAAAGCAGAGACATTCCTTTGCCGACTAAGGTCTGTCTAGTCAAGGCTATGGTTTTTCCAGTAGTTATGTATGGATGTGAGAGTTGGACTGTGAAGAAGGCTGAGTGCCAAAGAATTGATGCTTTTGAACTGTGGTGTTAGAGAAGACTCTTGAGAGTCCTTTGGACTGCAAGGAGATCCAACCAGTCCATTCTGAAGGAGATCAACCCTGGGATTTCTTTGGAAGGAATGATGCTAAAGCTGAAACTCCAGTACTTTGGC
Source organism: Oryx dammah (assembly GCF_014754425.2). Lineage (NCBI taxonomy): Eukaryota > Metazoa > Chordata > Mammalia > Artiodactyla > Bovidae > Oryx > Oryx dammah. The sequence goes on along the minus strand of NW_024070186.1, from coordinate 75,859,317 downwards.
CACCTCATGCGAAGAGTTGACTCATTGGAAAAGACTCTGATGCTGGGAGGGATTGGGGGCAGGAGGAGAAGGGGATGACCGAGGATGAGATGGGTGGATGGCATCACTGACTCGATGGACATGAGTCTCAGTGAACTCCGGGAGTTGGTGATGGACAGGGAGGCCTGGCGTGCTGCGATTCATGGGGTCGCAAAGAGTCGGACATGACTGAGTGAGTGAACTGAACTGAATGGTTTTCCTAGTGTATAAGATTCATATGCACAGCAGGCTGAAATGGATTAAGGCAGTTTTAAAGACTAGAGGCAAATGCTGAGGGCAATAAGTAAGCTGTTACTCAGAAATTGGGGGGTGCTGTCACAAGGTATGTAATGCAGGGATGGAGCTAAGAGATGATGCCAAACAAAACTTGATAATTTGGTTTCTGATTTGGTATTGAAATTTTGCGAGAAGGAAGAAGATTGAAAGTAAAGAACGCTGATCAACCCCCTGAATATGGAGAATGAACCTCCCATTAAAAAAGTTAGGAAAATCTATGCTGCTTAGTTTTTGAGATAGAGATGGGGAAAGATAAGTTTGAGAGTAGATCTGTGTTTATATATTTGAAAGTCACACCTTATAAATGGCTGAAGGACTGTATAAATAAATGTGTGTGATTCCATCAGCAGTAGGATGTCTTTCTGACCAAGCTAAGTCAGTATAGGATTTCACACTCTGATCAAAATAGTAGTCAACCAAATCAATTTTTTCTTTCTACTACTTCTTCTTTAGTGGAGACTGCTTTCTGTTGGCTATTTTTGTCTAGTTCAAAGTAATTTACCCAGGGAGGCCAGTTCCTCCAATTGGACTGTAATTTATTAAACACATTCAGCCAAATGACTAACTGTGCTCATCTCCCAAACCCTCTAGCGTCCTAATCTAGGTCATGCACCCAGCCTCTCCTAATCCCTGCAGGCAGATGTTGCCACAAAGTTCCCCTGTCACAGCTGTTTTGTTTGTTTGCTTTATTCATTAATTGCTTCTGAGGAGTGAAGATGAAAATTTATACTATTTTATTTGTTTTTTTATAGCTGGTTCTGAAAAGCATCATGATTCCCTTCCATGAGTCAGTCAGTCAGTTAGTTCAGTCACTCAGTCGTGTCTGACTCTTTGCGACCCCATGAATCGCAGCACACCAGGCCTCCTTGTCCATTACCAATTCCCGGAGTTCACTCAGACTCACGTCCATCGAGTCCGTGATGCCATCCACCCATCTCATCCTTGGTCGTCCCCTTTTCCTCCTGCCCCCAATCCCTCCCAGCATCAGAGTCTTTTCCAATGAGTCAACTCTTCACATGAGGTGGCCAAAGTACTGGAGTTTCAGCTTTAGCATCATTCCTTCCAAAGAACACCCAGGATGGATCTCCTTTAGAATGGACTGGTTGGATTTCCTTGCAGTCCAAGGGACTCTCAAGAGTCTTCTCCAACACCACAGTTGAAAAGCATCAATTCTTCGGCGCTTAGCCTTCTTCACAGTCAAACTCTCACATCTATACATGACTACTGGAAAAACCATAGCCTTGACTAGCCGGACCTTTGTTGGCAAAGTAATGTCTCTGCTTTCTAATATGCTGTCTAGGTTGGTCATAACTTTCCTTCCAAGGAGTAAGCGTCTTTTAATTTCATGGCTGCAATCACCATCTGCAGTGATTTTGGAGCCCCCCAAAATAAAGTCTGACACTGTTTCCACTGTTTCCCCATCTATTTCCCATGAATCAAGAGGCTTTTTAGTTCCTCTTCACTTTCTGCCATAAGGGTGGTGCCATCTGCATATCTGAGGTTATTGATATTTCTCCTGGCAATCTTGATTCCAGCTTGTGCTTCTTCCATTCCAGCGTCTCTCATGATGTACTCTGCATATAAGTTAAATAAGCAGGGTGACAATATACAGCCTTGATATACTCCTTTTCCTATTTGGAACCAGTCTGTTGTTCCATGTCCAGTTCTAACTGTTGCTTCCTGACTTGCATACAGATTTCTCAAGAGGCAGGTCAGGTGGTCTGGTATTCCCATCTCTTTCAGAATTTTCCACAGTTTATTGTGATCCACACAGTCAAAGGCTTTGGCATAGTCAATAAAGCAGAAACAGATGTTTTTCTGGAACTCTCTTGCTTTTTCCATGATCCAGCGGATGTTAGCAATTTGATCTCTGGTTCTTCTGCCTTTTCTAAAACCAGCTTGAACATCTGGAAGTTCACGGTTCACGTATTGCTGAAGCCTGGCTTGGAGAATTTTGAGCATTACTTTACTAGCGTGTGAGATGAGTGCAATTGTGCAGTAGTTTAAGCATTCTTTGGCATTGCCTTTCTTTGGGATTGGAATGAAAACTGAACTTTTCCAGTCCTGTGGCCACTGCTGAGTTTTCCAAATTTGCTGACATATTGAGTGCAGCACTTTCACAGCATCATCTTTCGGGATTTGAAATAGCTCAACTAGAATTCCATCACCTCCACTAGCTTTGTTCATAGTGATGCTTTCTAAGGCCCACTTGACTTCACAATCCAGGATGTCTGGCTCTAGGTGAGTGATCACACCATTGTGATTATCTGGGTCATGAAGATCTTTTTTGTACAGTTCTTTGGTGTATTCTTGTCACCTCTTCTTAATATCTTCTGCTTCTGTTAGGTCCATACCATTTCTGTCCTTTAGTGACCCCAGAAATCCTCTTCCTTAAATTGAAATCTAAGATTTTTCACTCCTACGTTCCTATCTTTTCTCATCTTAAATCCCTTTCTCCTTTATATGAGGCCATGCAAAGGATCAGGAGACCTTAGCACATTTACCTGAGTCTGATAGAGAAGATGGGAAGGCAGTTAGCAACCACTGAGCCCTGTGTGCTAGTCAGTATGCTAGGAAATTTGCATTCATTTTGTTCAATCCTGTTCTACAAGGAAATATCACTATTCCCACTTCCCAGCTGAAGAAACTTGGACTCAGAGATGAAGTGAGAATAAGTAATGTGCTCAAGACCACAAATCTAGGAACTGTCATGGATGGGATGCAGAACAGATTTTTGGATTCCTGGGTCATACTCTTCTCTACTTTTTCACTCTTCTCTTTCACTTTCATCAAGAGGCTTTTTAGTTCCTCTTTACTTTCTGCCATAAGGGTGGTGTCATCTGCATATCTGAGGTTATTGATATTTCTCCTAGCAATCTTGATTCCAGCTTGTGTTTCTTCCAGTCCAGCGTTTCTCATGATGTACTCTGCATATAAGTTAAATAAGCAGGGTGACAATATACAGCCTTGATGTACTCCTTTTCCTATTTGATACCAGTCTGTTGTTCCATGTCCAGTTCTAACTGTTGCTTCCTGACCTGCATACAGATTTCTTAAGAGGCAGGTCAGGTGGTCTGGTATTCCCATCTCTTTCAGAATTTTCCACAGTTTATTGTGAAAACTTTGGTTAAAATAATGATGTTCCAAAGGCAATTATGCTTGTACATTTACCTACCTCTTAGTATCACAGAAAGTGAAGAAGAACTAAAGAGCCTCTTTATGAAAGTGAAAGAGGAGAGTGAAAAAGTTGGCTTAAAGCTCAACATTCAGAAAACGAAGATCATGGCATCCAGTCCCATCACTTCATGGGAAATAGATGGGGAAACAGTGGAAACAGTGTCAGACTTTTTATTTTTCTGGGCTCCAAAATCACTGCAGATGGTGATTGCAGCCATGAAATTAAAAGACACTTACTCCTTAGAAGGAAAGTTATGACCAACCTAGACAGCACATTAAAAAGCAGAGACATTACTTTGCCAACAAAGGTCCGTCTAGTCAAGGCTATGGTTTTTCCAGTGGTCATGTATGGATGTGAGAGTTTGTCTGTGAAGAAGGCTGAGCGCTGAAGAATTGATGCTTTTGAACTGTGGTGTTGGAGAAGACTCTTGAGAGTCTGTTGGACTGCAAGGAGATCCAACCAGTCCATCCTAAAGGAGATCAGTCCTGAGTGTTCATTGGAAGGACTGATGCTGAAGCTGAAACTCCAATACTTTGGTCAACCGATATGAAGAACTTACTCATTGGAAAAGACCGTGATGCTGGAAAAGACTGAAGGCGGGAGGAGAAGGGGATGACAGAGGAGGAGATGGCTGGATGGCATCACTGACTCGATGGACATGAGTCTGAGTGAACTCCAGGAGCTGGTGATGGACAAGGAGGCCTGGTGTGCTGTGATTCATGGGGTCTCAAAGAGTCGGACACGACTGAGCAACTGAACTCAACTGGACTGATAGGAAGAAATATGACAAATAGAAGATAGAGTAGGATTTTAAGTTAGCGGAAAATCCACTATGATATACAAAATAGCAGTTCTGTTGTAGGTAATCCATTTATTTAATCATAGTATACATTTATGTATAGCTCACAAATAACTGAAATTCGCATATACACATGTACTCAAAAGGACATAGATACACATAGTTCATACTGAAAGCCCATACACAGTACACATGTTCATCTGTAATAAACATAGACTTATGCTCCATACAACCTAGTGGATATCTACCCTCAAGTCAATGGGCTTTAAGGCTCAGTCTCTAACTAATGTAGGTAAACTTTGAGCAGACTGATTTGAGTTGTTCGAGAGAAAATAGAAAGAGAGTGAAAATAAGGAATTTATTTTCTAAATTATGTAAACAACGTACTACCTTTTTAAAAAAGAAAATTATAACAGATGATGAAATCTCAACTTCTAATTTCTGTGTGTTCCTTAGAGGTATGCATCCTTTCATATTTTTCTTTTTGCAGTTACATGTACTTGCACAATTTAAAATTGCATTTATAACTGCATATATAGTATTGCATATAAGGTTTTTTCAAATGCCATTTAATTCTATTGGTTCTAATATCACAATAACTATATAAGGGAGATTCCATTATTTTCATTTTACAAATGAGGACACTGAGGTTCAGATAGATTAAGATTTAAAATTTCCCCAAGGTCACATAGCTAGTAAGTACCAGAACTAGACTGAGTCTTCCTTTCTGAGTGTAAAATGCTTCTCCATTTTTTCAGCTTTTCCCTCTGTCCTTCAGTAAATTCTTATAGATTTCTCCATTAAGGTCTTGTATCTTTCTTATTGGATTAATTCCAGGGTACATTCTACTTTTTAAAGAAATTTTGAAAGAGATCTTTTTCTATTATGCTATATTTTCTAATGGGCTATTACTTTTATAAAGGAAAGCAATTCACTGTTTAATATTGACTTTATATGAAGTCACTTTGTGAAATTTAATAGCTTGTGTTATTTTATTCTCTTGGTTTTTCTAGATGTACTATCATATCATTGAAAAACTGACCGTTTCACCTTTTCTAATATAAATACCTCTTATTTCTTCTCATTTAGTTGCATTGCCTAGGACCTTGAGTAGATTATCAAATAATAGAGGAATTAATATATATCCTTATTGTGTCCTTGATTTTAATGTAATTCTTCTCATATTTTGCAATTTAAAAATAAGTGTACATTTATGGTCATTTTAATGATATTCTTCTAATCCATAAATATGGTCTATCTTTCCATCTGTGTCATCTTCAGTTTATTCTATCAATGTCTTATAGTTTTCTGAGTTTAGGTATTTTTCCTTGTTAAATAAGTTTATTCCTTGGTTTTTTATTCTTTTGGATATGATTATAAATGGAATTATTTCCTTAATTTCTCTAATCACAATTTTTCAATGATATGATATTATATCTAGAAAAGCCAAGAGAATAAAATAACACAGATTATTAAGGAATTTCACAGTGACTGCATATAAAGTCAATATTAAAAAATGAGTTGCTTTCCTACATTGTTAGCATATAGATATACAGATATAGAAAACAATGTAGTGATTTTCAAGGGGGAGAGAGATGGGGAGGGGCAAGATAGGCATAGGGGATTAAGAGGTACAAATGTATGTATATAATAAGCTACAGGGATATACTGGACAACACAGGGAATATAGCCATGTTTTACAATAACTATAAATGGAGTATAATCTTTTAAAATTGTGAATCATTATATTGTATACCTGAAACTTATATAATATGGTAAATCGACTAACCTCAATTAAAAAGTATACATTTATTATTTCCCAGTAGCATAGTGTATCTTATCTTTTTTATCTTTACTTTATTTTCCAGTTTTGTTCAGATATAATTAACATACAGCACTGAATAAGTTTAATATGTTCAGCATATTGGGTTAATTTACAAAACTATGAAACAATTACTGCAAAAAGATTAGTTAGTATCAATCATCTCATATAGATACAAAGAAGAAAAAGAAAAACAAATGTTTTTTTCCTTAAATGAGAACTTTTAGTATCTACAGTGTTAACAACTTTAAATATACCATACAGCAGTGTTAATATAGTCGTTTTGTAGTACATTACATCCCAAGTACTATTTTGTCATTTAAATGTAAAGTTTTCTGTGGGGTTTTCGTGGATAACTATGAAGTAAAGGATGTTCTGCTTACCTTCTAATGTACTTAAGAGAATGTTTTTTCTGTCAGTGTTAATTTTTTTTCTATGTTGAGATGGAAATATTAAAATATGAATTGTTCTTTTATTCTGTTAATATAGTAAATTATACTGATAGGTTTTGCAATGTTGATGCATCTTGCTTTCCTGGAATAACTCCACATATCATTCTTTGAAAGCTGTTCTGGGATTTGCTGTTTTGTGGGGGCTTTGGTTAATTTAGTAAAGAGATTGATCTATAATTTGTTTTTATTTGTGATCTCCTTGTTCAGCTTTTGCAATTGGGTTATGCTGACCTCATAAATTATAACTTAACATCTTTTTCTATGCTCCAGAACAGCTTCTGTAAGAGGAGAATTATCTGTTCCTAGATGATTCTTAAAATTTGCCTGTAATACTGTTTGGCCCAGGAGGGCAGGGCAAGTCTAATTTTGAACACTGATTTAATTTCATATGTGGTTACTGTTCTCATCAGACTTTTCTACCTCTTTTTCTTCTTCTTTGGCTGCACTGGGTCTTAGTTGCAGCATGTGGAATCTTTTAGTTGTATCATCTGGAAGATTTTTTAGTTGTATTTAGGATCTCGTATGTGAGATCTAGCTCCCTGACCGGGGTGGAACCCACATCCCCTGCATTGGGAGCATAGAGTCTTAGCCATTGGACCACCAGGGAAGTTCCAGGCTTTTCTACTTCTTGATTCCCTTTTGAGAATTAGTACTTTCTCAAAATCTTCCCATTTCATCTAGGCTTTCAAATGTGGTGCTGTAAATTTGAATATTTTATTCTCTTATAATTTAATAAAATCTCTTTTATTATAGTGGTGTCCCCTTTTCATTCCTAATATCGGTGGGTTCCTCCTACCTCTCCCCCTTCCTCTTCCCTTTCTCCTAGGCCTCCTCCTCCTCACCACTCCCCCAAAGAATTATCTGTTTTATTGATTTTGTTCCAACAACAGCAAAAAGAGCTTTTGGTTGCATTTACTAGCTGTGCAGTTGTTTGCTCTAGTCTAGTTGTGAGCTCTAGTCTTCATACCAGTGCTGTCCTCTTTAGCTTAATTTAGCTTTCTTTTGTTCCTTCTCCAGCTTCTTGAGTTGGAGACTTGATTGACTTAGTTTTCATCTTCTTTGTTTTCTAAGAAATTTATTTAAGGCTTAAAGTGTCCTATAACCAAATTGCACATTTACTAGATTGATATGTGCAAGTGGCTTGAAAGTGCAAGTGGCTCAGTTGTGTCCGACTCTTTGTGACCCCGTGGACTATATGGTCCATGGAATTCTCCAGGCCAGAATGCTGGAGTGGGTAGCCATTCCCTTCTCCAGGGGATCTTCCCAACCCAGAGATCAAACCCAGGTCTCCTGCATTGCAGGGAGATTCTTTACCAACTGAGCCACAAGGGAAGCCCAAGATTGATATATAACTCTTCCATATTTTCATTTTCTTTTTAAAAAGAAGTAACAAGAAGTTACTTAAGAATATATAGGTTTTTTACTTGCCATATTATTGCAAATTTTGGAGGCTCAGTCAGCAAAGAATCCACCTGCAATGCAGGAGACCCAGGTTCCATCCCTGTGTTGGGAAGATCCCCTGGAGAAAGAAATGGCAACCCATTCCGGTATTCTTGCCCGGGAAATCCCACAGATAGAGGAGCCTGGTCGGCTACAGTCCTTGGGGTTGCAAGGGTTGAACACGGCTGACAGTGACTAAAGCCTCACTGCCACATTGTTGCAGATTGACTTCCCAGAAAACAGATTCTGAGATGAGACTGCGGTGCAGGAGTATTTTTAATTTTAAAGGGAATGCTTTGAGGATCACTTCTTGTGGAAGGGATGGGACAGGGCAGGATTTGGCCAAGGGTTTGGACTAGGATGGCCCTGCTGAGTTATGCCCTGTTGGGGTAAGGGGACCAGGCCTTTATGCCCTCTCCCATGTATATCATTCCGTAATTGGAAGTGGGTTGCCCAGGAAAGGGGCATGACTTGGGTCAAGGCAGATCTTTCCAGCTAAAGCAGTTCCTGAAAAGGGTTGAGAGCTGCGAATCGTCTGCCAGCAGCACTACCAAGCAGCTGGGGAAATCAATCCTTTTCAAAAGAGGATCTGGTTGGCACAGTTCAGCACCTACTACAAATATTTATAGTTTAATATTTTAACTAACTTTTGGCTGTTGACATTTAATCTGTATAAGACATTTCCCCACGGATCCAAACATGGAGGCTTCCCTGGTGGCTCAGACAGTAAAGCGTGTGCCTGTAGTGTGGGAGACCCAGCTTCGATCCCTGGGTTGGGAAGATCCCCTGGAGAAGGAAATGGCAACCCACTCCAGTACTCTTGCCTGGAAAATTCCATGGACTGAGAGGCTCCTCAAGAGCCTGGTAGGCTACAGTCCATGGAGTCGCAAAGAGTCAAACACGACGGAGCGACTTCACTTTACTTATATATATATACGTACACTGAGTTTCAGTGACTTTCAGAGTATTTAATCAGATGCACGTGCCAAAATGTAGTTAGGAGTCCCATATTGTGAGACATTTAAATTGCTTGGGATTATTTTCTATTATGAACAATGCTGCCAAAGATAGCCTTGGAGTTGAAATCTTGAAGAAGTACTAACAGTAGTCTCAGAGGTAGTGCTGTTATTTTTGTCTGTAGTTACTTTATTTTTTATTATATATTTATTAATTTATTCCTTCTCACCTTTTTATGCTGTATTCACTATTCTACAACTTTAACTTCTCTCTTAGTAATAAATCCTGATAAGTTGTCCATAATGGTTCATGAGGAATACCTCATTTTTTTTTGTTTTACTTTGTTTTTTCTTTAAATTTGAGATATAATTGACATACCGCAATGTATAAGTTTAGGGTGGATAGCATGGTGATTTGACTTACATACATTATGAAATGATTGTTGCAGTAAATTTCATGAGCATCCACCATCTCATATAGACACAAAATAAAAGAGAGAAATATTTTTTTCTTGTGATGAGAACTCTTGGGTTTTACTCTCAACAACTTTCATGTATAACATACAACAGCTTTAATTATATTTATGTTGTACATTATATCCCTAGTATTCATTTATTTTCTTACTGGAAGTTTCTACCTTTTGACCACCCTCATCTAATTCCCCCTCCCCCACCCCCAACTCTGGTAGCCACAAATCTGATCTCTTTTTCTATGACTTTGTTTGTTTGTTTTTGAAGTATAACAGACCAACAACACTGTGTTAATTCCTGTTACACAACTTGGCATTTCTGTGTATTTCACAGCAATCAGCACATTGATTTCCTGCCTTCTGTATATTTGCCTTTCCTGATGAGTTTTTCCTTTCACGCTCTTCATGTTTCTAGTTGTGGCCTTTTCCTCTTTCACTTAAAGAAGTCTAACATTTCTTGTAAAGTTGATTTAGTGGTGCTGAGCTTTTTTAGCTTTTGCTTATCCGTAAAGCTTTAGATCTCTCCATCAATTGTGAATGAAAGCCTTGCTGGGTAGAGTATTCCTGGTTGTAGGTTTTCCCCTTTCACCACTTTGAATATATCATGCCACTTCTTTCTATCTTCAGTTTCTGCTAAAAAGTCAACTGATAGCCTCAGGGAAGTTCTTTTGTATATAACGTATTGCCTTTCCCTTGTTGTTTTTAATATTCTCTCTTTATCTTTAATTTTTGCCATTTGAATTGCAGTGTGTCTTGGTGTTGTCCTCTTTGGGTTGATCTGTTCAGGATTCTGTGCTGCCTGGACTTGGATATCTGTTTGCCTTTCAAGGTTAGCGAAGTTTTCAGCTATTATGTCTGTAATTAAGTTTTCTGCCACTTTCTTTCTCTCTTCTTCTGAAACCCTAATAATGTGAATGTTATATGTTTGATGTTGTCCCAAAAGTCTCTTAAACTGCACTCATTTCTTTTTATTCTTTTTTCTCTGCAGCTTCAGTGATTTCTACTACTCTGTCTTCCAGCTCACTGATCTTGTTCCTGTCTCTTATCTAATCTGTTGATTTCAGTTATTGTATTCTTCACCTCTGATTTGTCTTTATATTTTCCAACTCTTGTTAAAAAACCTCCTACTCTGTTCATTCTTCTCCCAAGTTCTTTGAACATCTTTACAGTCATTGCCTTGAACTCTCTATTGGGTAGACTGACTTTCTCTGCTCCATTTAGTTCGTCTTCTGAGGTTTTAACTTGTTCCTTTGTTTTGAACATAATCCTCTGTTGCCTCGTTTTGCCTAACTTGCTGTTTTTATTTCAAAGTATCTGGTAGGTTGGTTATGTTTCCTGATCTTGGAGAAGTGGCTTTTTTGTAGGAGACATCTCATATGTCTCACTCTCTTCTCATCACTAGAGCTGTATGCTCTAGGTGGGGCCCCCGTTTAGACTGTGTGGGTCATTCTGTTGTGGTGGGCTGACTGCATGGCTAGCCCCCTTCCAGTTGCTTACCAGGCCTTGCCTTGTGCAGAGGATGCTATTCAATGGTGAGAGGGGCCTGGTTAGGAGGCTGCTGGCTCCGGGGCCCTGGGGGTTCCCAGGACTAGAGCTGGCCTACTGGTAAATGGAACTGAGTTCTGGAGTAGGTGGTTGTGGGGCCAGGGGTCCCAGATCCAGTGTTGGCCTATTGGTGGGCATGGCCAGTTCTTGATGTGGCTGACTGAGGTGTCTCAAACGGGTGTCAATATGCTGGTAGTTTGGGCCAGTTCCCAGGGTGACTGGCTGAGGGGCCCAAGGTGTCCCAGAGCAAGTGCTGGCTTACTTCACCTGCTTTTCGGCAGGGCTGGGGCTCCGTAGGTCCAGTGCTGGCCCCGTAGGTCCAGTGCTGGCCTCGTGGGTAGGCTGTGTGCTGATATGGCAGGCTGCAGGGCTGTGCTGATCCTGGGGCTGGTGCCTGCCCGCTGGTGTTCAGAGACAGGTCTTGGGCCCTCTCCTGGGGCAGCAGTGCACTAAGGTGGTCTTACGGCAGCAGCCCTGCTTGTGCCTGGGGCTGTGTCTCTCCACAGCAGGTTGTATCCCATTACTAGTGCTGCAAAGCTGGTGGGCAGGACTGGGTCCTGGCACTAATAAGATAAAGGGAGGATTCCAACATGGCCCTTGCCAGCACCAGTGTCCATGTGGTAGAACAAATCCCCCAAATGGCTCCTGCCAGTGTCTGTGTCCTCAGGGTGAGTGCCACTTTCCTCCTGCCTCTCCAGGAGGCTCTCCAAGATCAGTCAGTGGGTCTTACCCAGGTTTCTTTCAAATTACTGCTTCTGCCCTGGGTCCCAGAGCATGTGAGATTTTGTGTGCACTCTTTAAGAGTAGAGTCTCTATTTCCCACAGTCCTCTGGATCTCCCAAAAGTAAGGCCCGTTAGCTTTCAAAGCCAAATGTTCTGATGGCTAATCTTCCCAGTACAGCACCGCTCCCCTGAGCCTCCCTGATGTGGGGCTCAGCTCACTCACTCCTTGGGGAGAACCTCTGCAATTCTGATTATCTTCTTGTTTGTGGGTCACACACCCAGGAGTATGAGTCTTGCCTATATCACATCTCTGTTCCTTTTACTGTCTTGTGGCTCCCTCTTTATTTAGTTGTAGATCTTTTCTGCTAGTCTTTTGGCTTTTCTTCTCAATAGTTGTTCTGTGAATAATTGTAATTTTGGGGTGTCCATGGGAGGAGACGTGCTCAGGGTCTTTCTACTCTACCATCTTGGCCACTACCTCTAAAATCCATAGTTACTTTAAGAAATATGTACGGAAGTAAAATTACACATTTTAAGGCTGTTGATATATAGTGCTGTTTTGGCTAATATGCTTCAGTATGAGCACTGTTGGAGAGTTTCTGTCTCCTTGCTTTCTTACCAACAAGGATGTTCCTTATTTTAAAATTGTTGACAATTTGATACAGTAGCAATACTCTCTTATTATTGTTTCTATTCAATGAAGTATGCTTTAAATGAGTATAAAAACAAATGATATTTCCCATCCTAAAATATTGGCACCAGATACCATGTGGCAAGAGCAAAGAGTTGATGTCTAACATTTCCAGAAGGAAAATGTAGTTACTTTTAGTTGTTTTTGTTCAGTCACTGAGTCCCATCCAGCTCTTTGCAACCCCATGGACTGCAGCACACAAGGCTTCCCTGTCCTTCACCCTCTCCTGGAGCTTGCTCGAACTCATGTCCATTGAGTCAGTGATGCCACCCAACCATCTAATCCTCTGTCATCCCCTTGTCTTCCTGCCTTCTATCATTCCTAGCATCAGGATCTCTTCCAATGAGTCATCTCTTCACACCAGGTGGCCAAAGTATTGGAGCTTCAGCTTCAGCATCAGTTCTTCCAATGAATATTCAGGGTTGATTTCCTTTAGGATTGACTGGTTTGATCTCTTTGCAGTCCAAGGGACTCTCAAGAGTCTTCTCCAACACCACAGTTCAAAACCATCAATTCTTCAGCACTCAGCCTGTTTTATGGTCCAACTCTCACATCCATACATGACTACTAGAAAAGCCATAGCTTTGACTTTTCGAGTGAACCTTAAATATTACTTATTCCACTGTTTGCAGTTATCAGATGAGGAATTTGAGGTCTAGAGAGCAGAATTGACTTGCTCAAGGTCACCTATTCCTTAATATCAGAACCAGGATTCCACGCAAGGGTTCCAAGTCACAAATCTCACCTTCTCTGATTTGCCTGGGAAATGAATGTACCTTTTTTTCTCAGTTTCCAAAACTCCATCAAACTGTGGTGTTTCTGGATCTGGAAATGATGAGCCACCTATGAAATGTTCTAGATCTTGTATTTTTACTCAAATCAGAATATTTTTAAATTGTTATAAATATTTTTGTATTTTCTTGATGACTAATCTAATGCCAAGTATTCCCATATGATTTCAGTGCCCTTGTTATATCATGTGGCATAAGATGGTGAAGAACCATCCCCAGCATCAGATTATCTGGATTTTAATCCTGTATTTATGAACTCATAGCTACATGAATTAGGACAGATTACTCTAAACCTCTGTTCTTTAGTTTCCTTATCTTTAAATTAGGTATATTTGTATCTACCTCATAGGGTTATTCAGAGTAGTCAACCAGATAATTCACATAAATTGCTTAGGACTGTCCAGAATGTTGTAAAGGTTAACTGTTATTAATAAGGTGTTTTTCAAATTGGAGCCTGAACACCTCTGAGGTGGGAAGAGGCCATCTAGGGACATATTGTCATGGGTCAGTATAAGGTGTAGCCGTCCCTAGGTGCTGTTGTCCATGGTACTGAATCATTGTTGTGTAATTGCCCGAAGGATATTACTGCTTTATGGACGGAGTCTTCTGTAAACTGAATCCTGGGTTCCTGAAATGAGCCAGAAAATTGATCCTCAGGCAGTCTACAATCTAAAGATAGTATTAATAATTTTCCTAGATCTGAAAGCCAGCACCTGTACTGGAGAAAGTATGGGCTTTGCCTGAGGCATACATGAGTTTGAATAATAATGGCTCAAGCTGCCTACAAGGAGTCTGACCTTAGATACAGTGGCATAATAATACATACCTCAAAAGATTATATTAATGTGAAGAAGGCAGTACATTCTCAATAAATAGCAGCTATTGTTTAGATTGTTCTGGGAAGGAGGAAGTGGGAAGAAGGAAAGGGAGAGGACAATTAGAGAATGGAGATGGCCAGGTTGCAGAGGAGGAACAGGGGGGTTCGTGAATCTGAGAATATTCGTGAGCTGGCTTACCACAAGTTCCTCCTGGCCCACAGGAACTGTCCAAGCTGAATGTGGTTTCGTATACTTCCAGACTTGAGTGTTGTCTCTTTGATGTGGTCTTGTTTTGGTTATTGTTAACACACACATAAGCACACAGCACACCACAACACCACAGCCTCCACAATACCTGGTGTTTTTACAGCACTGTCTTTCTAGTCCTGCCAGAGACTCATACTCGTGCTTGGGATGTCTCTTCTGTGACTGTTTCATTCCTGACACATGGGTGCTCTGTGGTGTGAATGGACTGTCATTTTCCCGCCCTCTCAGGCTTTTCTGTTTGCTGAGTTTCGCCCTTCACTTGATGGTAGGACGCTCCTATTATCTGTTCTGTACCCTCTCTGGATTATATATTTGGCACAAAATGTCACAGTAGGAGTATGAAAAATAGATCCAGCTTGTAAAGAAAGGGAAATTCCACAGGGAATATATCATAACATGAGAATTTTAGGAGCTCAGCATGATGACAGCCATCTGGCAGTCAGGGGACTCTGGCATAACTCTGTTATGTTTGTCTGCCTTGAGAAAGTAGAACTGCCCGAGAGATTCAGAATCTGTCTGCTTTCAGGCCCCCGGAAGGAGAAGGAATAGCTCTACATAGTCCAAGCTTCTCTTCTTCATCCTGTCCCTTCAGTTCAGTTCAGTTCAGTCCAGTCGCTCAGTCGTATCCGACTCTTTGCAACCCCATGAATCGCAGCACGCCAGGCCTCCCTGTCCATCACCAACTCCCAGAGTTCACTCAGACTCACGTCCATCGAGTCAGTGATGCCATCCAGCCATCTCATCCTCTGTCGTCCCCTTCTCCTCCTGCCCCCAGTCCCTCCCATCATCAGGGTCTTTTCCAATGAGTCAACTCTTCATATCAGGTGGCCAAAGTATTGGAGTTTCAGCTTCAGCATCAGTCCTTACAATGAACACTCAGGACTGATTTCCTTTAAAATGGACTGGTTGGATCTCCTTGCAGTCCAAGGGACTCTCAAGAGTCTTCTCCAGCACCACAGTTCAAAAGCATCAATTCTTCGGCGCTCAGCTTTCTTCACAGTCCAACTCTCACATCCATACAAGACCACTGGAAAAACCATAGCCTTGACTAGACGGACCTTTGTTGGCAAAGTAATGTCTCTGCTTTTTAATATGCTGTCTAGGTTGGTCAGAACTTTCCTTCCAAGGGGTAAGCGTCTTTTAATTTCATGGCTGCAGTCACCATCTGCAGTGATTTTGGAGCCTAAAAAAATAAAGTCTGACACTGTTTCCACTGTTTCCCCATCTATTTCCCATAAAGTGTTGGGACCAGATGCCATGATCTTCATTTTCTGAATGTTGAGCTTTAAGCCAACTTTTTCACTCTCCTCTTTCACTTTCATCAAGAGGCTTTTTAGCTCCTCTTCACTTTCTGCCATAAGGGTGGTGGTATCTGCATATCTGAGGTTATTGATATTCCTCCTGGCAATCTTGATTCCAGCTTGTGCTTCTTCCATTCCAGGGTTTCTCATGATGTACTCTGCATATAAGTTAAATAACTGGGGTGACATTATACAGCCTTGACATACTCCTTTTCCTGTTTGGAACCAGTCTGTTGTTCCAAGTCCAGTTCTAACTGTTGCTTCCTGACCTGCACACAGATTTCTCAAGAGGCGGGTCAGGTGGTCTGGTATTCTCATCTCGTTCAGAATTTTCCACAGTTTATTGTGATCCACACAGTCAAAGGCTTTGAAATAGTCAATAAAGCAGAAATAGATGTTTTTCTGGAACTCTCTTGCTTTTTCCATGATCCAGCAGATGTTAGCAATTTGATCTCTGGTTCTTCTGCCTTTTCTAAAACCAGCTTGAACATCTGGAAGTTCACAGTTCATGTATTGCTGAAGCCTGGCTTGGAGAATTTGAGCATTGCTTTACTAGCATGTGAGATGAGTGCAATTGTGTGGTAGTTTGAGCATTCTTTGGCATTGCCTTTCTTTGGGATTGGAATGAAAACTGACCTTTTCCAGTCCTGTGGCCACTGCTGAGTTTTCCAAATTTGCAGGCATATTGAGTGCAGCACTTTCACAGCATCATCTTTCAGGATTTGAAACAGCTCTACTGGCATTCCATCACCTCCCCTAGCTTTGTTCATACGATGCTTTCTAAGGCCCACTTGACTTCACAATCCAGGATGTCTGGCTCTAGATGAGTGATCACACCATCGTGATTATCTTGATCATGAAGATCTCTTTTGTACAGTTCTTTGGTGTATTCTTGCCACCTCTTCTTAATATCTTCTGCTTCTGTTAGGTCCATACCATTTCTGTCCTTTATCAAGCCCATCTTTGCATGAAATATTCCCTTGGTATCTCTGATTTTCTTGAAGAGACCTATAGTCTTTCCCATTCTGTTGTTTGAACCCCATGAACAGTATGAAAAGGCAAAATGATAAGATACTGAAAGAGGAACTCCCCAGGTCAGCAGGTGCCCAATATGCTACTGGAGATCAGTGGAGAAATAACTCCAGAAAGAATGAAGGGATGGAGCCAAAGCAAAAACAATACCCAGTTGTGGATATGACTGGTGATAGAAGCAAGGTCCGATGCTATAAAGAGCAATGTTCCATAGGAACCTGGAATGTTAGGTCCATGAATCAAGGCAAATTGGAAGTGGTCAAACAGGAGATGGCCAGAGTGAATGTCGACATTCTAGGAATCAGGGAACTAAAATGGACTGGAATGGGTGAATTTAACTCAGATGACCATTGTTACTCTGCGGGCAGGAATCCCTTAGAAGAAATGGAGCATGCATTATGGTCAACGAAAGAGTCCAAAATGCAGTACTTGGATGCAATCTCAAAAATGACAGAATGATCTCTGTTCGTTTCCATGGCAAACCATTCAGTATCACTGTAATCCAAGCCTATGCCCCAACCAGTAATGCTAAAGAAGCTGAAGTTGAATGGTTGTATGAAGACCTACAAGACCTTTTAGAACCAACACCCAAAAAAGATGTCCTGTCCCTTACGTTAGTGTAAGTTCAGTTCAATTCAGTCGCTCAGTCGTGTCCGACTCTTTGCGACCCTATGAATCACAGCACACCAGGCCTCCCTGTCCATCACCATCTCCCAGAGTTCACTCAGACTCACGTCCATTGAGTCGGTGATGCCATCCAGGCATCTCATCCTCGGTTGTCCCCTTCTCCTCCTGCCCCTAATCCCTCCCAGCATCGAGTCTTTTCCAATGAGTCAACTCTTTGCATGATGTGGCCAAAGTACTGGAGCTTCAGCTTTAGCATCATTCCTTCCAAAGAAATCCCAGGGTTGATCTCCTTCTGAATGGACTGGTTGGATCTCCTTGCAGTCCAAGGGACTCTCAAGAGTCTTCTCCAACACCACAGTTCAAAAGCATCAATTCTTCGGTGCTCACCAAATAGGAAAAGGAGTACGGCAAGGCTGTATATTGTCACTCTGCTTATTTGACTTCTATGCAGAGTACATCATGAGAAACGCTGGGTTGGAAGAAACACAAGCTGGAATCAAGATTGCCGAGAGAAATATCAATAACCTCAGATATGCAGATGACACCACCCTTATGGCAGAAAGTGAAGAGGAGCTAAAAAGCCTCTTGATGAAAGTGAAAGAGGAGAGTGAAAAAGTTGGCTTAAAGCTCAACATTCAGAAAACAAAGATCATGGCATCTGGTCCCATCACTTCATGAGAAATAGATGGGGAAACAGTAGAAACAGTGTCAGACTTTATTTTTGGGGCCTCCAAAATCACTGCAGATGGTGACTGCAGCCATGAAATTAAAAGACGCTTACTCCTTGGAAGAAAAGTTATGACCAATCTAGATAGTATATTCAAAAGCAGAGACATTAGTGTAAAGCAGTGCTTAAAAACACTGGCATGTATCAGAATCCCTAGGGCTCTACAAAACACAAATTGTTGGACCACCTTGAATTTCTATAGATCTGCAATGGAATCTGTGAATTTACCAGTTGATGCTGGTACTGCTGGTGTGAGGACCACATTTTAAGAACCACTGATAGGAAATTTTTCTTGCTGTGATTCTCATAAAACATCCGAATAATTCTCAGAACAACCCTGGAAAGATGTACTACTGCTTCTGTTATTCCCATTTAGAAATGAAGAACACTGGTTTAATGTCACATAGTTGTAAGTGGTAGAGCCAAGATTTGAATTCTGTTCTAATTCCGTTTCCAGACTTGTGCTTGGTGCTTTGGGAAGAAGGCTCCCTGACATGGGATATAAGTCATTTTCCCCAGGTGGTAGTTTTGTGAAGGAGGCCTCCTCTGTGCTCTTATCCCTACATCATCCCCTTAGCTCTGGAGTCCAGAATTGGACGTTGGTCTTGCTGTTTACAGCCCCATTTGTTTAGCATTTTTACTGTAGCACACACCTAGTGGCAGAACCAAGTGAATGCTCTCCCACAATTTTGAGAAAAGTTAAAGGTGGCCCCAGGGCAATGGCACCCCACCCCAGTACTCTTGCCTGGAAAATCCCATGGATGGAGGAGCCTGGTAGGCTGCAGTCCATGGGGTCGCTAAGAGTCAGACACGACTGAACGACTTCACTTTGACTTTTCACTTTCATGCATTGGAGAAGGAAATGGCAACCCACTCCAGTGTTCTTGCCTGGAGAATCCCAGGGACTGGGGAGCCTGATGGGCTGCCGTCTCTGGGGTCGCACAGAGTCAGATATGACTGAAGCGACTTAGCAGCAGCAGCCAGGGCAAAAACAATTCTTTTTTTTTTTTTTTTTTAAGTCTCATGTTTTACCTCAAACTTCCTGCATATTTTGCACTCTATCACATTCTCTGTTCAAGTTTTATATAGATTTCTCCCCTCCTCAAATAGTATTAGCTTTCTGGGTGCGTGTCTTGGTTTTTCCTCTGGCTTCTAATTTACCTTCCAATTTGAGGCTGAGGCTGTAGGCTCTCCGTGGTGGGTTTATTGATGGTATCAGCACTTAGCACAGAGCCTAGCACTTAGGTACTCAGTAGGTATTCATCCAGAGGTGTTATGGTGAAAGAAAGATCATGAGCTTTGGGGCTAAACAGACTTGAGTCTGAATACCAGTTCTGTCACTTACTGGTGGATGAACTTAGGAAAATCATTCTGGGGCTGTTTCTTACAGCTATAAAATATCTTCCTCTCGGGGTTTGGTGAGTATTACAGATGCAGTGTGCAAAGCACCAGATGTGTGATCGTCTATAAGGGAACGTTGCCACCATGGGTTATATTTTAATGACTGTTTAGAATGGGAGAACAAATAAATGAATGAATGAGCCCACTTGAGCTGTGAACACCTTGGGATGTAAACACTCCCCAGTCTGATAGCACAGGCAGCCCCTCAAGTAGCAGGTCTCAGCTTCTCCCAGGAGACTGCACGCCTCTCCTGGGTACCAGCCCCCTGCATCTAGACATCTCTGTTCAGCCTGACATTTTCACACCTCCCCGAGAGCGGGGCTTCTTATATTCACTCTGAGGCCACTAAGAGATACGAAGTCCTCAAATGCAAGTCCTCTCTGAATTCTTTTGGGTAGCATGCAAATTTGAGACTTTTATTTTTGTGTATGTGTAAGAACTATATGCTGGTAATTTACTAAGTGAGTTATTAGGGATTACTCATACTTGCTATTCATGATCTCAAATTAGATCATTACCAAGTTCCCCAGGGGCTCTAATTCAGTTATCTTTGAAGTCAGGCTGCCTCTAAATGCTCAGCAATGACTGCCTCCTCACTCAGCCAGATGGTTGGATTCCTGTGACATGGAGTAAAGTCATGCTGTTACCATTGCAATGTCAGACTTGCTTTGAGTCAGTTTTGGTGTTCAGCTACCACTATTCTGGCTTTTTAATTAGAAATGGTAGTTCATTTAACTTCATCATTATCACATTAGTTTGTGGAGGACATTTGGTTAACCTGATAGCAGGCAGTGATACATATTTGCATCAAACATATTTTAGGCCTGTAATTTTCCAATTACTAGATTTTAAGACATGAACAAGCTTTAGTTCAAGCATGAATCATGGTATTCTCTTGCTAAACAGATACATATGTAATCCAAACCTAAACGTGCCTCTTTAAGTTGTTTGGATTATATATGATTGCATAACTACCCTAAAATGGAGTGGCTCATCTGTTGTTTTATTATTCTGCATGATTCCATGCATCAAGAACTCAGACAAGGCTCAGCAGGGACAGTCATGACCTCTCTACATCATGTCTACTAAAGCTGTGGCATGTGAAGTGGTTTTTAGGTGCTCCTCGCAGCTAGGGTGGCTTACGTGACTGCAGTGACTGGATGGTTTGACTGGGATCTTACCACAGGAGTTTCACTTGTCATCATCAGCTGGGTTTCTGGGTTCTCCTCCCTCTGTCCACATGGTTTCTCTGTGATCTCTCCAGTAAGATGGCTCAACTCCTGACATGGCAACTCAGTGCTTCCAAGAACACAGAAGCGGAAGCTGCCAGGTCTTGAAGCTTAGGCCTAACACTGGTACAACATCACTTCTACTGCACATTAAAGCAAGTCACAGGTGCAGTCCAGATTCAAGGGGTAGAGAATAAAAAGAGCGTGAATCTCAGGAGGTGTGAACCATCAGTGTAATAGACTATGACACAGGTGACATTGATTAATTCAAGCAAGTTAAGTAACCCCTAACATCCTATATTTTAAGCATATTAAGGTGACTATTATAAGTTTATAGATTATAGTTATAAATTTATGGGTAATTTGTTGTGGTTGTTCAGTCACTACGTCATATAACTCTGTGGACTGTAGACTGCCAGGCTCCTCTGTCCTCCGCTATCTCCTGGAGTTGGCCAAAATTCCTATCCATTGAGTTGGTGATGCTATCGAACCATCTCATCCTCCACTGCCTCCTCCTCCTTTTGCCTTCAATCTTTCCCAGCATCAGGGTCTCTTTATATGAGTCATTAATATTAAAATATATACACTGATTCATGTTTTTTTTTAAATTATAAGTGACTCAGAACTAATATTACCAGTTTTACATCAACTAGTGTCTTTCATTCCTCTCCAGTTCTTGGTTAGCACGTAGTTCTTTATAATTTATTTATTTTTAATTGGAGGATAATTGCTTTACAATATTGTGTTGGTCTGTGCCATACATCAACATGAATCAGCCATAGGTATACATATGTCTCCTCCCTCGTGAACCTCCCTCCCACCTCCCACCCCCTGCTGGCCCTCTGTGTTGTCACAGAACACCTGACTGCTCCAGGAAAATGGTCTCAGTCAAAAAAAAAAAGTTGAAAACCACTTTTCTAGTGGTCAAGAAATGAACCCTTAGGAATCTTCTAATAACTAGAGGTGTACAGTGGACAAGGCACTGTTTCAACCCTGCAGGGGCCCGGAGTCTTGCAAGGAAGAATAGGTAAAGAAACTGCAGAGTGGTGAGTGCCACAGTGGAAAAGCCCAAGGAGTTATTGGAGAGCAGAGATGATATGTCCAGCCCAGTGTGAGCAATTAAAGGGAGCTTCTTAGAGAAGGTGATACTTGAACTGAACTCCAAAGGCTGTGTAGGAGTTGCAAAGTTGAAGAAGGATCAGCAAGAGCAAAAGCCTAGAGATGGTACAGTTGTCAAGATCTGACTAGTGATTTTTTGGAAAGATATGAACCCTTCTGGGAAAAGAGAGGGGTTCATATCTTTCAAAAAATCACTAGTTTTTAGTGAGTCTTCCCTTTAAAAAATATACTCATTACAGTTTGTTATAAGTCATCAGACACATATAAATAAGCTCCCCCAATCTGATGCTGTATTCATGAATTAATGTTATTATGAGAGAAAAGAGGAGATGAAGAGGTGTTTGTTCTTGGATAATTGTCTGTGGCTGATTCATTCGAGTGAATAGAGAGACCTGGGGTGCAATTCAATACCCATTGAATTTGCCTTCTTCCTTCTGACTTGTGATTTCCATGCTGACATCTGTACAGAACAAATAGGGTTTGATCCACTATGCGAAATTGCAGAGCTAGAAAATGTGTTCGAAAGCATTATTCCCACCCCCTCATTTTTAGACAAGCAACGGAGGCCAGGGGAGCTCAAGTGAGTGCTCAGAGTGGCTTAGTTGTAGGAACATAAAACACTCTTCTTCCACCCAAGCCTGACAATATCCAATCTGAGTGCTATTTAGAAGATCCTATTACATTTTTTTTCTGTCAGCAAAGATGTTGAGGGTGGTAATAAGAAGATTGTTCATATTGTAAAGAGTCCCCAAGAGGGGAGTGATAGGGCAGGCTGCTCCTGGGAAATGCTGAGGAAGGTCAGCTGGAGCAAGCCCTCTTGTGTGGTAGCCGTCATCTCTGTCAAGAGGCAGACAACCAGAGGGGACTGGCATGTGGGAGCATGGTCAGCAGTGACTATCTGGAGAGTCAGGCAGTGTTTGTTGATGGAAATAAAGAATGGTGCAGCTTTAGTAAAAATAGAGCTACCATATAATTCAGCAATCCCAGTCCTGGGCTTATATATGGAGAAAACCATAATTCAAAAAGATACATGCACCCCAATGTTCATTGCAGCCCTGTTTACAGTAGCTAAGACATGGAAGCAACCTATATGTCCATCAACAAATGAATGGATAAAGATATGATATATGTACAATGGAATATTACTCAGCAATAAAAAGGATGAAATAATACCATTAGTAGCGACATGGATGGACATAGATTATCATACTAAGTGAAATAAGTCAGACAAAGACAAATACCACATGATATCACTTATATGTTGAATCTAAAAAAATGGTACAAATGAACTTATTTACAAAATAGAAAAAGACTCAGACTTCAAAAACAAACTTATAGTTACCAAAGGGGGAGATGTGGAGGGGGAGGGATAAATTAGGAGTTTGGGATTAACAAATATATACTGCTGCTGCTGCTGCTAAGTTGCTTCAGTCGTGTCCAACTCTGTGCGACCTCATAGATGGCAGCCCACCAGGCTCCCCCATCCCTGGGATTCTCCAAGCAAGAACACTGAAGTGGGTTGCCATTTCCTTCTGCTATATATAAAATAAATAATCAACAAGGACCTAATGTATAGCACAGAGAACTCTACTCAATATTCTGTAATAACCTATATGAGAAAAGAATCTGAAAAAGAATGGATATGTGTATATGTATAAATGAATCACTTTGCTGTATACCTGAGACTAACACAACACTGTAAATCAACTCTAATATAAAATAACACTTTTTAAAAATGTTCCAGTGTCTTCCACTATGAAGCCAAGCACTGAGCTGCAGTGGAACAGCAGTTATAATAACAGAAGAATTTGTTGACTTATTGCAACAGGTACCTCTTTACCTTGTTACTCCTTCTCAGCTTCCTCAGAAATCTTCCCATCTGCCCTGTGCCTGCTACAGAAACATGTGCTGGCTTCATAGCTCCCTGTCCGTATCCGTATCACTCCTCTTACCAGCCTGTGTGTTCATTATTTGTTCAGATATCTGTCTCCCACCTGGGACCATCAACTACTACAATAGGAAAATATAGATGATTTATGTGTTCTGTAGGAATACAGCTAGGAGAATAGCTTGATTTGCTCAAAAAGTTTTTGAAAAGCTATTGAAAGAAATGACCTTTGTATCTAAAGCCAGATATGTGAGTACTGGTTTATTATGAGAAGGAAGGAGTGAAAGGAACTCCAGGTAGATTAAAGGCATGGTGTGTTTGTTGGTCCATTGACTAATGTTCATGAGGTCCTGCCATGTGCCAGGTACTTTGCCAGGCGCTAGGGGTACATGGTCGGAGAAGGCAATGGCACCCCACTCCAGTACTCTTGCCTGGAGAATCGCAAGGATTGAGGAGCCTGGTGGGCTGCAGTCCATGGGGTCACTAAGAGTCGGACACGACTGAGCGACTTCACTTTGACTTTTCACTTTCATGCATTGGAGAAGGCAATGGCAACCCACTCCAGTGTTCTTGCCTTTAGAATCTCAGGGACGCAGGAGCCTGGTGGGCTGCCATCTCTGGGGTCACACATAGTTGGACACGACTGAAGCGACTTAGCAGTAGCAGCAGCAGCAGGGGTACATGATAGGTTTATTTGGCTGCAACAAGGAGTATGTGGAGCAGGAGGTCATTGGAGTAAGGATGGGGAGATGGGCTGCACCACAGATAAAGGATCTTCTGGAACTGGCTGAAGAGCCTGCCTTTAACCCTGGAAGCCAAAGGAGGCCTCTAAAGCGTTTAAGCAGGTAAATGCTAGAGTCAAATTTGGTTTTAAATGCAGGGGTTATCTACACACAGATATGAAGAGATTCACAGGATATATCATTAAGTGAAACCAACAGTATTCAAAAAACAGTCCACAGTGTGTTACCTTTTATGTGATAGAGAAGGGGAAATAAGAAAATATCCATATATCTGCTCACTGATGTGAAAATAAACAGGAAGAATAAACTAGAAAACGTAAGGATTGGGTGGGAGAAAAGATGGAAAGGAGGCAGGTGGGAACAGAGTAAAGGAAACGGGAATACAGACACTTTTTTTTATATAGTTCTGACTTTTGACACCATGCTAAAAAAGAATCTATGGGAATGGAGAAAAATCTCTACAGTGAAATACAAAAAGGAATGAATGGGAGTGGGAAAGAACTACCTAAGTAACTTTTGAAAATAGTACTTTGAGGGTATGCTGTTGGCTAAAGACAATGGAGCTGTAAATAAATCTTGAACTCTGTTTTTCACAGAGGTGTGGCTAGCACTTCTGAAATTACTTTCTGTATATTTTAGAAGTGAGAAAAGTACATTGTAGATAATAGAAACAGTTTGTTAGAGGAAAGAGTTTAATGGTATGGAATGAGAGGAGCTACAATTGACTTTGTGTAGTGTATTAGTATGCATTTGGGGTTTTTAACATGGATAGATGGATGGAAGGATGGTTGGAAAGATAAATAGCCAGAGTTGAGCTATGTGTGTATACATGCAACTGTTTCCTAGCTCTGTAACCGATAGAGCCTAGAAGCAGTGACACCTTAGTAGCAAAGAGCATACCTAGTACCCAAACCTTGGTTTCAAAAAACATTCTCCAGTAAAAGGAATCAGGGTTCTCTAAAAAATGACTGATTTTAGGACCAGTGGTGGCTCAGACAGTAAAGCGTCTGTCTACAATGCGGGAGACCCAGGTTCGAACCCTGGGTTGGGAAGATCCCCTGGAGAAGGAAATGGCAATCCACTCCAGGACTATTGCCTGGAAAATCCCATGGACAGAGGAGCCTGGTAGGCTACAGCCCATGGGATGGCAAAGAGTTGGACACGACTGAGCGACTTCACTTCACTTCACTGAGGAAGTACAAGATGAGCCTGAAATATCTTGTAATACCAGAAAATAAAGATGTGATCAAAGAATGATAGGAATATGTGTGAAGAATAAGGAATCACTTTGAATGAGCTTGCTCTGGCCAGATCTGGGACAATTTGGAATCAAAACAAATAATGATGATAATGGATCATAACCCATTGAATAAAGTAAGAATCCATGAATATAAGTAAATATACATTATGTAGAAATGCAATAAGCATATTATATTTATATATTTATCATGTATATTTACATAAACATATTTTATATATCTATGGTGTGTGTCATATTTATAGTATAAAGAAAATATAGTCTAGTATAAAAAATAAGGAAGAGAAAGCTCTCTCTTACAGTATAATCAGCTAATAAATATAGAAGCGAGGGTGGAATTAGAAATTCACTATCATGGTAATAATTAATCCAGGAAAGAACCATCAGTGGGTGCTAAAATCATCAGTGGATAAAAGTTTGATGAGCAGTTACAAAATTACTACAACCTGGAGCATGATATCAAGCTCAGAAATCTATAGCACAACACAAGGCACCCAGCTGCTGGCAGCTGATGGCTTGTTACATTGCTCAGTGTTATATTTGCAATAGGATGGTAACAATAATGATTTATTTAGGCTCCAGTATGTGATAGGCATTATACCAGGTGCAATTTGGGAGGGGGTATGTTTGTTCCTTGCATATATTAACTCAATCCTAATACTAATTCAGTGAGATTTTTTTATTAGTTATTCTTGTTTTTAAGATGAGGAGCCCAAGGTTCAGGAAATGGAAAATTTGTCTAAAGTCCAATAGCTGATAAGAGGCAGAAACAGGACTCAAATCCCCCGCCTTTTGAGTTCAGGTTCCTTGGTGTTCTATCATGCAGTGTGTCTCTGGATCCTCTTAGAGCTCTGCGTTTCTGAAAGTATGCAGAATGGCAAGATCAGAGAGGCATTTTTTAAGTATTGGGGGATTCCGTCTTTCTTCTCACCATATTTACTAAACGTCTTGCCTCATTTTCCTTATCTAAAAATTGGGAAGGCATAGCTTAACTTCCATGGTTGTTATGAGGATGAAGTTAGATGACATATATAAAGCAAAGAGCACAATGTAAAGTAAGCATCCAGCATCAGTGTTTATAGCAGTTGCAATGCTGAATTCCCTTGTATGATGGAAAATTTTTCTAAAGGCCTCACTTTTGGACTGAGTTGATAATCAGAGGCCAGATCGTAAAGAGCTTTATGTATCATGAAAAGAAGACTACGTTTTATTCTACAGGCAATAGAAACCACTGAAGAATTTTATGACTTGGGAAGATGTGATTTGGTTGGCAATTTAGAGCCAAACGAGGGGAAGAAAGCAGAAGCCAAGGCAGGTAGACTGGCAGGAGACTGTAGTCAGTGACCAGGCAGATGAGGGTCTCTGGCATGATGTGGGGTGGGGGGCTGATGTGGAACACACAGTGGACAGTCACAATCTCAGACTGGTGCCTGGGTTTGTAGGCAAAAAAGAACGAGGAGCTCAGCCTCAGACCTCTGGCCTGGGTATTGTATTGATTTTTCTTGGGCATGATCAGAATGCAGAGGGGCAGGTTGGAGGCATGGAAAGGTGCTCATTCAGGGTAATTTGGGACAAACGAGGAAGTCACAGTAGATAGCTGAATATGCAGATCTGGAGTGACGGGAGCATGCAGGCCTGGAGGTGGCGCTAGTGGTAAAGAATCCACCTGCAATGAAGATCCAGGTTTGATCCTTGGGTCAGGAAGATCCCCTGGAGGAGGGCATGGCAACCCACTCCAGTGTTCTTGCCTGGAGAATCCCATGGACAGAGGAGCCTGATGGGCTACGGTCCATGGGGTCGCAGAGAGTTGGACGTGACTGAGGCAATGAGCAGCGTGCCTGGGAGTTTTGAAGTCATGCAGGTGGATGAAGTCCCCCGGGAAGGGATGTAGGGTGAGGATGGGGTAGTATTCAACACACAGTATTTAACAGTGGCAAAAGAAGTGGAAGGAGACTGAGGAGGAACACTTAGAAAGATGGAAGAGTTTCCAGGGGGTTGTTTTCTGCTGAGGATAAGGCCACGGAGAGTGCAAAGAATGCAAGGAAGGCTTGAATGTGCCTGTTGGATTTGGCGATTGGGTCAGTGGTTTTGACCTTAAAAATAAAACAGCCAGTTATTTTAACAGCAAATGGATTTATTCAGGCATAGCAGAGGAATTGCACTTTGGAACAAGTGAGCTGTGGCAAAAGCCACAGGCAAGTCCAACATATAAAAGAGAGGAATGTTATTTTATCAAGAAAAAGGAGGAAGTTGAGAAGGGGGTGTTTTGAACAAAAGTCCATGGGAGAAAGGTAAGAGTTCATGGTGATGACCATTGCTCATTGGTGGTTGAGTTGCTGCGGTAGTCAATTTCCTTTTTTTTTTTTTTTCAAAGAAATTATTTATTTTTCATTTATTTATTTTGCTGCTCTGTGTCTTAGTTACTGCATGTAGAATCTAGTTCCCTGACTAGGGATTGAACCCAGGCACCCTGCATTCGGAGCACAGAGTCTTAGCTACTGGACCACCAGGGAAGTCCCTGGGGTAGTCAATTTTTTGTAGGAAATGCAATGTATATCTTTTCCTGTTGGGCCTGTGCTTGATGGTTCTTTCCCATTAATACTTCTTCTGTTGGGGTCCAAAATCACTGCAGACAGTGACTGCAGCCATGAAATTAAAAGACGATTACTCCTTGGAAGAAAAGTTATGACCAACCTAGACAGCATATTAAAGAGCAGACACATTACATTGCCAACAAAGGTCCGTCTAGTCAAGGCTATGGTTTTTCCAGTGGTCATGTATGGATGTGAGAGTTGGACTATAAAGAAAGCTAAGCACAGAAGAATTAATGCTTTTGAACTGTGGTGTTGGAGAAGACTCCTGAGAGTCCCTTGGACAGCAAGGAGATCCAACCAGTCCATCCTAAAGGAAATCAATCCTGAATATTCATTGGAAGGACTGATGCTGAAGCTGAAACTCCAATACTTTGGCCAGCTGATATGAACAGCTGACTCATTTGAAAAGACCCTGATGCTGGGAAAGATTGAAGGCAGGAGAAGGGGATGACAGAGGATGAGATGGTTGGATGGCATCACTGATTCAATGGACATCAGTTTAAGCAGGCTTGGGGAGTTGGTGATGGACAGGGAAGCCTGGCGTGCTGCAGTCCATGGGGTCTCAAAGAGTCAGATACGACTGAGCGACCGAACTGAACTGAACTGCTGCGGTCTATGATTGACAATTGCTCCTGTAATTGACCTCTGTGATAATTGCATGAGAGCTCCCCCTTCTGGCCTCCCCGCTCCATTTTAGTGAGCTTTCCCTTTATTAAGTTTCACAACTGGAAACTAGGCAAGACCAGGTGCCCAGAAACAGAATTCAGTTGGCCAGTGGACTAAGAAGAAAATTAAACTTTTTAAGGAGAGAAACTAGAGTTTGGATGCTCCCTGATATACAAGCATCTCACTCCCTTGCCATGTATTTCTTCCCACTATTGGCGAGCTCTGACTAATGGAAGGTCTTACAGAGGCTCTCCTTACAGAACATCTATCTTCTGCCTGCACTTTCCCTCAGCTCTAGCTCAGCCCTCCAGGTCCATACCAACCAAGTATATGTGCCACCCCAGAGAACTGTCCAGTCTGCCTCCTCACTCCATCATCTCTTCCAGCCCCTTCACCATTCCTCATATCCCCAGACTCACAGACTTGCCTTCAACCCTGACTCTCTACAGTAGATTCTCTTTTATCAAAACTGGGCTTGATTTTCGGTAACATCAGTCTTTATTTCTTGTCCTATTAGGCCGATGACTTTTCAACATTTTTAAACCTCAACTCAGAATAAGAGATACATTTTGCATTGCGTTAGGTGTATACATGTATGTATAACTGAAAGGAGATGCACTCTTATTTTCAATTCCATCATTCCATTCCATTCTGTGCTATTCTATATCATGTTTTTAGATGCTGGTCTTAGCCTGCCACATTAATTTCACAACCCATTAAACTGATTTAGAACTGATGGAGCCAGGAGGGGCTCAAAAGAAAAGATATTAAGTATTTGTCTGAATCCACTCCCTCCTCTCTTAGGCTCATCTGCACCAGGAAGGCAGGCCTTCCCTCTAATTATATTTTTATGGTTCTAAGAGGAAACAGTCACTAAGATGCCAGTCAGCCTTGATGGGGAGGGTTGGTATTTGAATTTCCAGAGTGGCTTAGTGACTCATCAGAGGAAGGTAAGCAGCTCTAATGGTGGAATTTAGAAATCAGTGGAGAAGAGATTGGCTTACCTTTCA
The DNA here is from genome assembly GCF_014754425.2 of Oryx dammah. Lineage (NCBI taxonomy): Eukaryota > Metazoa > Chordata > Mammalia > Artiodactyla > Bovidae > Oryx > Oryx dammah. The sequence goes on along the minus strand of NW_024070186.1, from coordinate 75,829,455 downwards.
AATCACACCCTGTGGGCTACTGTCCCTGTACTTTCTCAAGAGACAGCCTGGAGTATTTTCATGCCTGGAGGATGCTCTTAAGTGGCCTTACTACCACCTCTGACAGGGATGTTTAAAATTTCCCAGAGTTTAGGAGTATGGCTGCCTCTTTATATGGGCTACCCAACCCCCACCCCAGCCATCCAGCTGTCTAGACTTGTACTTGTCTGGTCTGTGTGTCCTCTTCTGACTTCCCTGGGGTGGCATTCCCCCACTGCTTGAAAACCACTGTCTCCAATAGAGCTTTCAGCAAAGAACATTTGGAGATTTTTTTTTTTAATAAGAAAAGATGACATGTATTCTAACATTCTCATTCATAATATCTTTTCTACTCGCCCTAGGAAGAGCAAGGATTTCTGAATATACCTTGACTACAGATAGAAGGATATTGTTGCCTGAGGAATAGCAGAGGTCTTCTCTCATCTGCTCAACGATAACCTGCTGGTGCCATAGACTCTTGGGTCCTTGAGAAATTTCCTGAAGGGCTTGTCTGTTGCATACCTGCAATGAGCCAGGCCCTAAGCTGGGCCACAGCTACAGCCTGGTGAACAAAACTCTCTACCAAGACTCAAGCGCTCACACCCAGGGAAGATGAGTGAAGATCGGTGGGCGTCCCTCACTCCAGAAGAATTTGGCCAACTCCAGAAATATGCGGAATGTGAGTAAATGGATGGACCCATCTCAGGTGGGATTTCCTCTTGGTTGGGGAGAGCATTTTTGGAGAGCAGAGTAGCAAAGCAAAGAGAATGAGATCAACTTATTATCTCCTTATAAAAATAGAATTTGTGTCTTTAAACATAAAACTGCAATTATCTTTATACTCTATAAATGATACATTCTCACCAGAGAAATCTGGAATATCCAGGGAAGAAAAATAAAAAGTAGGTTAAAAAACCACAGCTAAATGCTATGAGCATTTTGTCACACTCCCATCCTGTGTATATTGCTTTACTTGGCGAGTTCCTGAATATACCTTTTTCCTTTTCGGTCTTCATTTTTTTTTTAGTAATGTAAGATTGTGTTTTCTCAGCTTGTCAAAACCTCTTTCTAGCCTACCTTTTGAAAGGCTGCAGGCTGCTTGGTTACAATGTTACTCAGTCATTTGCTTTAATATACTCTTGTGTTTGGACCCAAGGCCTTCTTTCAGTAAGATACAGAATTCTGATGCATGTGACTTCCTTCACTTTGTATTGAAAAGCCTGGGCTTTCATTTGGGGCTCTCGGTTTCACTAGCTGCACCCAGGAACAATGTCAGTGCACCAACACACAGTCGTGACAAGGCCTACATACACACACAGCCCGACAGTTGTGCCCCCCACAGGCCACTGCTAGTCCTGACTGTTGACAGGAGTTGGTCCAGGCTGACCATTTCACTCTGCACACACAGTGCCCGTCATGACTGCAACGGCACTAATTTTTACAGAGCGCTTTGTCTTTCAGAGCCCTCAGCAGCACTCCTAACTCCACCCCATTTTTCTAACTCCTCTCCCTTCGCATTAATTGTGCTGGTGTTTTTGTAGGTCATTCGATCTGTCGCTCCTTGACCTGCCCTACAGCGCTTGCCCAGGCAAATCATCCTCTGAAATAGGGCAGCCTGCCCCACTTCCACAGGGCACTGGTCTGGGAGTCAGGGAGCCAGGCTCAGTGCCAGCTCTGGCGTTGCCTCTGTGATGTGACAGCCCTTAACACCCACCCCGCCCTTTAGGTCCCCTCCCCTCACCCCCAGCCTTAGTGTCCTCTTATGCAAAATGAGAGGGTTGGACCAGATGATCTTTCCCTGTGGTCCCTCCAGGCCTAACACCCCATGATTCCATGTGATCCACCTGTAGGACTACTGGTCTGTCTCTCCCCGGTACACTGGAGCCCATGGCCTCTTGTATGACCACAGTAGATTTAGAGAAGTCTGAAATGTATTGGCAAGGAGCAAGGAATCACCCTCCAGGGTGTTAGTCATGGGCTTCCTTGATGGCTCAGATGGTAAAGAATCTGCCCGCAATGCAGGAGGACCCAGGTTCCTCTGGTTTGGGAAGATCCCCTGGAGAAGGGAATGGCTACCCACTCCAGAGTTGTTGCCTGGAGAATCCCATGGACAGTAGAGCCTGGCAGGGTTTCACGGGGTTGCAGAGTTCATGGGGTTGCATAGTTCATGGGTCGCAAAATCTGTCTCTCCCTGGTACTCTGGAGCCTGTGTCCTCTTGTATGACCACAGTAGATTTAGAGACCTTTGAAATGAATTGATAAGCAAGGAATCACCCCCCAGGGTAAACTCATCTAATTCTGCCCACTCTGTGGGTCAACAAAATATCAGGCCCTGTTAGGGAGGAAGAAGAAGCAGAGAGATAAGGCTTTGCCTGAGGAATCGGAATCTTGTTAGGGCATCAGAAATGTACTTTGACACAAGCAGAGAACAGACTCAAGGCAGCAGGGAAACCATACACAAAGGAGAAGGGAGTTTAGAGCTGGAGGAGACTGAAGGGAGTGGCTTAGGATGTGGCTCAGTCAGTAAAGAATCCACCTGCTATGTGGGAGACCTGGGTTCCGTCCCTTGGTCAGGAAGATCCCCTGGAGGAGGGCATGGCAACCCACTCCAGTATTCTTGCCTGGAGAATCCCCACAGACAGAGGATCCTGGCGGACTACAGTCCACGGGGTTGCAAAGAGTCAGACACAACTGAGCAACTAAGCACAGCACACACAGGATGACAGAAAGTCTCTCACAGTTCTTAGGGTCGGAAGTCCAAAATCCAGGCTCCTCCTGAGGGCTGTGAGGGTAGGATCTGTTTCCTTGGCTTACGGATGACTGTCTTCTCCCTTTAGTTTTCACGTGGTGCTCTCACTATGCACGTGTCTCAGTGTCCAAATTTCCCTCTTTATGTGGAAAGCCTTTTATTTAATCCTTACTTTTTAAATTTGTTTTTTATTGAAGTATATAGTTGATTTACAATGTTGTGTTAATTTCCGCTGTACAGCAAAGTGACTCAGGTGTACATATATACACATTCATTTTTATTTTCTTTTCCATAATGATTTATCAAAGGGTATTGAATACAGTTCCCCATGCTATACGATAGGATTCTGTTGTTTATCATCCTGTATGTAATAGCTTGCATCTGCTAATCCTAAACTCCCAGTCCATCCCTCACCTTGGCACCACAAGTCTGTTCTCTGCGTCTGGATAGAATCATTTTGGATTGAACCCACCCTACTCTAGTAAGACCTCATCTTAACTAATGACCTCTGCCATGACCCTGTTTCCAAATAAGGTCACATTCTGAGGTACTGAGGAATTAGGACTTCAACATATCAATTTGCAGGGGAGACAACTTAACTTGTAACAGAGAATTCATCTGGGTGAAGTCTGTGGAGAAAAGAGTTTAAGACGTGAGTAGTAGATGGTGGGGGGAGGAGTTGAAACGGGGAGCAAAGGGGGAGGTTGTCTGTGCGGAGGTAAGAAGAGCTTCTGGGCCAGGTGAGGAAAAAGAGCAGGAGGATGGGGAGGCAGACGGGGGTGGGAGGGGGTAGCAGGAGGCCTGGGGCCCTGCCTATCAAGGCGTGGCCTTTGGACCAAGTGGCAAAATGTAGAGCCATGGACCTGATGGCTGAGTGCAGGGTGATCTGGATGAGAAAGTTGCCAGGTCAGGGAGGGCAGACAAGTCCCTGGATGAAGGATGAAGTCTCTCATCTGAGCTGAGGCACAGAGCTGAAATGGGAAATGTGGCAATGAACAGATGCTAATTTGTGGGAAATTACTGAGGAAGTACCCTCAAAACTTGTGGAACAAAAGGAGGCCAGCAGAGACACCTCAACGCCTGTGAATCTGTGCACAGTACGGCCAGAGGGATCCAGATGTGGCGAAGCCATTGTGGAGGCAGGAGGTGAAAAGAAACTCAAGTATTTGGTAGGAAGTGGCTCCTCTGTAGTCTTTTTTTCAACCATCAGCTTTATCCTTCTTGGATCCATCCTCATTTTGTCTGTGTCCCAGGACAGGACAAGGGGCTCTAGCACCATTGTTTTAACAGAAAAGAAAAAAAAGATACGATTCTTAGAAAATGATTAATCCTCAGAGGAAACCCTGAACAAGGCACTTCTACCAATTTTAGACACATTCTGGCATTTAGTCATATTGCATTGCCATAGCAACTGCTCTTTCATAACCATAAAAACAGGAGCTTTACAACAGCAAAATAGCTGAAGTGTACAGGCTGAAAATTGAGAACTTTCTCCAGTGGAGTTCTAGGTAGGAGAGGCCAAGAATTTCAGGACAAGAGGTTTTCAGTATGCTGTTTCAAGAGCATAAACCCTGCATTCTCTGGTGTGCTTCAGTCAGGGGGGAAGCTGTGTTAAACTACCCTTGGATATTATATATATTATGTATTATATAATTGACAGTGGCATGGCGTGCATGCGTGCTTAGTCATGTCCAGCTCTTTGTGACCCTATGGACTGTAGCCCACCAGGCTCCTCCGTCCATGGACTTCCCCAGGCAAGAATACTGGAGTGGGTTTCCTTTTCCTACTCCAGGGGATCTTCCTGACCCAGGGATGGAATAGCGCCCAGGGCTCCTGTATCTCCTACATCAGCAGGTATATTCTTTACCACTGTGCAATGTGAATTAAGAGTGCTTGTCAAAAGAATATGACAGTTTAAGAAGCTTTTTTTGTTACCAAGTAAAAACAAATGTAAAAATTTTGAATGTGAAAAGATGAAATTTTAAGCTACTCATGATCCTATCACACTTCTCTGATGACTCAGTGGGTAAAAAATTCCACCTGCAATGCAGGTGGCGCTAGTTTGATCCCTGGGTTGGAAAGATCCCCTGGAGGAGGAAATGACAACCCACTCCAGTATTCTTGGCCTGGAGAATTCCGTGGACAGAGGAGCTTGGCGGGCTACAGTCCATGGGGTCACAAAGAGTTGAACATGACCGAGCGTATGCACGTGGGCACACACACACGATCCTCTCTCTCAGTGATAACCACAACCCGTATGTTTATGCATAAATATAAATATTAAAATACATATTACACACATATACATATATTTTTAAAAACAAACATCTAGACTATTTTGTGTGCTGTTTTCTTCACTCTAACAATATGTTTCAGTTATCCATTGCCATGTCAAAACAGGCTCAAAACTTGATAGTTTTGGTTTTGTTCCCATGATCCTGTGGCTTGGGCACCTGGCCTGGGCCCAGCAAGATGACTTGTTCCTGCTCCACAGTGTTTGAGGTTGCAGCTGGGATACCTCATGTGACCCCGTATGGCCTGTTCACTCACTTGCAGGTACCTCAGTGCTCCTCCATGGGGCCTGTTCCTCCAAGCACTTTCTCATCTTCCCTGGTGGCTCAGAAGGTAAAGAATCTGCCTGCAGTGTGGGAGACCCAGGTTCAGTCCCTGGGTAGGGAAGATCCACTGGAGAAGGAAATGGCAACCCACTCTAGTATTCTTGCCTGGAGACGTCTATGGACAGAAGGGCTTGATGGGCTACAGTCCAGGTCACAAAGAGTTGGACATGACTGAGCAACTAATACTTCAACTATTTTTCAGGGCCTCTCCATGTGGCATCTCTTGCAGGGTAACTTGGACTTTGTACATGTGGCTCAGAGCTCCAAGCTATAAAAACAGCAGCAGACCTTTTCAATACCTGGGTTGAGTGCTAGACCATATCTCTCTCTGCATTCCATTGGTCAAAGCAGTCACAGGCCTGGGCCAGACTTGATGGGGTAGAGGAATGGCCTCCACATCTCATGGGACAGTGGCTCACATAGTGGAGGAAAACGGACAGAGCCATCTCTGGACACTGCCTAGCGTACATCGTGTCAGGGTGCACTTCTGAATCACCCAGTACTTTTCAGAAGCATGGCTGTTAGTGGTTATAGAGATTTCTTTTGAGTGCATATATATTATGTTATTTAACCAAGTTACTAGTTGTGATCTTGCCTGTGTAATCAGTCACTTCAGTCGTGTCTGACTCTTTGCAACCCCATGGACTGTAGCCCATGAAGCTCCACTGTCCATGGGATTCTCCAGACAAGAATGCTGGAGTGGGTGGCCATCTCCTCCTCCAGGGGATCTTCTGGACCCAGGGATTGAACCCACGCCCCCTGCATCTCCTGCCTTGGCGAGTGGATTCTTTACCACTGAGCCTCTGGAGAAGCCCAACTGTGATCACAGGATGTATTAATAGACTCATAATTTCTAGTAAGGCAAACAAATATCTACATTCTCTCCTACGCTAATCAGGCCTCTTTAGAGAACTGGATTTATTTCTGGGCACCACAGTTTACTACAGTTTATAATGGACAAAGCAGAGCTTGTTGGGAAGTGCCCATAGCATGGTGAGGGGCCTCAGGGCCTAGTTATGAAGAAATAGATGAAAACACTATGTATATTTTCTGGAAAGGGGGAGACTCAGGGAAGAGTGAGGGAGCACTAGTTGTATTAAAAATAGCCACAGTACTATTGTGGGAAAAGGGTGTAAAGTTAATGGTGAATGGCTTTAAGAAGTAGCTTTAGGACAAATCGGAGGAAATCATCAGAAGAAAGACTTTAAGGGATACATTGCTTCCTAATGATCAAACCTGTCTAAGATGGAACAGCATGGACTCAAAACCACTGTTTCCTTTTGCTAGAACTGTCTGAGCAGAGTTGGCTGAGACATTAGAGAGATTGGAGCATTAGATGTCTGGCTGATTAAATGACCTTCATTAGCCCTTTTAATACTTAGTTTCTATGTTTCAACGGGTTTCTCTTTCAACTTTGGAGAGCGTGAGCATATGGAAATGCCTTCTACTGACCCACCTCCTAACAGCTTCAGAAATATAATTGGCTTATTGTCCTTATCCTGTTATTTGGGGGGAGTGTTTTTTCCCCATGATTTACCAAGGACAGAAATTATCCTCTTATTCATAAAGCAAAAAAGGAAAAAAATCCTGATAAAATATCCCATTTTCACCTCTAATTCTCTAAGAAATGAAGCCAAACATTTCCCACATCAGTTAGTGGTTGCTTGATTTTGTAGACTTTTTAAAGCTAGGGGAGATCTTAGCCATGATCAAATCCAACTACCATCCATTTTACAAATGAGAACACTAAATTCAGAAGAGCTCAGTGATTCCCGAAGGTCACACAGAAAATCAGTGGCAGAATAAGAATTAGAACCAATGTTTTCAATTTGAGGTCAAGTTTAATTTGTTTCACTTCAGTTCCAACAAATTAAACAGAATTACTCATTGGAGCTCAACTTTCAACCATACATTGATTATATATATATATATTTATATATATATGTATGTATGTATATTTAATAGAACAAAATTTTTAATAAACTTTTGCTGAAGATTTTATTTAGCTCAGTTAGTGGAGGGGCCAGTAAGACATTAAAGTTGAGAAGTAAGATATGGTCCCTGGATGGATACAGATGAAATCCATAAATTCCTAGTTAGGCAGTTTCATAAATAAATGCAAGGATAAGATTGCATTGTTGTTGTTCAGTCGCTCAGTCATGTCTGACTCTTTGTGACCCCATGGACTACAGCATGCTAGACTTCCCTGTCCTTCACTATCTCCCAGATTTTGCTCAAACTCATGTCCATTGAGTCAGTGATGCCATCCAACCATCTCATCCTCTGTCATCCCCTTCTCCTCCTGTTCAAAATGTCTCCCAGCATCAGGGTCTTTTCCAATTAAGATTGCTTGGTTAGATACAAAACTGGTTATAGGACAACAAACCCTAATCTTTCGGGTTATCTGTTTCGCAGAAGTTCTGTACATCGCTGCTGGAAAAAAAAATCTGTAAGTTAACATATAACTTCCCTAAGTCTGGGACATTTAATATGTTTTAATCAATAGTAAACAGTGAGTAACTACCTTCAATAGGCAGTCCTTAGATAGCCTTTGTTCTATATGACATTGAAAAGATGTGTTGCCCACTTATTTTTCTTATTTCTGAGTTTTAGGGAATTTTAAAAATAATAGTGTCATACAAAGAAATAGAGACAAAACTGGGATTTACTTCAGTGCCCTTCTAAGGCCCTTAGATGGGACACCACCACCCACCCCCAACTTTATGTTTCTATTCTATTTAGGTCTTGACAGAAGAATCTGAAGGTCTTTTCCTCCTGTATTCTTCCTTCCATAACCTCAGGATAATGGGAATAAATGAGAAGAAAGGGATCCCCAGGCAGGGTTCCTGGGCAGGAAAGCTTAACCCCCATGCTGGTTCCCAGGTGCTGAATTCCAACAGATAATCAGGGTACTCAGTGTTGGGTAGCCCTGATAGACTCTTTCTTCCTGAACAAAAATTTTCAATACATTTTAAAAAGATTGAATCAGTAAATTGTGCTATTCAGAAGTATATTTCAGTAGAATTAAATTAAGGCAAAGTTTTTTTTACTTTAACATGTAGGGAATTTATAGCTCAAAATTCAAACCTGTCAGTGTAATATAGGAGTCAGAGAAAATGTTTAGGGCTAATTTGTAGAACAGTGGAAGGCTGTAAGTAAGCTTTCTTGAAACTTTGCTATTTATATGTGCCAGTAGACTGAGATTTAATCAAATGTTCATGGAACCCTGGGCCCATAAAGGATCGTGTCTAGGTGCTTCCATCTTGAAAAGGATAATCACAGCCATTTCTCACACACATCTCTTTTGGTACAGCTGGCCTTCTTTTCATTAGTAATGACTGGAATTCTGCCCACAAGCAGTCACAGAAGCTATGGATAGGGAAGGACTTCATTGAAACAGTGGCTCTCAAATTTGAATGTGCACATAAATCTTTGTTGTTTTCAGTTGCTAAGTCATGTCCAACTCTTTGCCACCCCATGGACACCAGGCTTCCCTGTCCTCCTCTATCTCCCAGAGGTTGGCCAAACTCATGTCCATTGAATCAATGATGCCATCCAACCATCATCCTCTGTTGCCCCCTTTTCCTTCTGCCCTCAATCTTTCCCAGCATCCCAGGGTCTTTTCTAATGAGTCAGCTCTTCACATTTGGTGGCCAAAGTATTGGAGTATTGGAGTTTCAGCTTCAGTCCTTCCAGTGAATATTCAGAATTGATTTCCTTTAGGATGGACTGGCTGGATCTCCTTGCTGTCCATGGGACTCTCAAGAGTCTTCTCTAGCACCACAGTCTGAAAGCATCAATTCTTCAGTGCTCAGCCTTCTTTATGGTCCAATCTCACATCCATACATGACTACTGGAAAAACCATAGCTTTGACTATATGGACCTTTGTTGGCAAAGTGATGTCTCTGCTTTTTAACATGCTGTGTAGGTTTGTCCTAGCTTTTCTTCCAAGGAGCAAGCGTCTTTTAATTCCATGGCTGTAGTCACCATCCACAGTGACTGTGGAGTCCTTGGATTTTGTTAAAATGCAGATTCTGAATCAGTAGGTCTGGGCTTGTTCTGAGCTTCTGTCTTCCTAACAAGCTCCCAGGTGATGCTGATACTGCTGGTCCAGGGACCACACTTTTAGTTGCAAGAAGGTAACTATTCTTGCATTCCTCCACCTATGACTGATGAGACCAAATTATTTGGAGAAAAAGTGGGAAATCTTGCTAGCAATGCAAATTCTACTTGTATAAAAAGCCATACCAGTCATTCAGTTCATTTATGATAAATCAGAAAGTCTTAATATCCTGAGGAGGGTTTTCTTTACATCGAAGCGGTGGGAATTTTGGCTGATAAAGTATTTTTCTCTTATTCTATATATAACCTCCAGAAATGCAGCAGAACAGTCACTTCCATGGGTTTCCCCAAGTACTTAGCTTGGTGGGCCCCAGTGGTCCTCAGCCTTAGCTGCAAATTGGAAATACCTGGGAGGCTTTAAACCATTGTGATGTCCTGCCCACACACTCCCCTATCTCTGGACCATTTAATTATCACCTGTAGGCATGAAACCCAGGCATCATGGATGTTTGAAGCTCCCCTGGTCATTTCAACATGCAGCCAGGATTGAGAACCACTGGTCTACCTTTTTTCCCTATGCCTCTGGGAATATAGGACATTTGGAACAAGCATGACAAGCCCAATCCCTTTTTTCAGTTCAGTTCAGTCACTCAGTCATGTCCGACTCTTTGCGACCCCATGAATCGCAGCACGCCAGGCCTCCCTGTCCATCACCAACTCCCAGAGTTCACTCAGACTCATGTCCAGCAAGTCGGTGATGCCATCCAGCCATCTCATCCTCTGTCATCCCCTTCTCCTCCTGCCCCCAATCCCTCCCAGCATCAAAGTCTTTTCCAATGAGTCAACTCTTCACATGAGGTGGCCAAAGTACTGCAGTTTCAGCTTTAGCATCATTCCTTCCAAAGAAATCCCAGGACTGATCTCCTTTAGAATGGACTGGTTGGATCTCCTTGCAGTCCAAGGCACTCTCAAGAGTCTTCTCCAACTGCTACTGCTACTGCTAAGTCACTTCAGTCATGTCCGACTCTGTGTAACCCCATAGATGGTAGTCCACCAGGCTCCCTCATCCCTGGGATTCTCCAGGCAAGAACACTGGAGTGGGTTGCCATTTCCTTCTCCAATGCATGAAAGTGAAAAGTGAAAGTGAAGTCGCTCAGTTGTGTCCGACTCTTTGCGACCCCATGGACTGCAGCCTACCAGGCTCCTCCGTCCATGGGATTTTCCAGGCAAGAGTACTGGAGTGGGGTGCCATTGCCTTCTCCGGTCTTCTCCAACACCACAGTTCGAAAGCATCAATTCTTAGGCGCTCAGTTTTCTTCACAGTCCAACTCTCACATCCATACATGACCACAGGAAACACCATAACCTTGACTAGACAGACCTTTGTTGGCAAAGTAATGTCTCTGCTTTTGAATATGCTATCTAGGTTGGTCATAACTTTCCTTCCAAGGAGTAAGTGTCTTTTAATTTCATGGCTGCAATCACCATCTGCAGTGATTTTGGAGCCCAGAAAAATAAAGTCTGACACTGTTTCCCCATCTATTTCCCATGAAGTGATGGGACCAGATGCCATGATCTCATTTATTCCATAAATTTTTATTGAACATCAATTTTGTATCAGGCAGTGGGCTACATTCTGAGGAGAAGCAGGACAGGAAAAGAAGCATAACTGGGAGAATGGGCCCATGCTTATAATGCTGCACTTCCTACACATGCTTCCCACATTCCACCCCAGGGCCTGACTCGTTCTGGCTGCAAAGGTGGGCCTTTTGAAGCAGTGCTGCTGACCTGGAATCTCTGTTCTGACATCATCTTCCTCCTTTCTAGGACCCTTGGAAAACCCTACTCTTGCTTTCGTGCATCTTACTGTGTTCCTAACTTTCTGGGTACTTATAAAACTTCCTCATGCATCCCAGGCCTCACTGGAAGCAGGAAAATCGAGGGTTTTCCCCCTTCATTCTTCCGCTTTCCCTTCTCCCTCTTTGTGTCTGTTCTTCCCTGGGGTGAGAGTCATTTATTATCTTCCTGGTGTGTGGAATGTGTTCCTCTAGGCTCAGCATCATGTTTTCGTGTGTGTGTTGTGACAGACAAGCCTTACTAGTCAGATGCAAATGTACAGGTTGCTTCAGGTCTGCTCTTGCAAACTGAGATCCTTGGGCCTGCATAATTGGGGTCTCTCGAGTCCTTCCTTGAAATGCAGAATCTCAGGCAATGACCCAGATCTACTGAATCAGAATCTGCATTTAAACCTTCTTGTTGTTCAGTCTCTCTGTCATGTCCGACTCTTTGAGACCCCATGGACTACAGCACGCCAGGCTTCCCTGACCTTCACTATCTCCCATAGTTTGTTCAAACTCCTGTCCATTGAGTCAGTGATGCTATCCAAAGTTCTCATCCTCTACCACCCCCTTCTCCTCCTGTCCTGAATCTTTCTCAGAATCAGGGTCTTTTCCAGTGAGTTGGCTCTTCACATCAGATGGCCAAATTATTGGAGCTTCAGCTAACCTTATCCCCAGGCAGTCCACTGGTATGGATTGGGAACTTCAAAGAATGGAGAATTATCATGTACTTTATATTTTCACTCTCTTCAACGGGTTTTCAGTTTCTCTTTTTAAAATGTTGCTTTATAGTTATTTCTAAGTTTAATGGAAAATTGATCAGTGTCTGATTAGTGTCGTCAGGGCTCCTAACTAGAAGATGGCCCATAAACATTGGGTCCCGGTTCAGGCAGCACAGCTCACATTCTGCTGTGAACACTGAAGCTCCAGATGTGTCTGTTTGTTCAGACAGAGGACATCCTTGTCCCATGCAAACATGGCGTCAGAGATGCCTATGAGTAGGGCCAGATCCTCTCCATAAACAGGCTTTGGATTTGCTCAAACACTAGGAACAATTTGGTTAAAATCTCAGAATTCTTGGCATTAAGAAACAACTTTGGACTGAAACTTCTTAAAGCAGTTGTTACGGCTAGCAACCTTGATCACAGCAAAGAGCCTTCTAAACTTCTGATTTCAGGTAAAACTGTACTGATGGTCCTGCCATAGTGAGTTAATATAAAATGTGTCTGTACGTTGCCAACAGCTGAGTAAGTTGACTTGTTGGGTGGAGCTCTTTAGTGTTGTCCACTTAAACAATAAGGAATATTAGCCAAGCACATTTTCAGGTTTTTTTTTCCCTTTTGCAATGGTTATCCAACATTTTCAGCAGCATTCTAATTTATTATTATTACTACTAATAAAACCACATTATAGAACATGGTTTCTCAACTTTGACTATATATATATGTTTGAACCTGCAGAAGCTTTTAACTTATACTGATTCTTGAATTCCCCCAGAGATGTTGACTTAATTGGTCTGGGGTGAGGCCTGGGATTCAGTGTGCTTAGGGATCCTCAGATGATTTTAACAGGCAGCCTGATTTGAGAGCTATTTTCATGGAGAAAGGGCATTATCTTCTGGTTTACTTGTATCCGTGTATCCAATGACTCTGACAACTGTGTTACACTATTAGATGTGTTAAAAATAAGAGTGACTCACTTACTAGCTCTGTGTCTTTGAAAGAATCATTTAATTTCCATACACCTCAGTTTCTTCTTCTCTAAAATAGGAGTGACTTATCTGAAGGGTTATATTGTGGAGATTTAAATAAAATGCATGAAGTGACTAGGACAGTGCTTAGCACATAGCAGGTACTCAAAATAGGAGTTGTTACAGCAAAGAACTGTGGACATGGCCCTGCTTTGCACACTCAGAAATGGACCTCTGTCTCCTGCTTCTGGATGGGGTCTTACAGCACAGGCATGGATGGGGCGGTCTCTACTGAGGCTGTGCTCTTGCACCCTCAGGCACACGTGGCACCTGAAGTGAGATCAAGGAATGCTCTGAAGAAGCCCCTCATTGTTCTTAACTGTCTTCAAAGATGGCACAGTGCCCACTTATTCCTCAGGGAAAGGGAAACCCAGCCCTGAAATCTGTTGAGAAGAAAACAGATAAAGTATCAAAGGGCTGCCAAGGAGAAAGTAATGGGTCTCAAATTTGAGAATTAGATTCCGCCCCCCCCTTTTTTTTTTAACGGAATTGTTTCCCTTTCAAAAGAAAAAGGAATTGTTTGATGCTCTGAACTCATAAAAACCTATAAAGGAGATTGATGTAAATGTGTGGTGAAAAACACCTCTCGTGGAAATCCAGGAGCCAGCAATCTCTTGGATTGCTTTTTTCTATTTAATTTGAGGCTAGTAGTCATAGAATGAACATGCTTCTATCTGTTTACTTCCCTGGTGGCTCAGACGGCAAAGCATCTGTTTACAGTGAGGGAGACCCGGGTTTGATCCCTGGGTCGGGAAGGTCCCCTGGAGAAGGAAATGGCAGTCTACTCCAGTACTATTGCCTGGAAAATCCCATGGACAGAGGAGCCTGGTAGGCTACAGTCCATGGGGTCGCAAAGAGTTGGACACAACTGAGCAACCTCACTTTCACTTTCCTCATTTTCTATTTACTTGAATGTGTACATATGATGACTACATGTGTGTATATGTTTATATATAAGATAAATATATACACCTATGCATATATATGCAGAGTACATCACGAGAAACACTGGACTGGAAGAAACACAAGCTGGAATCAAGATTGCTGGGAGAAATATCAATAACCTCAGATATGCAGATGACACCACCCTTATGGCAGAAAGTGAAGAGGAGCTAAAAAGCCTCTTGATGAAAGTGAAAGAGGAGAGTGAAAAAGTTGGCTTAAAGCTCAACATTCAAAAAACGAAGATCATGGCATCCAGTCCCACCACTTCATGGGGAATAGATGGGGAAACAGTGGAAATAGTGTCAGACTTTATTTTTTTGGACTCCAAAATCACTGCAGATGGTGACTGCAGCCATGAAATTAAAAGACGCTTACTCCTTGGAAGAAAAGTTATGACCAACCTAGATAGCATATTCAAAAGCAGAGACATTACTTTGCCGACTAAGGTCCGTCTAGTCAAGGCTATGGTTTTTCCTGTGGTCGTGTGTGGATGTGAGAGTTGGACTGTGAAGAAGGCTGAGCACCGAAGAATTGATGCTTTTGAACTGTGGTGTTGGACAGGACTCTTGAGAGTCCCTTGGACTGCAAGGAGATCCAACCAGTCCATTCTGAAGGAGATCAGCCCTGGGATTTCTGTGGAAGGAATGATGCTAAAGCTGAAACTCCAGTACTTTGGCCACCTCATGCGAAGAGCTGACTCATTGGAAAAGACTCTGATGCTGGGCGGGATTGGGGGCAGGAGGAGAAGGGGACAACCGAGGATGAGATGGCTGGATGGCATCACGGACTCGATGGACATGAGTCTGAGTGAACTCCGGGAGATGGTGATGGACAGGGAGGCCTGGCGTGCTGCAATTCATGGGGTGTCAAAGAGTCGGACATGACTGAGCAACTGAACTGAGTCAGTAAAGAATCTGCCTGTAATGCAGGAGACCTGGGTTCAATTCCGGGGTCAGGAAGATCCCCTGGGGAAGGAAATGGCAACCCACTCTAGTATTCTTGGCTGGATAATCCCCATGGACAGAGGAGCCTGGCAGGCTACAGTCCAAGGGGTCACAAAAGTCACACACAACTTAGCGACTAAACCACCACCACCACGTGTATATAAATTTGCATATCATACATTTAAGGATAAACCAGGATTAGCTTAATAGCACTTGAGAACTGGGAAATCTCTCAGGTGTGGCAATAACATGAAAATTTTAAGTGAAATCACTCCCTTGGTTCTCAATCAAAATGCTGTCTTTATGTTAGTTTTGCAGAAGCCACACCAGGAAGACTCAGGCTCCAAATTTTTCATTTTTTAAAAAATGTGGCTACTCTGGCTGAGCTGAAAATCTCCCATTGAAATTTATTCCTAAATACAGTGTTTTCCCCCAATATTTAAGCTACTCCTAGAGTAATTTGAGTATAATGTATATGTGCCCTTAACTGAAATCTGACCTAATACTAACCTCTTCTGTTGCCTGAGTGACTTTTAAAAAACAGACCTGGTTCTGCTCCTCTACTTCTGAAAAAGTTTTTAACAATTTGAAATCAATGTCCTTAAGTCGGCATTCAGTACCCCCCACAAATCTGGCCCTGACTACTCTCTCGTTCTAACTTTGCCTAAAGGTCCTGCGATGCTCATCTATCTCCATATCTTGGTTCACCCTGTCTCTTCTAAGAATACCCTGCCTGCTTCATGTCTGACTTTCAGAACCTTACTTATTTTTATAGCCCGTCTCAAATGCCACCTCCTTCATAGGTTATCCCCAGTGCCCGCCCTAACCCTACTCCATCCTAGTTTCACTTCTTCCCTGTTCCTTTTACTTCTTACCCACTCGATGCTTCCTTGAGCTTCATATCATTATGGCAGCATTAATTACATAGTGCCTTGTGTTAGCAAATGTTTGGGAAGTACTAGTGAATAGTGCTTAAGGAAAAGTAATATAGACTTTTGAGCCAGACTAGACCTGAGTCAAAACCCTGACTGTTAGGTAAGTCACTTAACTTTTCTAAATTTCAGTTTTCTTCTTCTGTCAACTGAAGAAAATATTACCAAATTTGCACAGCTTGGTAGGGGAGAGTATTTGAGAATGAGTAGGAAAGGTCTTTAATAAGGCATAACTATTATTACCGCAGTTATTCAGATCCTGTCCCCAGCTATTCATCAACAGTACCTAGCAGTGTCTTACCCTCCATAGTGTTTTCTGAATTGAGTGGAAGCAGCCCAAACTGATGGCATCTGTTGCCTGGATATCACTGAGCTATTAGTTTTCCAACATCTGTTTTGAATTTCAGAGAGAAATGTCCATTTTTAGGCAAAAGCAGCGTTTTCCTGTGGCATTTCAATTTGTCTCAATCCTGAAATGATTATAACTTGTGCTTGATTGAATCCAAGTCAGCAAAGTCATGAAGAACAGCCCAGCACAGGCATATCTACTTTACATGGGCCTAAGAAAGCATAACCCTCTATACAAAGAGCCCAAGTACCAAGGAATCCCACATCAGCGTTTAATGACATTGCCCTTTGTTTAGATGCTTATATTGTGGCAGTAATGGAGTTTGAGAAGCTGTTACTTATTCACAATCCTGTGAGATAGGGAGAACCCAGAAACTCTGGTTTTCTTTGATGTCTAGAGCACTGGTAACTGCACAGGATGCACTCAGGATGTGACAATTATTGATTGTCTTTTCTTGACTCCAAAGTCCCTTATAAAAGAAAAGCCACCATTTTCTCTTGTAGTTTCTAAATGACTTCCTATGGAAAGCAGAATTTTTCCAAACTACATGCATATGAAGCCTTCCTCTATTTCAGCACCAAGGACAGAACCTTGCCAGGCTTGATGCCCACCCATCCATTTAATTAACATTTTAAATGCTTTGAAATTTCTGCTCAGATGTTTATTTGATCATCTAATGTATTATTCTTCTGAGCACCAATAATGTGTCAGTTCAGTTCAGTCGCTCAGTCATGTCCAACTCTTTGCAACCCCATGAATCGCAGCACCCCAGGCTTCCCTGTCCATTACCATCTCCTGGAGTTCACTCAGACTCACATCCATCAAGTCAGTGATGCCATCCAGCCATCTCATCCTCTGTCGTTCCCTTCTCCTGCTGCCCCCAATCCCTCCCAGCATCAGAGTCTTTTCCAATGAGTCAACTCTTGCATGAGGTGGCCAAAGTACTGGAGTTTCAGCTTTAGCATCATTCCCTCCAAAGAAATTCCAGGGCTGATCTCCTTCAGAATGGACTGGCTGGATCTCCTTGCAGTCCAAGGGACTCTCAAGAGTCTTCTCCAACACCACAGTTCAAAAGCATCAATTCTTCGGCGCTCAGCCTTCTTCACAGTCCAACTCTCACATCCATACATGACCACTGGAAAAACCATAGCCTTGACTAGATGGACCTTTGACTAGATGGCAAAGTAATGTCTCTGCTTTTGAATATGCTGTCTAGGTTGGCCATAACTTTCCTTCCAAGGAGTAAGTGTCTTAATTTCATGGCTGCGATCACCATCTGCAGTGATTTTGGAGCCCCCCAAAATAAAGTCTGACACTGTTTCCACTGTTTCCCCATCTATTCCCCATGAAGTGATGGGACCAGATGCTATGATCTTCGTTTTCTGAATATGTCAGTACTTGGTATGATATATAAAGACTTATAGCTCTGAAGGTAGAACCAGGCAGAAGATGGGCAAGTTAATAACTATAACACTATATGACAAGTGCTGTTATAGAGTTATGTACAAGTCATGTGGGAGCCAGAGGAGGGAGTGATTAACTGACTAGTAAAATAAGGCTTTTCAAGGGAGTCAGCATTTCAGCTGGCTACTGAGAATTGAGTGAAGTTTGCCATGCAGAAAAGAGACTCCATGGAAGAGTACACAGTGTGTTTAGAGATTTCTAGAAATGTGATTTGACATGGCTGAAAAATGGAGTGAATGAATAGTTAAAGTAAGAGATAAGGAATAGCTGGATCAGATCACCAAGTACTTGTATACCGGCAAAGGGAGTTAAGCTTTATCCTAGAAAATTAAGAACCATTTAAATGTTTTGAGCAGAGACATGATCTAATCAGATTTGTGTTTGAGAAAGATAGTTCATACAACAAGAGTGAAAACGTACTAAAAAAAAAAAAAAAAGAACTGAGAGGGCAGAAAGGCAGATAAAGGTGACATTCTTCCATGTGGTTCTGGAAATGAGGGGCTGCTCCATCATAACCAGCATTACACGTGAAGGATTGACTTGGCCTAGCTCCCATTTGCTGTTTACCAATGTTTCACATATGGATTATGTCTTTCCAGATTCTTCCAAGAAGATAAAGTATGTCTTGGCTGAATTTAATGAGGGTGGGAGCCTCAAACAATATGGCCCACATGAGGTAAGAACATTTTCATTTCAAGCCTTTAAAAACCCCATGTTCTAGCCTTTCCACAATTTGCTCGAAGTTTAGCTCACTGTAAAGAATTTGCTTCTCAACACATTTTCTCCCGAGTTTCAAGTGAGCCATTGGTGCTTCCTGGAGTTCTGTGTTCCCCAAGTCCATATCCTGGTGGTTCAGATGGAAGAGCGTCTGCCTACAATTCGGGAGACCTGGGTTCAGTCTCTGGCTCAGGAAGATCCCCTGGAGAAGGCAATGCCACCCCACTCCAGTGCTCTTGCCTGGAAAATCCCATGGATGGAGGAGCCTGGTGGGCTACAGTCCATGGGGTCATAAAGAGTCGGACACGACTGAGCAACTTCGCTCTCTCACAGCCTCACAAGTCCATTCACCCTTTCAGCGTCTCTTCTCTCCTCATATCTCTTATCCTCCTCCCCTCCTCAATTCCTAGTCATCGACTGTTTCCTACATCACTGAGAAAATAGAAACAATCAGAACTCGTCCCCAAGATACTCATCTTATATACCCACCTAGCTATACTGCTTCTCCTGTAACTGGGTCAACTCTCCGTACTCTGATCTCATTTCAGCCCCCTGCTTGTACACTCAATCCCATCCTCTTTGGTCCACGGACAGGCCTTGCTTCAGCAACATATTCCTCTCTTTCTCTCCCTCTGCCTCTTCCCACCAGGTTTCTCTATTTATTAGATCTATCTCATCAACGAATAAACATACTGCTATTTCTCCTATATTTAAAAAAAACCCTCTGACTCCACTTCTCCCTCCAGCTACCACTTCGTCTCTCTCGTCCTTTATCGCAGGTAAGCTGTTCAAAAGATGTGTCTATATTCATTGTTTCCAATTTCTCTTTTTCCCACTTTTCTGAAAGCTCTTCAGTCAGCATGTAGCCCCCACTCCTCCACTAAAACCACTCGTTGAGACAGCCAAGAACCTCCATGTGGCTATACTCAAGTCATTCTACTCAACAGCACTGGACATGATTGGTCAAATCCTCCTCTGCTTTCTGCACTTGGTTTTCAGGACACTACACTCTCCTGATTTTTCTCTTACCCCTTTGCCTGACATTTCCACTTGAAAATCAAATAGGAATATGAAACTTAACATAAGCTATCTGAGCTTTTTCATCTTCCTCTATAAAACTTGTTTTTCCAGCAGTCTTTCCCATTTCAGTAAATGACAGCTCCACATTTCAAGGTATTCAGCCTAAAACTAGGGAGTCATCATTGACTCTCCTCTTTTCTGCTTTCCTCACATCTCACAGCTAATTTACCAGCAACCTCCATCATTGCTACCTTCAAAATACACCCAAATTCCGGACACATCCCGCTACATGCTCTGCTACCTCCCTGACCTGCGTCACCACCATGCTTTGCCCAGATCACTGCAGCAGTCTCCTCACTGGGCTCCCTGTTTTTGCTCTTGACCTTGAAAATCTATTCTTCACACACATACTGAGCAGTCTGTTAAAACTGAAGTCAGATCATATCACTGCCCTGTTCCACAATGTCTTATGGTCTGCCCACCTGCTATTAGAGTCAAAAATCAAGGTCATTACAATCTGCACCCCCACCCTACTCTCAGACCTCATCTCCTGCTAATCTTCTTCTCAATTTTTCCCAACCTTATTAGCCTCTTTGATGCCATCAAACAAGTCAAGGTCGCTTTAACCATAATATCTGTGCCTTTGCCCTGGCCTCTTCCTGCTGTGTTCCTCGCCTAGCTATTCATATCATTCATTCCTTCACCTCCTGCAAGTGTTTGCTCAAATCACCTTCTCAGTGGATATCACGTTCTCTACCTAAAATGTTAAGCCCTGCTTTTCTAACACTTCGTATCTTCCTGCTCTGCCTTATGTTCCTCCTTAGTACTTCTCACCATCTGTCACTCTATATAACTTAATTACTTAATTGTCTATCTCTTCCATTGGAATATTTTTGTTCACTGCTATGTCCTCAGTGCCCAGAAGAGTATCTGGCTCATAGCAGGCACCCAACAAACATTTGTTGAATGAATAAATGTATGCAAGACTTTCCTTACTTTCAAATTCAGCTTATGTAAAGTTTTCTGAGAGTCCAGGCACTGTGCTGGACACTGTAGAAGACATAAAGATGAGGAAGCACAGTTCCTGGCCTCCCTCCAGAACTTACTTCCTACTGGCAGGGCCAAGTTTGAGAACCATGACCCTGGAGTCACAGGATCTTAGTTTAGACTCCTACCTTTGCTGCAAACCAGCAATGTGACCTTGAATAGTTCACCTGTGTGAGCCTCAGTTTCTGCATCTGTGAACTGAAGATAATAACAATCAAAAAGAAAGACCTTGAAGTTTACAAATGAGTGGACTACATAAGATGATTCTGAAAAATGTCTAAGACTTTAAGGACACTGAAAATAGTGCCTATTATTATTATTGCCCTTCTGTTCCCTTTCCCCAGAATGTCTTAAACTCAACTCCTTCTTCCCTCGTCCTGGGTCTTTTTATGAGAGCTAATTGCAGAAAAGCTACTGACCATAAGGACAAACTTGGGAGGAGGCTGGCCGCTTATTTATTCATGTTGTCATCCTTTCAGTAGACCTTGAGTCACTTCCTCCTTCTCTGCTGGGTCCTAGGAGAGAGTCAACAGAGCCCATACCCTAGGGGTACACCTGAGAGGTGCTATGGATAAAATGCACCAATCGCCTGAGAGTAAAGCAGAAAGAAGTTTGACAAAACAGGGACCAGATTGAAAACGCACTATTTCAAAGAACATTCCTGAGGACAAGCCATGTAGAAAGGATGTCAAAGGCATCAAAGACCTTGCAGCCCCCCAACTGCCACCCCTACCTCCAAAAACAGTAACAAAGACCAACGGGGTGGGGCTGCTAATCAGCCTGTCCACCCTGAGGCTGATGAGTAGGAGGGAACAGTTTGGTCAGGGCTGCAGAGGGTGTGAAGGCCACAGGAGCTTACAGAAGTAGGGAGCAGCTTGGCTGCTATGAGCTTGCTGCCACCCCCACCTCCATTGGGCTGCCCCCCACACCGCTCTTTAAACCCGGGCATTGCTATGTCCCAGGGGAGCTCCATCACTCTGATTTCATTCTCTCTCACAGTGTGGCTGGCTTCAAGTAGGTATAATGTGCCAGCACGGGGTTTAGAAACAAGGGTTTAAATTCTCTTAGCTTGATGGCTTACTGCTGCTAAAATGTCTCAACGAGCAGTAAGTTAGCTGTTGGAAGGGGCAGGTTGCTTAGGAAAGTGAGGCGAGAAAGAAGAGTTTGTAGAGTGGCTGCATGTGGCCACGATAAGCGTACCCTTGCCCGCTGGCATCTCGTGATTCTCTGGAGAACAGAGTGCCGCTGAAGACTCAAGAAAGTAGACAGAAACAGTGAAGCCAAAAAGGCAGGGGCGCCTGGTAGCATCTCAGCACAAAGCACAGCTCTGCCTCCTGCCTTATGACTTTGAGCAGGTTATGTTTCCAGAATTATTTTTTCATCCACCACATGATAGTAACAGTACCATCTCACACTGTAAGACTTAAGCAAGACAGTGATCAACAGACTCTTCATCTCCTTCCTTTTTAGCCCGTAGAAGAATTAACAATTGCCTAGCTAGTTTCCACATGAAAGTCACACTTTCTGGGGAAAAAGAAAAAAAAAAGTCTGAACAATGGCAGTATCTAAGATATTACTCAGGGTTCTGAGAATTGCCAGTGTGCTGCATAGCGGTTGGTTATCTGCTTTGGGCAACCACTTCCTACCCATCACACAATAACCAGGCAGCTACCTTGAACCTGTTCTGTACTCATAAAAAAACGTATTCTTTTGCAACCCAGATGTCACTAAGAGTGGCCCCTAGTCACATCTCCTTGCCTGTTGAACTTGAGGTGCTTAGAGGAACTGGCAGAGAGCGCGATGTCAGCACCGGGGCCTAGACAGATAAAATGGCAGGGGCACTGGACCAGGAGTCGGGAGATGAGGCTTCTGTTTCACTTTGCTGTGAACTGGCTGAGGCAGACTAACTTCCAGAGTCTTGGTGATATAAGGAGATCAAATCCACTCTGAGCTCTTCTGATGTGAATGCTGTGTGTTTCTGGGCTTGTTTTTCACCACTTTGTTCCCCAGGACAAGGCCAGAAGTGATTGAACACGTGCTCAGTCATAACTGCTTTCTAAGTTCTAACAGTTTGTCAGTTTTTCTTCTACGGCACTCACCACTGTTGACCCTGTTAGAATTATTTCAGTACCTTTACCACTGAATCTCTTAAGAGTATGGACTCATGCCTAATTCACCAGTGAGTTCCCCATTGGTGCCTAGCACTGTGTCTTGTACCTGGGAGACTAGGTACATTGATTGAAGAGACCCCACAGTAACTGACGACAGCAAGTATACCAACTAGAAACCGAACATCCATTAAAATACCATCGGGAAATACCATGATAGATGGTGTGGGGGATACAAAGATGATATAAGACAAATCCCTACCTTTTAGTGTGTGTGTCATGATCAACTATATATTGAGAGGGTAGCAATGTGAGCGTGCCAAGTCAGGAACCAAGGTGGAAAAGTAGAGCAATTCAGGCACAAGAGATCATACTAGGCTTTCTGGAGGAGGTGGCATCTGAGTTGGGCCAAGAAAGTAGTTCATGTAAGTACATGAAAGCCTGGCCAGGAAAGAACACAGAGATCAGTGTGTAGAGGTACACATAGAGAATCAGAGGAGAAAAGACCAGAGTGGTCTCCGAGCTTGAAGTAGCTACAAACCTAGGTTGGAGTGGGATTATAGTAGGGCTTTGAATCCCAAAGGACTCAAGGAGTGAACAGGATGATCCACTGGACTGCAGCAATGCTGCATATTAGATCTGCTATTTACATCCATTTTTTTCTAATTTATTTGTCTTTTATAGTGTATAGTAGAGCAGCACAGTAACACATGTATACAATGTGTACGTGAAGATAAATGGGAGTGTATGTTTGAAAATCTTAACAGAAGGGCACATGATTTTGAAAGTTTGGAGACAAGTGATCTCAACTCTCCCATGGGTAATTAGAGGCTGAGGAAAGTTTTTGTGTCGGGAAGCAATCTGATCAGAATTGAACTTTGGGAAGATCACCCTGGCAAGGATGGGAAAGATGAGAGGACTAACAGAAGGAGGTGGAGGCAGAGAAAGCTTGGAGGGGCACTACAGTGGCCCAGATGGGATACATGAAACAGGAGTCTGAAACCAGGTATGTGAGGGCCTTCAGCATTCCTTGTCAGGATGGTGGCTGATGGGCCATGGACACAAAAAAGACCTGGATATGACAGAAGTTGCAAAAGAACAGTGGAAAGAAGGAAGAGACAAGAATTGATCTCAGACAACTGGGAGTTCAAAGCTGAGCCTGGAATATTGAGAGGATAATGCTGCCATTGGCATTAACAGAAACTGCACAGTTAGGAGGCCTTCCCTTGTGGCACAGATGGTAAAGAATCCGCCTGCAATGCGGGAGACCTAGGTTCAATCCCTGGGTTGGGAAGATCCCCTGGAGGAGGGCATAGCAACCCACTCCAGTATTCTTGCCTGGAGAATCCCCATGGACAGAGGAGCCTGATGGCCTAGGGTCCACAGGGTCGCAAAGAGTCAGACACGCCTGAGCAACTAAGCACAGCACAGCAGCACAATCAGGAAGAGGAGCCAGTTTAAGAAAGAATCTAATGGCAGTTTACAGCTTGAGATCTTCTGGTCCAGCCCTACATAGTTTGCTGAAGAAAAACCCAAGGAGGAAAATGTGGTGGACCTTATATTAGTCACAAGGTCTCCTGAATCTTACACTGGTCTTGTTTGAAGATCTTCCAGCTTTGGTTTTTAAAGAGCATTATGTAAGACTTTAACTGAATTTCATTTTTATTAAATCATTTAGTACACTATTTTCCAGAAATATTTTATGCTGATAGTTTTCAATTTGAGGCCAACCCCAAAAAAAGTTAACAGAACATTTTGGAGCTCAAAACTATATTGATAAACAGTACTTGTTGATTAAAATGTGCAAAAGAAGGACAATGCAAAAAAAAAAAGAGCCTTTTAAAATAAATTAATAATAAAGATGAGAAAATCTAAAAAAAGATCATTGAATTTGTAACCCTCAAGAGAGGAGATTCGGAGGTAATGCACTGGAATCCAAATTGAATGGATTAAGGAGGGGAGGAGAAGTGTGAAGGGGACGGAAAGAAGCACAGGCTAGTAGCTCAAGCCATCAGTAATTTCTTTGGAAGAGTGGTCTGAACGTGTTCATAGGTAGAGAAGCAGGTGCTGGGATATGCCATAAGATGCAGAGAAAGTAAAATCCAGGGTCACATTGGGTGGGTTCCACTTGAAAAGTAGGAGAAGATTTTGCCATTGTGAACTGGGAAAATGGCAGAGGATGTGCAAGGAAGAGACATTCTGAAGTGCTGAGGTAGTGGAGACAGGACAGAAAGAGTACAAAATTCAGGAAAGGCAAAGAGAGAGATGGAGACTGAGAGCTATCCCAGAAATGTGAGTCCACCACTTGCTTGGAGATCCTTCCTCTGGTAAGAGCCTTCATTATCCTCTGTCCAACCAAATCAGGCTTCTTCCGCTCTGCCAGGGAGATATTTGAACTACCCACCCTGAGGCTAAAGAGACGCCACCTTGCAAGCGCCCTCCCAGTGTGGTCCAGAGAGCGCTGCTTGTTTTAAGGACCAAGACTCGGTATTGCAAACCGGATGGTGCATGTGCCAGCCAGCTCCTGGTTCTGGGAAGACTCTCAGATCTTCCAGAAGAGACAAGGGGTTAAATGCTATTCACATTTTCAGGGAGAGCCAAGTAGCCTCCCCAAAAGGGATTTTTATCGCTATTGTTCACAAAAGCCTGCACAGCGGATCTTGGAGCAGCGCTCCTTCAGATGATTTCCAGGAGCATCTGCCGATTTGATGAAAAATCTGACGCCATCAAAACCCAAGCCAGTGATGACTCACTGCGTGCTGTTGTTGTCGGGCGTTTGCTGAGAGCAGCAGCTCTTTCTGGCAGTCCTCCCAACCTGGGACCAGAAGCCAGGCAGCACTGGGCAACATACAGCAAGGAGAGGTGCTAGTTTGGGGCATGTTTCTTGGTTCTGTCTTTGGCATCCTGTTCTTCTCTCCTGGAGCCTGAAACCTTCACAAGGACATGTTTTGAGAACAAATGAGCCAGACACACACCCTCCCCCTGTTATCTTGAGGTTTCTCCAAAGAAGGTCAATTATGAAAGTAATGAAAGATGGAGCCTGTCCCCTTTTTATTTTCTGGGACCTGAATCCTCAGGATTCACATCCCTCACAGTGTATAAGCTGAAAATTGACATACCACAGAAGAGCAATTGCTTTCCATTGTGTTTTCAACTACATCCTCCTTCATCTTTTTTTAGTTGAAGTACATCTGATTTATGACATTATATTGTCGTCATGTGTGCAGCATAGTGATTCAGTATTTTTACAGGTTATGCTCCACTTAAAGTTATTACAGAATAATGGTTGTGTTTCCCTGTGCTATACAATATATCCTTGTGGCTTATTTATTTTATGCATAGTAGTTGGAACCTCTTAATCCCATGCCCCTGTCTTGCCCTCCTCACTTTCCTCTCCCCTCTGTCCCCATCTTCATCTTAACTAGGATTCCAGGGCACTGACCTAGTCCTGCTCATTAGAGTCGAGACCCTCATGTGGGGCTGGACTCAAGCAGGGCCCTCATTCCCAGGGCTCACTCTCCATTGCCCCCTTTTCTGCCTAAACTTAGACAAGTCTTGTTACAAAAGCCTGCTGTGGTTTCGTGTCCTACCAAGCCCCAACATCTAACCACCAGTTTTTTCTCTTCCTTACATCTACCCCTGCTCCCTGTACCTGTCTCTCTGTCACACGCTGAGCCTTTTCATTCCTGCCCCCAACCATCACTCCACTCCCTCCAACTTGCCTTTCCACTGCCAGCTCCCCACTTCCTCTTTCTTCTCTCCCCACTCACTTCGCTGTCTTTTCATGTCTCTCCACTGACATTTCCCTCTTTATCCCTTCTCAGCCAATCAGCTATGATGTCTTCAAGCTGTTCATGAAGGCATACCTGGAGGTGGACCTTCCTCAGCCACTGAGCACACACCTCTTTCTGGCCTTCAGCCAGAAGCCCCGACAGGAGACCGCTGAGCACCTAAAGGAGGGAGCCAGCAAGAGTGAGGCCAGTGGCGCAGGTACCTGGACCAGCATCCCCGAGACGGAAGGGAGATTTTGCAGCTCTGACCCGCTTGCCAGAGGCTCAGGCTGCACTCACAGAGGATCCCTTGTGCATGGTAACTTCCCTATGAGGAGGAAGAGGGAATGGGGATCAAGGAACCAGGACTCCTGCCCTCTCAGGAAGTCCTGTCTGACAGATCTCTCATAATGCCTGCCACTCAGAATCAGAGAAGAGGATGGGGAAGAGGAGGCATAAGGTAAAGTATGGCAGTGGGGGTGGGTCTTCCACAAAAGTTGCCAGTTCCTGGGGAGCACAGTCAGCTTGTGTGCCCTGAGGGTGTTAGCGCAGGGGAAGGTGTGGTTACTGCCTTTCTGGAGTTTGGGCTGTAGCAGGGAAGACACAGCCAACTCCAGTAAGTGAGCATGAACCCAGCAGACACCAGAGACACGGGTATACCCCAAGAGATCCAGACTTTGTGGGGTCTCCTACCTCCCAAAAAACCTAGAAGACAGAGGCTGGTCATGATATCTTCTTTTTATTCCCCAGATTCCAACATACAGAATGCAGATAATGGTGCCAAAGCAGACGAGGCTTGTGCCCCTGATACGGGTGAGTCTTTGGGGGAGGAGCGGGCAGAACCTCATTCCTGGGGGGCAAGGGGAAATCTGACTAGCAATTTTGTCTCCATGTAACAGTATACCCTTGAAAAGGTCTCATCTACTCAGAAGGGCAGGTCAGGACTTCCGACAGCTCATTAGATGTTTACTTCTGATGGATCTGCCTAGCCAAAGGGTTGAGGGGGAAGGAGAATGTGTACAATGGGGGTTTGGGAGAAGGGGAGCAGAGAAAGAGAGACAGAGCCAGAGAGAGTACGTGAAGAAGTGGCTATAGGGCTGAGGTGGACGACTCTGTCGTGGAATGGCTAAGAGGGGGTAGGGCGAGCAGGTGAGAACAGGCTTGGTTGATTTCTAGCAATATTCGCATGCACTTGCTTGAAAAGTGGAGGGAAGCGAGAGGAAGCCGGCTAACGTTTCGACGACCCATTTGCCAGGCCCCTGCTTTTACTGCATGCTCCACCTCAGCCTTTGTAATCACGCCACTTCACACACTGAACTGAGGCGCTAAGAGATTCCATACCACTGTGACTGTGGACCTAGAGATTCAACCCAGGACTGTTCAGACCCCAGGCTGCTGCTCTTTCCTACACTGAGAGAGGAAGCAATGGTCTCTCCTGAGATGCCTAGACTAAGGTTTGTCTCCACATAAAGGCACCAGTCTGCTTAGGTCCTAAGGGAATGACCAAGGCTGCACTCCCCATGGGGCCACTGCCATCATGCCTGGCTGGCTGTGTACCGGCTCTTGGGTCATGATTGACAGAGAACCTTCCCTGGCACATTTATCAAAGGGAGACCGTTCCTCCATTGACAGGCACCGTCCCAAGGGCAGAAGCTCCTAGGAAAGAAAATATTATCCTCCTTGACCTCCGTTCTAAGATATAATACAAATTTCCTGGGTACAATCAATTCAAGCTGGGTCAGACAATAAGACTATTGGCTAAGAATCTGGACTTTAGAGGTAGAGTTCTTGGGTTTGAGGCCAAGCTCTGACAATATCTATCTCTATAACCTTGGGTATGTTTGGATCATGTCTCTGGGCCTCAGTTTCCCCATCTGTAACATGAGATGACAGTAAGTGTTAATACAGAGGTTAAGTGAGTTATGTGTATAAGATGCTTACAACAGTGCCTGGAACAGAGTAAATGTTCAGCAATTATCATTCAGGCCACCCTCCAGAAACTCACCCTATTCTCAATTCATTGTGTCTGCCAGAATCTCTTTCAGTCTATACCCTCAGTCTCCAAATGTATCCACTGGGCATCCCCTTTGCATGGAAGGACCCTCAGGGACTGTCTCCTTCCCAGGTTGCTCTTGGACTAAGGGAGACAGACCTCTTTTCCTTTGCATTATTGTTTGGAAAAGATTGATATACATTGGTGAACTCCAGCTCTTAAGATGTGCCCAACGGATAAAGAATGCAGTTTTAATGTATCTATCTACTTACGTACCTACCTAGCTATAGTCCATGGGGTCACAAAGAGTCAGACACAACTGAGCAACTAATACTTTCAAACCTACCTAGATATCTATCTATCTAAATACATACATACCTGGCAGGATAGATAAAAGATAACACAGAATGAGAACTGTCTGTAACAGGGATCTAGGATGAGAGAATTTCTTTAAGCAGATGCTAGATGTAGGTCTGATCTTTTTCTCTAGTCATGGCAAAAAGGGCAGCTAGAGGATTATAGAAGTTTCAGTGTGTCACTGAAGGACTGATGAGATCAAACACTCACCCCAGATGGAAAGCAGAACATGGTTGGGAAAGGAGACTTGCCTCTGGACCATAAACTAATCAAATTCCAGGCTTCTCCTAGAGTTTCAGAAAGCGAAATTAAGAGCATCGCTGCCTTCCTGAGGTCTTCACGGCCAGCAGCAGGGCAAGACTGCCAAGTTTAGCTCACCCGCTCCTCTGCCCAGCATCTCACTCAGGAGTGCCAGGTCGAGGGCCCACTGGTCAGAATGGATAGGTCATGAGTAAATCTTAAATCTTATGTGGAATAGAGAGAGTATTTTATGACATAAATCATTCTATTCTATGGTAGAAAGAAAAGCTTCAAACTGGAAGCTTTGAGATTCTAAACTCTCAGCAAGAAAATCAACTAAGAAAGCTGTCTTCTTCTTTACCCAGACTCTTTGTCCAGAGATTTTCTTAGTCCAAGTATCAGGAACTTGAAGAGGAGCCTGAGAGAAGTTACATTCATTCCCTGAGGTTCCAGATTGTCTGGACAGGGTTTTGTTTCTGTGGCTGAAGTTTCTAAGAACTTAGTGAGGGCTGTCATTATGTGATACCTGAGTAAATATAAACAATGACGATAACAGAGGGTGGCTGGCCTATGTGCCCACCATGCTTATTTTCTATATTTGTATCATTTTGAGTCTCAGAGTAACTTCCAGAGGAAGTTCTTTCCTGGAGAAGTGATTTGCCAGGTATTGCTTTCCTCTGCAGAGAGAGTACTAGCCTCCTACGGTTCAGTCATGAAAGGGCGGTTATATGACTGCTGGCCCAGGGCAGGGTACAACGTTTCTTCATCTCTTGAGACTTGAGATTTTAAGTAGCAAATTCTTTTCCTTTTGGGCCACCTTCCACAAATGTCTTAATTAGATGCCCCTGTTCAGCAGAAACAAGAATGTAGGGACAGGTGGACACCACAGAGAGGGGCCTCTGCCAACAAGAAAGAGCCAAGTTCTGGAGTCACTTTAGATCAGGCCATCTGTTAAAAATTTCACCCTTTTCCTGGTGCCCCAGCAGAAGCCAGAGGAAGAAACTTAATTCTCTTTTGATATGGCCTGTGTAGACCTACCTGATCAAGCTCCAAGCTCAGTTCTACAACCACTCACTTTAATTATTCATTCCTGGAGCCAGGTGGGGGCATGGCTGGATCCATAAGCATAGCAGAGAGGGCCTTCCACTGAGTCCAGAGGTCAGCTCAGGGCCTCGAGCAGCCTGTCCTTCTCAGGGTGTCAGCTCAGGAAAGGCCAATCTCACCCCTTCCTGAGTACCCAGGACAAAATGGGATAAACAGCGTAAACTTCATTCTCCTGGTTTTTATTTGGTTCCTCAGGCAGTTGAGATGGTTCAGCAGCTTGGACTATTCGAGTCTCAAGGAAAATCCCTCCATTTTTTAATTTAGAAGTAATACATTGTAAAAAAAAAAAATTTTTTTTAAGAGTATGGGAAAATGAAAGAAACAACAAAATCATCTAAATCTTCCAGTGCTAACACACACACACACCCACACCCACACCCACACCCACACACACACACATACACACATACACCCACCCACCCACCCATACCCCTATCCTTGTAGGGGTCTTTTTTTCCATAAATTTTTTATAGAACTGGAATTAGATTGTATATATATGATTTTGGATCCAGATTTTTCACTTAGCATTATATTCAAAATCATTTTTCATGTCATTCACAACTTTTGTTAAACATCAATTTTAATACAAGTCTGTCTTTTAACAGATGAGAAGGCTGAGGTTGGGTGTGAGGAGTAAGCCTACTTTTATAAGATCGCACATCATTTAGCACAAACCCAGGTTTCTGCTTCTAGTCTGGTATCCTTTCCACATTGCCCACCTGGAAGGCATGAGGTAATGGAGAGACTTAGAAAGAGGGTGGAACAAGTCAGCTCTGCCCAAGAACCATTACTAAGAAGAGAGTGTGATGTGGCATCTGGATGGAACCTCTGTGCTCTGGAAGAGGGTAGTCCCTGAAGGATGTGCTCAATGGCTGTGGGTCAGGGGTATTTCATGTAAGGTAGCATGAGCAGGTGTGACACCACTGGGACCGTATGCCACTCAATCCTTCTGCACCCCAGCATTTCACTGCTGGACTGAACAGTAGGCCAAACTGAGGACTTAAACAATGGCTCAAGATCCAGTCACAGCTCTGGTAACCAAAATGTCCTTGCAAAAGGATATTGTTAATGTTTTTAACTGAAGTATGGTTGATTTATAATACTGTGTTAGTTTCAGGGGTATTCAGGTGTATAAAGTGATTCAGATGCATATTTTTTCAGATTATTTTCCATTATAGGTTATTACAAGATACTGGATACAGTTTCCTGTGAGTGCATGTGTGCTAAGACCCTTCAGTCATGTCCAGCTCCTTGCAACCTTATGGACTGTAGCCCACCAGGCTCCTCTGTCCCTGGGATTCTTCAAGCAAGAATACTGGAGTGGATTGCCATGCCCTCCTCCAGGGGATCTTCCCAACCCAGGGATGGAAACCACATCTCTTAGGTCTCCTGCACTGGCAGGCAGGACCTTTACCCATAGTTTTCTGTACTATACAGTAAATCATCATTGCTTACCTCTTTTACATATGGTAGTGTGTATCTCTTCATCCCATCTCCTATTTACTCCTCCTCCCACTCCCTGTATTATTTTTAATACACAGACGAGTGATATCATATAATATTTCTCTTTCTCTGACTGACTTCGCTTAGTATGATATTCTCTAGGTCCACCCACATTGCTGCAAATAGTATTATTTCATTCTTTTTAAATGGCTGAATAATATTCCATTGTATATATACAAACCACATCTTCTTTATCCATTCCTCTGTTGATGGACACTTAGGTTGCTTCCACATCTTGGCTATTGTACATAGTGTTGCTATGAACATTGGGGTGTGTGTGTCATTTCAAATTAGAGTTTTTGTCTTTTCCCAGAAGTGGGATTGCTGTATCATGTGGTAGTTCTAGTTTTTAGTTTTTTAAGGAACCTCCATACTGGTTTCCATAGTGGCTATAGCAATTTCCATTCCCACCAACAGTGTAGGAAGTTTCCTTTTTTCCCATATATTCTCCAGCATTTATTATTTGTACAATTTTTAATGATGGCTCTTCTGACCAGTGTGAGGTGATATCTCATTGTGACTTTGATTCATTTCTCTAGTAATTAGTGATGTTGACAGAGAAGGCAATGGCCCCCCACTCCAGCACTCTTGCCTGGAAAATCCCATGGGCGGAGGAGCCAGGTGGGCTGCAGTCCATGGGGTCGCTAAGAGTCGGACACAACTGAGCAACTTCACTTTCACTTTTCACTTGCATGCATTGGAGAAGGAACTGGCAACCCACTCCAGTGTTCTTGCCTGGAGAATCCCAGGGACGGGGGAGCCTGGTGGGCTGGCGTCTATGGGGTCACACAGAGTCAGACACGACTGAAGTGACTTAGCAGCAGCAGCAGTGATGTTGAGCTTTATTTCTTGTGCCTATTGGCCATCTATATGTTTTCTTTGGAGAAATATCTATTTAGGTCTTCTGTCCAATTTTTGATTAGCTTCTTTTCATGTTAAATTGTATGAGCCATTTGTATATTTTGGGCTTCTCTGGTGGCTCAGACAGTAAAGAATCTGCTTGCAATGCAGGAGACCCAGGTTTGATCCTTGGGTCAGGAAGATCCCCTAGAGAAGAAAATGACAACTCACTCCAGTATTCGTGCCTGGAGAATCCCATGGACAGAGGAGCCTGGTGGGCTACAATCCATGGGGTCACAAAAACTTGGACATGGACTGAGTGACTAACACACATTTGTCAAATACTTAAAATATTAACCTCTTGCTAGTTGCATCATCTGTCAGTATTTTCTCCTGTTCTGTAAGTCATATTTTCATTTTGTTGATGGCTTCCTTTGCTGTGCAAAAACTTATAAGTTGATTATTACTTGATTTTAAGGTTATTTTTTCTTTTGCCTTGGAAAAATGATCTCAGAAAATACTGCTATGATTTATGTCAGATAATGTTTTGCCTATGTTCTCTTCTAAGAGTTTTTATGGTGTCCTATTTTATATTTAGGTCTTTAAACCATTTTGAGTTTACTTTTGTATATGGTGTGAGGGTGTATTCTAACTTCATTGATTTACATCTGGCTCTCCAGCTTTCCCAACATCATTTGCTAAAGAGACTATCTTTTCTCCACTGTATATTCTTCTGTCCCTTATTGAAGATTAATTAGCTTCAAGTGAAATGAAGTGAAGTGAAGTTCCTCAGTCATGTCCAACTCTTTGAGACCCCATGGACAGTAGCCTACCAGGCTCCTCAGTCCATGGGGTTTTCCAGGCAAGAATACTGGAATGGGTTGCCGTTTCCTTCTCCAGGAGATCTTCCCGACCCAGAGATTGAACCCAGGTCTTCCTCATTGTAGGCAGACTCTTTACCATCTGAGCCACCAGGGAAGTCCTCAAGTATATGGGTTTATCTGGGGGCTCTCTATTCTGTTCCATTGATCTATATGTCTGTTCTTGAGCCAATACCATGATGTTTAGATTACGGTACCTCTGAAGTCCTGGAGGGTTATGCCTCCAACTTTGCTCTGTTTCCTCAGGATTGCTTTGACAATTCTGGGTCTTTCGTGGTTCCATCTAAGTTTCAGTATTATTTGTTCTAGTTCTGTAGAAAATGTCATGGGTAATTTGTTAAGGATCACATTAAATCTATAGATTGTTTTGGGTAGTGTGGTGATTTTAACAATATTAATTCTTCCAATCCAAGAGCATGGGGTATCTTTCCATTTCTTTGAATCATCTTTGGTTTCCTTTATCAGTGTTTTATAGTCCTTACCTCCTTCGTTAGGTTTATTCCTAGGTTTTTAATTGAAATTTCAAATGGGATTTTTAAAATTTTTTCTCTTGCTGATATTTCATTTTTAATGTAAAAAATGCAACAAATTTCTGTGTATTAATTTTGTATCCTGCTACTTTACCAAATTCATGTATTAGTTCTTATAGGTTTTGCATGAAGCCTTTAGTGTGCTCTATGTCCATGGGGTTTTGAAGAGTCAGACACGACTGAGTGACTTCACTTTCACTTTTCACTTTCATGCATTGGAGAAGGAAATGGCAACCCACTCCAGTGTTCTTGCCAGGAGAATCCCAGGGACAGGGGAGCCTGGTGGGCTGCCATCTATGGGGTTGCACAGAGTTGGACACGACTGAAATGACTTAGCATAGCAGTATGTAGAGTATTGGGCTTCCCAGGTGGCTCAGTGGTAAAGAATCTGCCTGCCAGTACATGAGGCTCAGGAGACATGGGTTTGATCCCTGGGTCAGGAAGATCCTCTGGAAAAGGAAATGGCAACCCACTCCAGTATTCTTGCCTGGGAAATCCCACGAACAGAGGAGCCTGGCAGGCTTCAGTCCATGGGGCTGCAAAAGGGTTGGACATGACTGAGTGACTAAACAACAGTGTAATAAAGTATTATATTATCTGCACGTGATTTTGTTTTAAAACAGCTTTGTTGAGGTACAATTGGCATAAAATGAATTATACACATTTAAAATGTACAGTTAGTAAGGTTTTATATTTGTGTTCATCAATAAAATCAGCACATACCAATATAATGAAGTTATTCATCAGCCTCAATAATTTCCTTTATACTCTCTTTTTCCCACTCTACTTATGTGTACACTTCCATTTCTATACAGCCACTGATCTGCTTGTGGTCACTATAGACTAGAGTGCACTTTCTAGATTTTATATGAATAGATTGATACTATATGTACTTTTTCCCATCTGGCTTCTTTCATTCAGCATAATTTAAAAATTCATCCATGTTGTTGGTATATCAATAATTAGCATATTTTTATTGCTGACTAGTATTTTAGTATACAGGCAGATATTCCACAATTTGTTTATCCATTCATTTATCAGTGGACATTTGGGTTATTTCCAGCTTCAGGCTATTAAAAATAAAATGAATATTCATATACAAGTATTCATACAGACAGCTTTCATTCCTTTTGAGTAAAGACCTAGAAGTAGAATGTTTAGGAGTGTTATGTGGTCTTAATGGCTTGACCTGTTTATCATTATGAAATGACTCTCTTTATCCCTAGTAATAGTCTTGGTTTTGAAATTTGTGTGATAAGTGTGAGTTGCTCAGTCGTGTCCTCCTCTTAGTAACCCAATGAACACACCAGGCTCCTCATAACTGATAAAAGCACCTTAGTTAACTAGTGTTACCAGAGTATATCTTGTTTCATTCTTTTAATGTATTTGTGTCTTTATATTTAAATTGACTTTCTTATAGGAAGTATGTTTTGCGGTCTTATTTTTTAATCCATTCTGACAATATCTGCCATTTAGAGTTTGAGAACATTTACATTTACTGTGATAATTGTTTTTTTTTTTTTATTTAAATTTTTATTTTTACTTTATTTTACTTTACAATACTGTATTGGTTTTGCCATACATTGACATGAGGTTTTCAACTACTATATTGCTGTTTTCTTTTTTCCAATCTCTTCTTTTATTCCCATTTGCCCTTTTTTCTGAATACTTTAAATTAATTGAATTTTTTATGATTTTTCTTTATCTCCTTTTTTATCTTAGTTTTAACTATGACAGTATACCTTCAAGTAGTAGTATTTCATTTTGCTTATACTATAAGAAATTTACAACAACATACTTCTATTTCTCCAGGTCTTTGTGCTTTTTTACTTCAACATGTTGTTGAAGTACATAACATGTTGTGTAAACCACACAACATGTTGTGTAAACCACACAACATGCTATAATTGTCATAGCTATCTTTTTAAAAGATTTAGTTAATAAGAAAAATATTCTTTATATTTATCTACATGGTTCACTAGTTTTAATGCCCATCGTTCTTGTGTGTAAATCCAGGTTTCCATAGATTGTAATTCTAGTAAAAAGATTTCCTTTGCCATTTCTTGTAATGTAGCTCTATATAGCTTGTACATTTGGAAAGTTCTTTATTTAGCCTTTTTTTCTAAAGATATTTTGCAGAATCAAGAATTCTAATTTGACAGGTTTTTTTCTTTTAGTACTTTTTTAAAGATGTTGTTCCACTGGCTACCAGCATGCTTTGTTTCCAGTAAGAAAACTATAGTCATTCTTATCTTTGCTTCTCTCCATATCAGATGTTTTTTCTCTAGTTTCTTTTATGATTTTCTATCACTGATTTTAATCAATTTGATTTTAGTGTTCCTTGGTGTAGTTTTATATTTATTTCTTATGTTTGGGTTTCATTGAGCATCTTGTGTCTGAGGTCCTCTAGTTTTTATCAAATAACAAATCTGGGAAAATATCAACCATTATTTCTTTAATATTTTTCTGCTCCTGACTCTTCTTTAAGTATTCCAGTTACATGTTTATTTGACTACTTGAAGTTGTCCAATGGCTCACTGGTATGATACTTTTTTTTTAATATAGTCTTTTTGGCTAGTTTCTGTTGCAATGCTTCAAATTCACTAATCTTTCCTTCTGTAATATCTAATCTGCTGTTAACACTGCTCAGTATGTTTGTATTTTTCATTTAACATCATGTCTAGACACTTGATGTGAACATCATAAAATATCTTTCATGTCTCCACTTAACATGTTCAATCTTTCCTCCAGCTTCTTGGATCTATCGAATGTAGTTATAGTAACTGTTTTAGAGTTTTTTTTCTATTATATCATCTGTATCATTCTGGATCCATTTCAATAGATTTTTCTCATTATTATTATTCATACTTGCTTTGTATACATGGCAATATCTTATTGAATGCCAGACTTTGAAAATTTTATAGTGTTGGCACTAGAAATTTTTGTGCTCCTATAAATATTCTTGAGCTTTGTTTTGGGATACACTTAGGTTTACTTGGAAATAGTTTGACCTTTAGGGGGTCAAGCTTTTAAAGCTTTGTCAAATCAGACCAGGGAGGCATTTTCTCTAGGGCTAGTTTTGCCCAGTTATCAAGGCAAAACTCTTCTGAGTACTCTACTTAATGGTTCATTAATTATAGGAGGTTTCTACTTTGATTGCTGGAAATAGACAGTATGCCTGGTTCTTTGTGTAGTCCAGGGATTGTTCCCTCTCATCTGGATTCCTTCCCCAGCCTCAGGTAGTTTCCTTACACATGTGTGCTGATCACTACTCAGATGAGTAATTGAGGGAACTCTCAGCCAGTTACTCAAAAGGAACTTCTGCAGAGACTGCTGGAGTTCTCTCTGTGCAGCTGCCTCCCCTCCAGTGCTCTGCTCTGTGATTTCCACCCACCGTGAGCTCCCCAGACTCCCAGCTCCATCTCTGCAACTCACAGAGATTTCCAGGACCTCCCTGGGTTTCCCTCCTTGTG
Source organism: Oryx dammah (assembly GCF_014754425.2). Classification (NCBI taxonomy): domain Eukaryota; kingdom Metazoa; phylum Chordata; class Mammalia; order Artiodactyla; family Bovidae; genus Oryx; species Oryx dammah. The sequence goes on along the minus strand of NW_024070186.1, from coordinate 75,792,202 downwards.
CCACAGTCTAGAAACTTTCCAGTCAGTAAGATGTGGCATTTGCAGGGATCACCTCAATTGTTTCTCATCTCTTGGGATCACTCATTGGTGCTGGCCATAGTGAATGTCCTATGAACCATTATTTTGTATCTTTTGTCCAATTTTTTAGTTGCATCAGTAGGAGGGTAAAACTGGTCCCTCTTATTCCAACTTAGTTGGCATGGAAGTCACGATAATAGTGTTTTATTGAATGAATAATTTGAGGATATAACAGTAACTTGAGCTACCTAATACAAAGAATTTTTCACATTTGTCTTATATGTTTAAGTTTTTCCATAACTTTAACTCCAGTGGGATTTTCGTACTTCTGTTACATATATAATTTCATAGCAATTTCCTCCATCTCACTACCCTTGTTTTTATTTCATCCTATTGTGCTTTCGTCTCAATTTGCTCACCCCGGAGGCTTTCTGCTCCTGTTTAATAGAGGTTGCACCTTCTTGCAATCTACTGAGTGTCCTGCCCTGTAAGAAATCATTTCCAGAGATATGGTCCTCTGAGATTTCAGGATAAAACTTCCTTTCCTTGTTTTTCAGCTCTGTTTCATGGATTCCATCATGGTCTCTTCACAGGGCCCTTTGTGCCATACAGAGTATGTCAGCGACCTTTGGTCTCCCCACTGTCCATCTGGGTGATGGGTAATTCCCTTCTCAAGCCACTGCTAACCTCTAGGACCTGGAAGGCTTTCATGTAGCACAGCTCTGTTGGCCTGAGATGAACTGTCTGCCATTGCTTGGCATTTTGCCTCTCTAAATAGTGTACTGGTGACATTGCTTTCCCCAGCAGGCATTACCATCGAGGTTGACACTCCCTCTGGTAATGCCTTCAAGACCCTGTTACTTGGTAGTACAACACTTTGGTTACATTTTCCAGTACCAGTCTTCCTTTTACCGTTTCCTGTGGTTTTTGTGAGTTGTACCTCTTTATTCAATATTAAGATCATGGATGTGAAGAGGGTGGGGAAAGAGAGATGGCCCTTAAAGTCCCTCAGAAAAGTATCATCCACACAGTAAAATATACGTATCTGGTTTTCTGGTTAGTATTAATGTTAATAACATCAGATTTCTTAACCAGAGGACAAAGAAATGGTTTTCCTATTTATTAGCACTAGTCTAGTCACTCGGTCTTGTCTGACTCTGCGACCCCATGCAGGCAAGAATATTGGAGTGGGTTGCCATTTCCTCCTCCAGGGAATCTTCCCAACCCAGGAATTGAACCCAGGTCTCCTACATTCCAGGCATATTCTTTATCATATGAGCCACCAGGGAAGGCCTTTCCCTACCTATAAGAATGAAAAGAAGGAAATTTTCAGAGGGAAAACTTACTCTACTCCTGTGGTATATTGAGTCATTTTCTGTACTTTCTTTGTGCTACTGATTAGGCTTTCAGTAAGTGAAAATTCTTCCTAGTTTCTGGAAATTAGCTTATTGTTGATCCCAGTTTTCTCTTTTGAACTTTTATCTTTTTTATTTATCTTTAAATGCACTTGAGAAGAAAATTGTGAAGGGGTATGTTGGTACATGGAGAAGGAAATGACAACCCACTCCAGTGTTCTTGCCTGGAGAATCCCAGGGACGGGGAGCCTGTTGGGCTGCCATCTCTGGGGTCGCACAGAGTCGGACACAACTGAAGCGACTTAGCAGCAGCATGTTGGTATAGAACAAATAGTCTGGATTTTTGGAGTCCCAGCTAAAATTACCTCTTTGATGTAATCCCCTCAAAATTAAGCTAAATGACACTTGTGTGTGAGTGTGTGAAGTCGCTCAGTCGTGTCTGACTCTTTGCGACCCCATGGACTGTAGCCTACCAGGCTCCTCCCTCCATGGGATTCTCCAGGCAAAAGTACTGGAGTGGGTTGCCATTTCCTTCTCCATGGGATCCTCCCGACCCAGGGATCAAACCCAGGTCTCCAGCATTCCAGGCAGATGCTTTAACCTCTGAGCCACTGATTGATATTACTAAAATTCACTGTCATCTTTTCTAAAAATTCACATAGCATAAGGGACTTTCTTATATGGCTATAGACTCTTTAAAGGGTCAGAATGCAGTTCTTTCAAAAAGTATGAAGCTTACAAACTGGAATTCTAGGAACTCTGATTTAATCATATCTTTTCTATTTGATCAAAAGCATCATCCATGCCTTTGAAGACATTTATATAAAACTCTTGCCTCTTCCATGAAAAGAATGGGGCAACAAGGATTTCATATTTACTAAACCTTGTGTCCTTGGATGCTTTCATTTTGCATGATGCAGAAACAAAGATCACCGAGAAGCAAGTGCCTGCTAACAACCAAGCAGCTGCAACCCCTGTGGGGAACCTTGTTGCTCAGTCTTCAGGCTCAGAACCCCCCATAGTCTACCTGAAGGATGTTGTGTGTTACCTGTCCCTACTGGAGTCGGGGAGACCTCAGGATAAGCTAGAATGTAAGTACGTACCCTGTCAAGGGGCTTTGACTTTTTCCTAGAGGAAGACCTAGAGTCTCTCTGTCCTTCTAAACAGGTTGAGGTTGATCTGGGATCCTGGGGCTGGGTACTGCCTCCTTGAGGGAGGTCGTCTGCCCTGTCACCAGTAGTGACATAAACATTTCCTAGAATCTACCCTGGAACACAGTACCAGTTGTATAGGGTGGGGGGTGCATTTGACACCTTGTGGTTGAGAATCAAGATCTGGAAAGGGAGTGAGTGAGTGAAGTCGCTCAGTCGTGTCCGACTCTTTGCGACCCCATGGACTGTAGCCTACCAGGCTTCTCTGTCCATGGGATTTTCCAGGCAATAGTACTGGAGTGGATTGCCATTTCCTTCTCCAGGAGATCTTCCCGACCCAGGGATCGAACCTGGGTCTCCTGCATTGTAGACAGACGCTTTACCATCTGAGCCACCAGGGAAGGGGTCTTTAAAAGAGGTGAAGACTCCCTTTCTTTGCTGGCAGGATTTCCTGACAGCCTCTAATCAGAAAGCTGCTGCTTCCCCTTAGAAGATTTTTCAAGGGAAGATTTGCAACATCTGTCTGCCTTCCCCTGTTCCATGCCCAAGCAATTCTTTAACTATGAGGAATCCTTTTTTTTTCTTGAGACCTAATCAACCTCTACCTTGTTAAAGCTTATTTCTATGTCTTCACCCATCCCAACCCCAAGTGTTTTGGCCTCTACAGAAAGAAGGCTAGTTAATTAAGGGAGTTGAGCTTGGTTTTAAAAACAAGTCTTCAGAAGGAGAATAATAGCAAAAAGGAAAGCCCACAAAGTGCAGTCTCGCAGACAATCACTCTGGAGACGGTCTCGCTGGCCTCTGCGAGCCTACAGGCAAACTTTACAACAGGTTATAGGTAGGTCTTGTTTAAAAATATATATTACTTTGGTTTCTCTTAGGATCTTAGGAGACTTAAGGGAAAAGCATACACATTATAGCAAAAGTTAGAATTCCAGCCAATAATCAGAATTGTCAACGAAATAAACATTAGCAAGGAGAGGTCTGGCAGAGGTTAACCCTTGCCAAAAACAAAATGAAACATTTGCTCATTAACTGAGCTTAAAATCTACCCCACAGGTTTGAAGTATTAATAATTGCCAGTCTTAAATGATAATTTGGAAGCAAATGTACCAGATTTCTGTTTGTACTAATGTTAAAAGGGAAATGTCAGATTACTTCCCACACTCGGTTGGATTTGGGGCATTGTATTTGTTCATAACTGCCAGAGAGGATATGGCAGACTCTTCATATGAGGAATCCTGTAATGGTAGTAAAAATAAACTGATTTTAAAAGCGTTTTCTTATAGAAAAATTTAAACACAGATAAAAGTAGAGAATGCAAAGAACTCCCCTATATCCATCAACCGCCTTCAGCAATTACCGGCTTCTGGTCAGTTGTGTTTTGTTTATGCCTCCTACTCATTTCTCCTGCACCAGATTATTTTGAAGCCAATTTTGAACATCATATAATTTCATTTGTAAATATCTCAGTATGTACCTCTGATACATGACTTTTCCTTAAATATAATCACAGCACTGTTATCACATCTAAAGAAAATGATTCCTTACTATTTTCAAACATTCAGTTTTCATTATTTTCAGTATTCATTGTTTTCCCATCATGGGAAACAATTCAAACGTTGTGTACTTGAATTGAGGTCCAAGTAAAGTCCATACACTGCCATTGGTTACTATGTTGATCTTTTGCTTATTCTTTTTCCTAAAATTTTTTGTTGCAGAAACTTGGTCATTTGTCTTTCCTTAAAGTTTTCTTTAAGTAAGTCAAATAAATTCAAATCATCTCAGATTTTAGTGATTGAAACCAAGTTAAACCTTAAAAAAAAAAAAAACAGTGTGTGTGTGTGTGTGTACGAAATGATAGGCTGAAATTTCACCTATTATCGATGTAATAAAGACTCAACATCGAACATCTCATTTTTGTGAAACACTTTAAAAATGCACTATTAACCTCACGGTAACCCTAGAAAAGTGACACTATTTTTGTCATTTTATTTATATATATAATTTTGTCATTTATATATAAGAAAGCATGGAAAAGTTAAATGACTTGCCCAAGGCCATGCTTCTAAAAAAAAAGAATGCTTGCTCATACTTCCTTGTTCTGCTCCTCACAGTAGGACCGAAGGGGCTCCACATTAGAGCCACCTGGGCCCAGAGTGTCTCTGACCGACATTCAGAGGAGCCACAACGAATCAGAAGCCCATGACCCTACTTTTAAACAGCTTAAACTCCAACCAGAGACACATCACTATATACACAAGGTCCAGAGACATAAAACATGTAGAAGGAAGTGACAACACAAGGGCAGATTAACAAATTAGCAGGAGTGCTGTGACCCTGTGGGTACATCCTGAGAGGTCCAGAGTGGTTACAGGAGCGAAGGGTCAGTCAGGGGAGGCTCCGCGGAGAATGCTGGCACGAGGGAACACTTCAAAGGATAGGAAGGAAGTGAAGACATTTTCAGCTCTGCTCCCCACTCTGCTTACTTCTGAGACCACAGACAGAATCTCTACCTTGAGATTAATTAAACAGCAAGTTTCCAGATCTCATAAATGAACATTTAGTCCTTTCCCCAAAATTCATTCCCAAATCTTTCTTATCCTCCATCGCTTCTCTACAGTTAGGACATGGCAGAGGACGTTTCTGAATCACATGTGACATTTTAGAAAAAGAAATAGTAACTACTATCTACAGTAGTTGCTACTTCATAATATTATTGAGGATTAAATAGTAATAATGATAGGTCCATAAGATGATATATGACACATATTAAATGCCATATATAAATATTCATTAATGAAAGAAAATAAAAATAACATCTGTTGAGTGTTTTCTACATTCCAAGCACTATAGATTTTGGTGTATCACTTACGTATTAGTCTTCATTTGAAAAAAGACTTAGGATAAAGAAACTATTCTAATCACCATCTTACAGCTGAAGAAATTGAATCTAAAGAAGATGAATGACTTATTTGATGTGCTAGAGGTGGGAGGACAGGGCCGTGGTCTGAAACTGTCTGACTTCACACCCTTCTTATGTGCAGTGGAAGCAGTGCCCCTCTATCACTCCAGGGTCTGCCCACCACCAGCAGGGTATCTGCTGTGTGTTGTGTTCCCGCGATGCTGAGAGGTGTGAATGCTCCGTAGGGAATTTCACTCATGATCCAGATCTCATCAGCCAAAGAGTTATTGCTTAGACAGTCCTAGAAGCCAGGTGGCTTGGTTCTCCTCTACCCTCTTTGTAAGGAAGCAGACTGTGCCTTGGAGGGTGGGTTAGTTGGCTGCAACAGACTTCGCCCCAGTGATGGTCAGAACTGACCTAAAAACTGGCGCCAAAGTCTCAGCCCATCCTTGGTGCCTGGAAGACCTCCTCAAGCCTCGCCTTTGTGTTTCTTGCAGTAATGTTTCGCCTCTATGATTCGGATGAGAACGGTCTCCTGGACCAAGCGGTAAGCTCTCCAAATATTCCTCCAAGATCCAAGAAAGGCTAGGGGAGAGGGGAGCAGGTGAAGGGAGAGTTCAAAAACTCCCAGTTCCACCATCATCAGAATAGCTGTGTCTCAATATGAGCTACAGAGATGAATAGAAGCCCCCTCCTTCTAACATCCAAAGAGCCGGGCCAGAGGAGAGTGAATGCTAGCTTGCCTTTTCATTCCAGGAGCCCAAATTGCAAAATCTCAAGATTGGGGAGATGTAAAATGTAGTTAACTTCCCAGTTGGTTCAGAAATTCCCCCTTCAGTTTCCTACTGAAGTTCAAGAGTGGAGGAAAGGAGGTGGGGAGAGGCAGCGAGACCAGGGCAGGAAGACAGGAGGAAGGCAGGTAACTTCTGGTGAGCTTGGCCATCACCCTTGCCTTCTTCTCATATCCTAGGCACTAGCACTAGGAGTCTCACTCTATCTTCTCCAAGCACATCATCCCATCCCACCAAACCTGGGAAGCCTGGGTCTTGCCCCCACCTTCTCTCAGGAAGAGGCAAGAATAGGGTGGGGATCATAGGGTGAGAAGAAGGGCAGAAAAGGAAGAAGGCAGAGAGTGGAGAGGGCAGACAGAATCAGACAAGTCCTGTTCTCATGACTGACAGGGTCAGAGATGGGATGCATTCCCAGAAAGGCTCTGAGTGCATGGAGCTGAGACAGCCCAGAGGGAGGAAGAAAGGGAAGCAGTCCACTAGACCAACTGCATCATCTGGTTCCCTCTCAACCCCAGATGGTCTTAATGGGATCCCTGTTTCAGTGCTGTGGGTTGGATCATGCAAGGGAACCACTGGAGAATTCTGGACTCTTAAACATTTGTTTAATGCCCATTGATTATCTTGTATATGTCAGGCACTGGTCTAAGCCCTGGGGATGTATCAGTGAGCCAATGGACAGAGATGCAGGTCCTCATAATGCTTTCATTCTAACAAAAACACACACACTGCAAAGTGTAGTCAATTATGTGTTCAATACACATATGTACCAGAGGAAGATAAAGAAGGGAAAGAAAGTGTTGAGTGAGCTTCAGTTTTAGCAAGAGGAGCTAAAGAAAGACTCCCTGAGGGAAGGACATCTGAGCAGATATTTGAAGGATTTGAAGGGAGTGAATCATGAGGAATCACCTCCCAGGCAGAGGGAGCAACAAGGGCACAGGTCCTTGAGGGGTGCCTGGAATATCAGCAGATTAAGGAGGAGGCAAGAATGAGTGGAGCAGGAGGGGTGAACAGACGAGGTAAGAGAAGTAATGAGAAGGGACAAGATATTTGCAAAACATTCTCAAGCCATAAAGGTTTTTCTCTGGAGAAGTGGAGAACCGTTGCAGTTTCTGAGCTGACAAGTGACATGATTGACTTAGGTCCTCACAGAGTCTCTCTAGCTGCTGTGTTGAGTCTAGACTGTAGGAACATAGGCAGGGATATCAGTTGGGAGGCTGTAAAAATAAGCAAGGCAAACGAAGGTGGCTTGCCTTAGGGTAGCCGCATTGCAGATGGTGAGAAGTGGTTAAATTCTGGATCAGTTTGGAAGGTACCATTGGTGGACTGAAGCAAGTCTCAAAATAGTTCTCTGTCTCTCAACTTCCCACCAAGACCCCTTGGCAGTTGGATATCCAGCCTCTTTGTGAACACTCCCAGTAATGGAGAATTCACCTATTACCTTAAAACAGCCAATCCACTGCTGAGGATGATATTAGAGAGGGCATCTTTCCGGCATCAAAGCCACTTCTAGTCCACCAGGGAAATTTTCAGTACTAAACTCGATTCTGCCCTTCTCTCCTCTCCCCCAGCCCAATGGTGAGGACAAAATAGGCCAACCTTCAACTCCTCCCTCCCTCTGTCCCTCAGCTTATTTCTGCTCTCTCTAGCTGACCAGCATAGTACCAGTTGTACACAGTAGGCCTTCAAGTATTTGAACATCTGACCACATCTTCCCTAGAATCTTCTCCAAGCTCCAATTTCCTAATTTTTACAGTATTTCTGGTAAAGCAGATTTAAATATCCACTCTAGTCAAGCTCTAGTGTGGCAATGCCATTCTTAAATTATGGCGTAGAATTGAACCTGCCCCTCCAGGACTCTTTAAGTATCCATATCAGGAGAACTCGTTCTTCTGAAATCTGCCCACTCTGCTTCCTGAAAATGCCCACCCATTTACACAGCTCTAGATCAAGTCTAACACTCCAATTCACAGTCACATTGTTTGCTCACACTGAATCTCGGGCCCTGCTGGATTCACAAGATGTTCCACTGGAATATCTGCTGGGCTCTGTTCCCACCTTACTGCCCACTTCCTTTTCCCCACCTACTGCCTCATCTGCAGTTTTGCAGTGGGCTATTTTCTAATTTAAATGAAATACAATGTTAAAAACCCCTGTTGGGTTTTAGCTTGCTTATGTTGACCCACCCAGCATTCTGTCAGGTGAAAGTAACACCTTTAACCCTTGCTTTAGTTCTCCAACGCGCGTCCCCAAATCAACTTCATCATGAATATCCTAGATGGTACCCTAACTGTGCAAATGCTCCCTCAGTCCAGTGTGTTTCCGTGGGACTCTCAGGGCACTGATTCATTAGCATCCAGCAATTCCGTGAGGCTTTAGATGGAGCCTGGCCTTGGTACCAAACAAAAGGCTCACTCATTAGAGAAGCATAGCCTTCATGAATTTCCTGTTTCAGGAGTCCCAGACCCAGGGCTGGACTTTGATACAAAGGATACAAAGGAGATGCCAAAAAGAATCTGAATCATAGTGCCTGAGAAAGGACCAACCCAGTGGCCCTGCATCCAACTGAAACTGACCCCCAAGGGGTATAGATGAATCCCAAGTTGCTAAAGCTGTGGGAATGAGGTGTGGGAAAAGGGGGAGGGAAGAAGTGCCCTGGTTTGTCAGTATTTTTAGGAGCTGTGATCACAAAGAAGGAGGAAACAGGAGTGCTTTCTGTGCTGAGTCAAAGTGCAGAATAGGGGAAGGAAGGTGGATTTAGGAGGTCAGTGTTCAGTGAGCTTTCTGCATACCTCTGGCTTATCCACGGTCTATGCTTCTTGTGAGCTTTGTGGTCAAGGCAGAAATAAAGAGCAGAAACAAACAGTGAGCTCATGATGAAATGCCAGTGTATTGTACCAGCCGCTTCTCACACGACACCCTGCCCATCTTCCCACGGCGTTTGATTTTGACTCTTGCTCTTGGAAACACATCTTCAGTTGGTTTCTCTCCTTGGTGTTTTCTAGGAGATGGATCGTATTGTCAGCCAGATGCTGCACATTGCCCAGTATCTCGAGTGGGATCCCACGGAGCTAAGGCCTGTGAGTTTCCAGCAGCCTGGGGTGACTTCCCAGCGAGCTTCTAAGATAAGAGTGGGACTTGAAAAAACACATTTGTTTACAGTAGAGTGTCTCCCAGACTCATCTTCTTAGAGGTGGCTCCTTTGGGGTCCTACACCTCCTTGACCTCCCACTTCTCTGATAGGAAAAATTAGAGGCAACAGGGAATAGTGTAGACTAATTCAAATAATAATACCTCATAATACCCCCTAGCTGAATTTTTATAACAGGAGTTCATAGGTCAGAGAATTTAGTGCTAGAAAGAAATTCAAAGATTTTTCTCAGTCATCAGATAATAATAATTATTACATTGGAGGCTCCCATGAGACCAATATTATGTTTGGCATTTTGTATACATTTTCTCTAATCTTTGCTCCCAGGCTGCAAGCACAGCAATGTTAGTTCTATTTTGCAGATGGGCAAATCAGAAAAACAGCCCAGAGAGTCCAGGTGGCTTGCTTAAGGGCACCCAGGTCTGGGAAGAGCCAGGCTTGGACCTCTGTTCCCCTCACGCCAGTTTGCTCTGTCACTGCCCTCTACTCACTCTGAACCAGAGAGAAGGGGGTAAAACACAAGAAAACTCAGAACAAAAGAGAAAGGAAAGGGCGGGGGTGGGCAGAGAAGCCGAGGGTGAAAGTGGACAGTTGTTGCTCTACGGATTCACAGATACTGAAGGAGATGTTACAAGGCATGCACTACGACCGGGACGGCTTTGTGTCTCTTGAGGAGTGGCTCCGCGGAGGGATGACCACCATCCCATTGCTGGTCCTCCTGGGCATGGACGACTCTGTAAGTTGCACACTTGAGGTCCAAGACCCCTCACCTTTCAGAAACAGCAGGTTCCATGTGGAAGTTAATATCCTTGGTTTCTGTCCTGGATTTGCCAGTGGATACCTCATATGCTCCAGGCCAGCCCCGAAGTCCTCTCTTTTTTACCTGTTAGTGCCTGAAATAGGTTCATTCATTTGACAGACATTTACTGAATTATTACTAAATAAAGATACTGTTCTGAGGACTGAGAGGAGACACAGATATCATATATTCACCCACCTGAAACTTCTGTTCAACCACGCAGAGAACAAAAAATTTTTAGGGAAGAATTCCATCTTTTCTCAAAATTAGCTGTAAAAATGCTAAGAGAGTTTGGGAAAGAAGGGAAGCAGGGAGGGAAGGAAGGAAAGGAAAGGAAAAATACTGATCTGTTGTGAGGCAGAGAGTGTTCAATGATAATATTTAGCAATCAGAATAACCAGATAAGGTAGATGTTTTTTACCCATTTATACAGATGGAAAATTGGAGATTCTGAGTCTGAAGATGAAAAAGAGGAGCCAGCATTTATGTGTTGGAGAAGGAAATGGCAACCCACTCCAGTGTTCTTGCCTGGAGAATCCCAGGGACGGGGGAGCCTGGTGGGCTGCCGTCTCTGGGGTACCTGACTCTAAAGAACCTGCACTTTTGAACACCCTACACTTAAGAGTGAGACCAGTGGAAAAAACTTTGCCCTGACTCTGAGGGATGCATGGGATTTTGGTACCCCATTCTTGAGATAAAGATCAAGTGAAATGATATTTGATCTGGTTCTCAATAATGGGTATGGTTTGGCTGGTAGAAGAGAGTTTACAGGCAGGAGAAGAGCTTGATCAAAAACCCACGTGAAAGAAAGTTCAGGGTGTGTCAGAGAAACCTCCCAATATTTATGTGAAGCACTGGCATCTGACCTGGTCTGCTTATTTACCATGAAAAGTAGCTTCCATACATGAGGTAGGGAAGGTTAGAACTAGGGGTGCAAATGGCAGCATTAGCATTTACCAGGACAGCCACATGGGTTGTAAACAACACCTGTTTGAGATTACTGAAATGGCATAGAGGGGGACAGAAGAGAAGGTTCAGCTAGGTTGGCCTCTAGCTGACATTGCTGCCCGTGAGATGTTCATCTGACAGTTCTGCAGTTCAGGACTAAGAATGCTGCAATTATCTCGTAGCATGTTTAGGTCTTTCCATGTACTAATAGAAATCAGTGAACTAGGAACTCCTTTATCCTTAGAACCCTGGAAGGTCAGAGCTAGAAGAGAATTTGGTGATCCCTGGTCCATCCCCTTTGTTTTTTATACTGAGGACTAGAGAAGTAAAGGCGCTTGCGGTTGGTCACACACCTAATTGTTACAACCTCACCAGAGCCATGACAGGCTCAGAGAGGTGCACTAGGCCAAAAATAATCCCTGAGTCATGCTTCTGGGGCTTTGGAGAGATGATAACTCTGGCCAATCAGAGGGATAAGTGGCCAATCAGTAAATACCAGGAAACCCCTGCAGCCAATCAACCCTTGCCAACTCCCTGTCTTTGTTCTAAACTTATAAATACTGGTGAAAATCTGGGCTCGGGGCTCTCGTCAAGACTCCACTGCACTGGGTGAGATGGGAGCCCTGGCTCGAGCTAGAAATAAAACCCCTTTATGCTTTTGCATTGCTGTGGACGTCTTATTCTCTCAGTTTTGGGGACTCGGACTCTGGGCATAACACTAATTAGTACCAGAGCCCATCTTCCATATTGAGTAACAGGACATTTCTCATGCAGTGATGAGACCCTACAGTGTGCACGAACCCATGTGAGCTAGGACCTGGGGGAGCCCAGATATGTATGGTATACTTTCTGCTGTTAAGGTTCAAGATGATACCTGAATCAAAGTAGGAGTTCTGCTTGACTGTTGTTCTAACACACCAGTTTTGGTTTGTTTTTTTTTTGTTTTTTTCCTTTTCTCTGCTGCTACTGCTGCTAAGTCGCTTCAGTCATGTCTGACTCTGTGCGACCCCATAGACGGCAGCCCACCAGGCTCCCCCATCCCTGGGATTCTCCAGGCAAGAACACTGGAGTGGGTTGCCATTTCCTCCTCCAATGCATGAAAGTGAAAAGTGAAAGTGAAGTCGCTCAGTTGTGTCTGACTCTTAGCAACCCCATGGACTGCAGCCTACCAGGCTCCTCTGCCCATGGGATTTTCCAGACAAAAGTACTGGAGTGGGGTGTCATTGCCTTCTCCTCCTTTTCTCTAAAACATAAGAATAGAGATGGGGCATTTTAATCACAAAGAACCCATTTCTAGTTCTATTTCTTAGGTGGGACTTGCTGAGCCCAAGGTGCCACTAACTCTTTGTTTGGAGGGGTTCCACTTTTTATGGCTGGAAGAGGGAGAGACATCATTTCTCCAACGTTCTCCCCAGGGTCTCCCCCCGATGCCAAATTAACCTTGTAGAAAACCATACTTTACATCAGGAATAATGCAAACAAAAAGCCAAAGTGCATTTGGTTTTCATGAATCAAAAGTTTTATGTGTTCATTTGAAAATATACACTACGTTGTATGTTTTTACACTTAATAATTGGGGTTCTAAGGAAAACATTCCTCGATGTCTTGTAAGTCACAGTGCTTGTCTGGCTTTTATCAAAACCCACTTATTGCCACTGAAAAGTCTGGAGATCTCTGAATGGGATAAATGATAAACAATCTGTCTCCAAGAAGCTGTAGGCGCAGCATAAAACCTGGTGTGCAGGACTCCCAAACACTGCAGCCTCCAATGTGCAAAAATAAAAGAGCCACATGATGGCGCTATAACCCAAGCAGAAATGTTACTTTTTCCAAGTCAAGGTCCTTTTGATTCTTAGTCAGCTAATTAATTTTGCTCATGAAGGCATTTTTAGGTCAGGTGACTGTCCTTCGGGCTGGGTCTGCTAAGAATACTGTAATTTCCCTTTTGTCCATGAAGGAAAACCCTGGTTGGTGGAGATACAAGAAGAAACATGGATTTGGAAGCCATTATGACCCCTGGCTTGGCTCAGTCACTTAATATTTGTGTGGTCTTGGGCTGTTTATCTGACTTACATGAGTCTCTGCTTCTTCATTTCTAGAATAGGTATAAATCTACCTCCTCTCATGTAGAAAAACACTCTTTACTTTTGTGTTCCCTACTCCCTAGTGCAGAGTAAGAATAAAAGTGTTCATTTACAATGTGTCAGGCACTGGATTAGGAGCTTCACTTATATTTCATTTAGTTTTTATAATAATCCCTTGTGGTCAATGTTTGTCAAAAGAATGAATGAATCTTTTAATGAATCATTTAATCAATTAATGAACCCATTTACTAAAGTAGAAACCATTAGATGAAAAGGCTTTAATTCTATAAAACTCGGGTTTGGGAAGAAGCAGGGTTTTGAGGTGGTAAGAAGAAAAAAGCATGTTCTGGCCCCAGGAGGAGACCAGCATTTGAAAAGGCACGTGGGCTTCTCTGGAGACCATTAGCAGAGGAGTCAAGCACAGGAATAGGCCTGGCCACTATGGCCAGCCCAAACCAGAGGGGCCAGAAATAAGTAAGTCCAGCACGTTGGACTCCAGGTACCTGACTCTCGATCGTTATGAGCTTACAGTACTTTTTTTTTTTTTTACTACCCTTAATATCAGCCCAAGAGTGTTACTCTTTTGATGGAGTCTATGACAAAAGTTCAAGGACACTGTATGTGGAGGGATGCTCCTGAAACCACAGTCTCCAGTGAGGCTGTGCTCCCAGGGGCTAGAAGGTGGTGTGATTATCCTCCAGCTTGGCTTATCTAGTGGATAAGGATGAATTTGCTTCTGATCCAAGCCAGGGGGAAAGGATTTAACCCTCTCTGTCTCTTTGTTATTTTTTTCTACATACAGAAAATTTGATGAGAGGAGTACAGTATTTTTACTAAGCTAATTTTTTCCTGATTATAAAACTAGTACCTCCTCACTGTAAAAAATTTGACAAATACAGAGAAAGTAGAAATTAGAGAATAAAATAAATCTGTAATGTTGTTAGCTATAGCTAACCTCTGTTAACAATTTGGTCACTTTTTTTTCCCCATCCAATGTATCATTATATAAAACCAAGATCATAATATGTCATCAAATTTGTGTTCTGCTTTTTTGTCTTAGCACTTAGTATCGAACACATTCCCAAGCCATCCAAGGTTCTTATGAGTATCTTTTTGATGGCCACTTAACATTAAATCATAGAGATGTACCGCAAACCTTTTGGTCATTTTTGAGGGCTTTAGGATAGTTTCAGTTTTTCGTTATTTTAAATAATTCTGGGCTCAACATCTGATAGAGCACAAAAGTGCTCATATATCTTTCAAAAATTTATTTAGAGTAGAATCCAGGAAAGGAAATTTGTAAGTAGAAAGTTATAAACATTTAAAGGACCTTTAGATAGAGAAATGGATGGATGAATGGATGGATGGATAGATAAGATGGTTGATAAATGATAGGTGATTGATGGATAATAGACAATTGATAAATAATAGGTGATTGACATAATAAATAGATGTTGACAGATAATAGACAAATGATTGAAAAAAGAAAGGACGAAGTTAAGAGAAAGATAACTAAGTTAGTTTGTTCTGATTTCTACTCCACCAGCCATGCAGGAGAGGGCTAATTTTATCTCCCACACACATACTCCATTCAGTCCTAATTTTTAATTTTTGCTTATTTTAGAACATACACACATACACACACAAAGGATTTTGTTTTTATTTGCATTTCTATTCAGAGTATTTATATCAGTAAATTAAACAAATAATTCATCTTCCAAATATGAGAAGAAACTCTTTTTAGAGAAAGTGGGGCTTCCTGCTGAGCATTGCATTCCGAAATTGCTGTCCCCTCAGGGCTCCAAGGGGGATGGGAAGCACGCCTGGACCCTGAAGCACTTCAAGAAACCAACCTACTGCAACTTCTGCCACGTCATGCTCATGGGTGTTCGGAAGCAAGGCCTCTGCTGCATTTGTGAGTAAACTTCCTTCAAACCCTTTTTCGCCAGGAACTGGCTTGCTCTGCACATGGTTGAGCCAGTCCCAGAAAGGTTTAGGCATCTCTCCTTCCGCTTGAGGGACCTGCCATATTCTTCCCACAGCAGGAAATTTAACAAGACCTCCATGTCCTATTCTTATTCAACCCAAATCAAATGGATGAATATTAGTCTACTGGAGTTATGTCATGGGCCACTGACTGCCTAGAAAAAAGTTATTAAAATTCACAGGTAACTAAAAAGCATCTCATATTAATTTGAGTTGCGTTTTGCTAGTGAATGTTTGCATGGTCAGAAGAACCTGAGGGTTTTTTTAATTAAATTAATATTCATAAATACAATGGAAATTAAAATTATCCATTTGTTGTACTTTATAATCCACTTAGTGAAGTCAGACTTGAAAGGAGTAAAAAAAACATGAGAAAGGAGGGAGGGAGCCTGGAAAGGAGAGCAGAAGAAAAAGATGGAGGGGAAGGAAGAGAGAGGGGTGATAGGGGAATGCATATGAATTTGGAGGACAGGAAGAGAGGGGAAGGGCTGCAACAGGAAGGTTTCGCAAGGCCCAGGGTGTATGGGTGCAGAATCCTGCCTGCCCCTACCCCAACCTCAGGATGCAGACAGCAAGCACTCAGCCTGAAGCCTCCAGGGACCGGGGCCCTGATGCTGTGGGGAGGGCCCTTGGGTATGGTGTGGGTCACCAAACTGTTGCATCTGCCATGTACACGGGAGCCAGGCAGCAGGCAACGTCCACCACAAAAGACATCGTAGCAGAGCTGGGCACAGTGTCCCTTGAACAAGCATCAGCAGGCATAAGAACGGGCCCCCTGTCTTTCCAGCACCCTCTCATATCCGGCTCTCACCCACTTTTCATAGACCCAGCCTCATTCCTAGCAGGTTCTAGGCCTGTGGCATAGTAGTAAGTAGTAACAACAATAAATTTGTGGAATAGCTATTCTGACTTGCACAAGTGGTGCTTTATACAAATCATTCAATGCTGCAAAAGCTCCCCAAAGTAAAAGCTAATTTTATTCCCATCTTGTAGAACACTCTGAATTTCAGAGCTGTGAAGGCACATACCCTAGATCATGTGGGTAGTTACAAAGGGCAGAGCCAGAGTTCAGGCCCAGGTCTGCCTGTCTGCAGAGTTAGAGAGACCCTGGCCTTGCTTTCCACTCCCCAACATCCCGACATTCAATACTGTGTTGTTGGCATAGCCAGGGTGATGCCTCATATTCCCTTTAAGGGATGTTTTCCTGCTGCATTCACCAGTGAAAGCCAGTGGGCGGGGTGGAGCGTGTAGAAGCATGTCTGGGAGATAACCATGGATTCCTGTCAGTGAATAACTGGAGACTTGAATTTCCAGTTGGCAAGGCCAGCTCCACATGTCCCCTGCCCCATGGAGGGAGGCCTGGGCCTCAGCTAGTGGGGAAGAGGATGGCTGACCTTCCCTAGGTGGTCACTCACAGGCACTATTCTTATTTATTTATTCATTTATTTTGCAGACTGTAAATACACTGTCCACGAACGCTGTGTATCCAAAAACATTCCTGCGTGTATCAAAACGAACTCCAAAACCAAAAGGGGCGAGGTTGGTGATACCAGTTGCCTTGTTCTACTGCATGCTGTGTCCCGGGCAACATATCCATCTCCACAAATTCCTGGACAGGAAGGGGCTTTGGGAGCTTTATCCTGTCCCTTCTCTGCCTCGAGGACCATGCCGAAACCATCTTGTCCATCCATCAATCCATTCAGCATCTCCCTAGTACCCACCCACCATGTGCCAGGCCCTGTTCCAGGGGGTATGAGGGTCATAAGGTGGTCCTCAGCCCAGGGAACCGTGCAGTCTAGTGGGAGGAGGCAGGCACATAAGCAGAGCATAATGCAGCGAGCAGTGTGGTAGTGATCGCACTGTGTGGGGCTTACAGTTGAGGCATGGGGGCAGAGGAGAGGGAGAAGAGACGAACAAGGAAGCTTTCACCAAAAAAAACACAAGTGGCATTTGAGTTGTGTCTTGAACCCAAGTCAGTGGGATTTCACAAGGAATCGAGGAGGACGAGGCGCTCTGGGCTGGAGAAACCTCGAGTGAAGGCATGGATACGTGGCTTATTCTGGGGTCTGTACTTGGTTTAGTGTGGCTGGCATAGAAGAGGGCCAGAGGGAAAGGCAGGAGATTTGCTCTGGACTGGGGAGATCCAGGCGGAGGAGCTGGGAAGGAGGTTCATGTGTAGCTGAGGCACTGCTAAGGAATTTTGAGCATGTGAAGAAATGATTGGGTTTGCAAATTAGGTTCACTGCTGGTACTAGGAATAAAGAACCTACCTGCCAATGCAGGTAGATGTAAGAGATGCAGGTTTGATCCCTGGGTCAGGAAGATCCCCTGGAGGAGGTCATAGCAACCCACTCCAGTGTTCTTGCCTGAAGAACCCCATGGACAGAGGAGCCTGGCAGGCTACAGTCTAAGGGGTCACCGAGCTGGACATGACTAAAACAACTGAGCGTGCACACATGCTCTGACTATGGTGCCAGAAAGAGATCAGATCCAAGAGGGGCAAACCCTTCCAACAGTTCAGGCAAGATAGGGCTGCCGAGGGCCTGCCTGGGTTGGGTCTGTACCTGCCTTCTCTGCTGTGTCTGTGCTGAGTGACTGCCCCCCAGTCACGCCAGCTGTTGAGTGTTCTGACTGTCTCACTGGCAGAGAAAAAGGACTTAAAGGGAGAGGGGAGAGTTTGAGAGATAATTTGGAGGTCCTACCACCAGAACTTGGTGGCAGTGGTGTAGGGGATGAGAGAGGGAAGGAGGTTGGAAATGGCTACCATGTTTCTAAGGTGGCCATCTAGGGGTGCCATTCACTGAGTCTGGAAATAGACACTTCTTCAAATTAGCAGGGGAAGGACACTCAGAGTTATTGCAGAGGGAAGAGCCCATTAAGGAATCTGAGTCAGGAGATGATGAGCAGGCGGGAGTAGTCTCCAGCCATCCGCAGGAGTCTGAGAGAGAAGGGTACCTCCAGGGACATGCATGCATGCCTGCGAGGCACCATGTGGCCTCTTGTCTGCTCCTCCCGCACCATGCCCATGCACACGCCTTTCCATGCCCACGCCTTTCACCAGGACATACAGTGCGCCTCCTGGGCTCAGGCCCTGAGCCTGCACTCTGGCCACTGCCACACGGAATAGAGGGAGACCACGAGGGCACATTCCTGGCTTTCTGAGACTCCAGGGGCAACCCAAGTCCTTCACTATCTCTTCTGATCCCAGAAGAGGAGGGAGAAGGCAACGTGGTGTTGGGAACGTCCCATGGACTTGGAGTCAGGAGACCTGGCCCTGAGTCCCTGCCTGGCCACTTCTCAGCCTTGGAACCTAGGACCAGTCACTTAACTTCTCTGAAGCCTCATTTTTTTTTTCTATATATAATGGAAATAATAATAATCTTGGAGCAAATTAATTGTGACCATGTAGGTGACAAACTGATTAGGAAACCGAGTTCTTTACACCCTCAGGGGTGAACGGCAGAAGGTAAGAAACCACAAAGTAAACGGCACACATTTAGAGCAACAATTTTACCAAAAACCTTTTGAAAGGAGGACACAGTAACTTAACTGATAAGTAATTTAAAACTTTTATCTAATACAAACATGGATGGTGTCAGGCAAATATTCCATGTGTTTTTAATATTGTGCTTGTTGTTGGCACTTCAGGCTATGCCCCCACATTTCCCCAGAGTCCATATCCACCCCTTCTGCTATTCAGGGTGCCCTAGTAGAGAACAATTTTTAGAAGTTCTGTAGAATTCCTGGGGTACTTAACTGAGTGCTCAGACCCCCAGAATTTGGCATCACGGGTCACTTTGCACTTACAGTCACATGCATACACATACGTGCCCACCTGTTTCCCAGGTTCCTGGGCTGCTCTAGAAGCAGGTCCTGGCCGAGAAGCAGGTAACAACCAACTCTGCAGGAAAAAGATGTGAAAGCCGCTGGCTGATGACCCACACTAATTCCTCTGGGCTTTCTCTCTAACTTCCTTACAGAGTGCTTCTCAGCCTGGGCTGCACATTATAATCACTCAGGGGGGCTTTAAAACAAACTAACGATGGGCCTCACCCTCAGGGACTTTAATTTACTTGACTCGGAGTGAGGGCTGGGCATTAGGACTTCTAGAAACTCCCCAGGTGGTCTTAAGGGGCTGCTAAGGTTGAGACACACCAGCCCATAGAAGCAAGAAGGGCAAAGGGAGTTCCTGATCAGAGTACCTCCCAAGGCCCAGGGCTGTACCAGGAAGGCCCTTCCAAATAGGCTGGCTCCTTTAATTCTCCCAGCAAGCCTAGGGGTAGGGCTTATTATGCCAGTTTCTACAGATGAAGGACCTGAGACTCAGAGAGGTCCAGGAACTGGCCAAAGGTCACCCTGCTATAAAGTGGAAGATCAGTGACTCTAATCAGCTTGGGTCTGCAGACCACGCCCTCCTGTGTTTCCCTGCACTGAGCGGCCTTCCAAAAGAGAGCGCTCGCAAGCACACCCCTTTGCAAAGAGGTCCACAAGACAGGTAGAAGGACTGCCAGACCAGGCACTGCTCAAAGGCTTAACTGCCAGGAGATGGACTGTTCAAAAAGCAGGCAAAGTGGCTTTCGTCTAGCTTGATTAGAGTGATAGTGATTAGGTAGGGAGAGACCACCCTGTGCAATTCAGCTAAGCTGCGCAGTGCCCACTACACAGGAACCAGCCCTCTGGCCTCGCCACCCCTGTGCTCTCCCCAGACCTTCTCCTCAGGCCCAGGGCGCTGGGCCGTGGTTCTCAGCCTTCCCTGGTATCCTTCCCTTCCCTCCTGCAGGTGATGCCGCACGCATGGGTGGAAGGGAACTCCTCCGTCAAGTGTGACCGGTGCCACAAAAGTATCAAGTGCTACCAGAGTGTCACCGCGCGGCACTGCGTGTGGTGCCGGATGACGGTGGGTTGGCGCCCAGGGCAGCCCTGCTGCTTTTCAGTGTGGTTTTTTTTTTTGCTCAAGCTGCAGCCAGGCAGCAGTGGACATCTTGCCAGGGGGCGTGAGCAGAGCTCCGTGGGCAAGGCTGGAGGGGGCACCCAGAGCCGCTGCCAGTGCCCAAAGTCTAATTGCCTCCAGTAAATCATCAAACTGCCCAGAGAGAGGGTGTCCCCCCGCCCCCACCCAGGTCTGCTTAAGACGATGCTGGCCAGTCTGCTGTCTTTGTGATCAGGCAGCTGAGAACAGCAGGCTGGACCATTAGCTTCCTTCTCCTGGGTATTGGCTGGGCCACGGGCATTGACAGGGTGAGAGAAGACTCAGACACCAGAATCCCTGTGTCAGAGGAAGACACAGTGCTGATAGCAGCCCCACTGCCTGGGCCAGAGGCCTGTGCCCCCCCAGCCGCAGCAAACGTCCACGTCCATCCTGGACACCCAGAACTGCCTGACCTGCCTTCCGTAGCGGACTCGGTGCTGCATCTTGTCCCCTTGACCCCCAGGTATCATAAAAAGGACATATCTCCAGATCAGATTGCAGAACTCTGGAAACACAGAGGTTGAGCCATGGGGTTTACTTCCAGCGTCTCATGAGTTTCTTCAGCAAGGTCTCCTTCCTACCAGTGTCTCAGTGCCTAGGGAGCAAACAACCAAGGGGGCCTCTGGAATCGCCATGTGGCTGCCACACTGGCGGCCCACAAGTCTGCCTGGGACATTTCGCTCCAGCTGCCACGGGCAGCACTGGGTCTCCTTTCTCTGCCCACAGCAGACTTGGCGTCCCTAAGCGCACAGCATACATGCAAACACACATCCTGTCTAAGCTATACTGCCAAAGCGGCAGTGCATCAGGATTTGAAGGCGCCCTAGACAACTTGCCTCCCTAGGAAGCTTCTAGCCCTCATACTTGACATTTCCTGGAACACTTTCACTCACTCTCGTCTTCATTTTCCCCCTCCAGTTTCACCGCAAGTGTGAACTGTCAACCCTGTGTGATGGTGGAGAGCTCCGAGACCATATTTTGCTGCCCACATCGATATGCCCCATTACCCGGGTAAGTGTTGCCTCCCAACAACAGGGCTCTGTCTCCACCCCCCACCCACCTCCACCTTCCCCCCACCCCCCCCTCCCCCCACCCTGGCCCCAGGCAACCCCAGCTCACATTTCAGATGCAGGAGCATTTAGACATTTACATCCCTCTGCGGGCTCCCTCAACTACTCTTAGGATTTGTGTTTTCAGCACAAGTTGAAGAGAGGTCAGTGCTGCGCAGTCAGATTGTCAGGGAAAACTTCCCAGGCTGAAGCAGTCCCGACCACCAGCCACCCAAAATGCTCTGACATGGCCCAGCAAGAAAAGCACGTTCTTCGTTCCCAGCACCTTGCGGGCAGATCACAGCTCAAGGAACCCCAGTCACCCACCACCCTTGCACAGCGAGGCTTTCCAGGCCTCCCTTATCTCTGTCTCCCTCTCTCCTGTGTCCAAACATGGACTTCCCACTGTCTTGAAGATTTCCAAGGGTGTCACAGCCCCAACCTGGAAATGAAAGCTGCAAAATTAAACTCCAGCTGTCCCCATCTGAAATTCTTTCTGTCTCCTGTGTTGAAGACCCTTTTTTCAAACCAAGTACCAAAGACCTTAAATTGTTCTCTTTTCATCTTAGACATGTGGCTGAGGATCACTGACTCCTCACATTTCACCCTTTACTTGACCATCTTCTTTCTCATTAAAAATTGATGGGAAAAAAACACCACTTTCAAAAACCATTTGGCAGTAGCTACTAAGTTGGAGTTACACAAACTCTATGACTCAACAAGTCCCCTCCTGTCTATCTGAGAAATACAAGCATTTATTCCACCATAAGACATGCACAAGAATGTTCCTATCAACTTTATTCATAACAGTCAAGCACTGGAAACAAGCTTAATGACCACTGACAAGAACAGATTAATAAATTGAGGCAGATTCACATAATGTAATACTATATCGCAATGGAAAAGAGCCATGCTTTGATGCAAAAATATGGGTAATCCCAAAAATATAATGCTGAACAAAAGAAGTTGGACTCAAAAGACATGGTATATTATTCCATTTATATGAGACTCAAAAGCCAGGCAAAGTCAATGTGGCATCAGGAGTCACAACAGAAAGATACCAGAAGATGCAGTATGACAAGGGCAGGTACATATGCAGAAATTCATAGAACCGTAGGTTTAGATTTGAGCATCTTACTGTATGTGACACAAACTTCAATAAAATGAATAATAAACATTGAAGAAAAAATAAAACGGGAAAGAGGACCTAGTGTCGTATCATTTAGGTAGTGCTAAGCATAGAAACCAGATCTCAGGCCTTGCTTCTCAGAGATCAAGCTTCTAAATCAACAGAGTAGATTTCTGCCCATTTCAGTGTTTCCTCTGAAACACTGTGTTCCTTCCAGTGTCTCGAAGTCAAAGTCAGGGCAAGTGATGACAAAGGCCTGGAGAGTCTTTGAGGAACCCAAAGGGAGCATTTCTTTGTTTTGGTTCAAAGCCCCACTTTGAAGACTCCATCCTATGCTATACTGGTTTTCTATTCTCTTTCTTTATATTGACCATTTGTTTTTCTTTTGATTTCTTTTTTTGTAGCAGGCATATTTTTTTTCAAAGGATGCTTGTCTTTCCTCTCTTTTCACAGGACAGGCCAGATGGGAAGTCTGATGGTAGCGTGTCAGCCAAGGGTGAACTTGTCATGCAGGTACCTCAGCAAACCCTGAGTCTATTCATTCCTTCTAAGCTGGTCCAAGGTTGTGGAGGGGAGGACAGGATTTGAGTTCTAGAGAAACATCTTAACATCTGCCTTCTTATCTGATCGATTATATCACAGAAGACACTGGATTTCCAGTCTCTGGGGTTACCTTTGGCCACCATGCTGTAGGCAAGAGGTGCAAAGGGAGGTTGGTTGATCCCGTAGCTGGCCACACTGGCTTTATCACCTTTTAAGGAACACATTGCATAAAACTTCAATATGCATACCCCCTGAATAATAACAAGATTGTGGCCTAAAAATAGACAATTGGGTTTTCCAAGACTGCCAAGCTGTCTCCAGAATGTGATCTGCCAAAAGAGTTAAACAGATCCAAAAGTTTTCCTTCATCCTTAAATGTGTATTTAAGAACTCAGGTTTTTTTTTTTTTAGTTGGATTCACCAGTGAACTTCTCTCTGTGCCTTTCACAAAGAGCCAGGGAATGCAGAAAAGGCAGCCTGGTGAGGTAGAATGAGAAACAGGAAAAGAAAGAACACTGGGGCCTCCTCCTCTCTGACCCTTAAGTTTCCTTGTTTGAAAAAGCGCATAGCAAATCCCTGCACTGCCCACCTCCCAGAGGTGCTCCAAGATTCAATGAGAATTTGTAGATGAGTATAAAACATAAGGCACAGTGATGCCAGAAGCTTAATGCGGGAAAGCTCTAGACACCTCGAAGGGGAGAAAGTCAGATGGAGCATGCACACAGCGCAGCTATGTCAGTTCACAGCTGGCATCTATCTGCTTGTCCTGCATCTGTTCTGACTGGACAGTGTCCATGCTATGCAGGTTGTTCAGCATTCTGAATATCACCCCCAGAGGTAAAGACTTACTTCTCAGTCTCCAAGATGCTTCTGGATACCACACAAATAATCACCCTTGGCAGATGAAAAAATTCCTAAAATTTGTAAAGAATGTTGCTGTCTATTTCAACTTATCTGGCACTGGGTTTGCTGAATTTTTAGCTTGAGATATAGAAAAGTAGGCATAAGACAGTGAATATGGAGCAGCGCTGCTCCTCTGTCTCAGTGTATCTTTCTGCTGAAGCTACAAGTATTTACTGAGTATACTTGTCTCTGGGGCAACGGGATCCTTGGTAGGAGGGTTATACACACTCCCACCCTGCTCTTGAGACATTTAATATCCAGCTGATGTTTTGAGACATTTGGGCTTCCCTGGTGCTCAGATGATAAAGAATCTGCCTGCAATGCAGGAGACCCAGGTTCGATCCCTGGGCCGGGAAGATACCCTGGAGAAGGGAATGGCTACCCATTCCAGTATTCTTGCCTAGAGAATCACATGGACAGGGGAGCCTGGTGTGCTACAGTCTATGTGGTCACAAAGCGTCAGACAAGACTAAGTGGATAACAGTTTCACTTTCGCTTCACCTGAGAAAATAAAACATGAAATCATGCAAAAAAACAATACCAAACAAAATGCAGAAGATATTATATGCTTCAAATGTAATAGTTTCCATTGCAATGATCAAGCAAAACTTCATAGACAAAGTAGGTCTTGAATTGGGCCTTGAGGATGAGAAGTTTTTCTTGTGGTTTCTATGAAGGAAATAGGCATTTCAGGGCATTAAGGAGGAGAAGAAACCAGTGTGAGCAGCCCCACAGGGTGGGAATTCACTCACAGAGGGTAAGAGCCTCTTGGCTGGAGCTGCAGTGAAGGTTAAAGTGATCTACACACAAATACCTTGCAGGCCAGGTTAGCAGGTTTGGATTTTATCCTCTGGGTAATGAGATGTCATTAAAGGATTTTGAGCAGGAGTGGTATGACTAGTGATGCCTGGGAAAGAACTGCGTGGGGGCAGCTTACAGGGCTTCACCTGAAGTGAGAAAGGCCTGAGCAGTGTGGGCACTGGGGCAGCTGCTGGAGATAATGAGACTTTCCAGGGGAAGAGCTGGCAGGACAGGGTCTTCCCTGGGTGACTGGATGAATAATAATAGTAGCCAGGAGAGAGGACCAGTTTTGGGGGGAAAGAAGGTAAGTCAGATTTGGGGCAGGTTCCAGTGGCTGAAGATACCCCCTTTGACAGTGAGAAAGGTAGAACCAGAGCTCGGGAGGAAAACTGGGGCTGCAAATGTGGATTTGAAAGATGCTGGGGGTGGAAGTGATGATTAGCTCCGTTCTATTTAGGTGTAGGACCGGATGGTCATATATTTTCTAAGATCATTTCAGTTGTATCTTCACAAAAGCTAATCTTGTGCTGTGGGCACAAAGCCACACCATTGCTGAATAATTTGAAGCCCCATCTCTGATTCCCACCTCAAACCCTTGTCACCATTAATGCTACGTAAAAAACCACTTAAGGTTGGAGACACTTAACTGCTTAATCCCTCAGATTAAGCCAGTGGAGCAGCACCTACTGCCTCCTGACCTCCTCTACCCCATGCCTGGATCTGCTTCCCAGCTGCCTCTCCCGGGATCTTAGTGTCCACTCTCATCGCGTTCCTAGTCCTATGGGCTGAAACACAGCTAACTTCTTTTTCTTTTGCCTTTGAAGTATAAGATCATCCCCACTCCGGGTACCCACCCCCTGCTGGTCTTGGTGAACCCCAAGAGTGGAGGGAGACAAGGAGAAAGGTATGTTCTCTTCTTTTTTGAGATGGAGAGGCTAGAACAACTTCATGTGGGTCCTTTCTTCCCCTCAGCCACAACCGAGTGGGCTACGGAGGTGGCAGACCTGTGGTCCAGTCCCAGCCCTACCACACATCACTTGATGACCTGGTCCAAGTGACTGAACGTCCCTGTGCCTTGGTTTCATCCTCTGTAAAATGGAGATAATAATCATTTCTTCTCCCATGGGGGTTTTACGAGTATTAAGATAGACATAGAGCTTATCCTAGGGGTTGTCACCTGGGCCATTATTCTGTTTCCCAGAATCAGGCTAAGTTCTGAGATGCCTGTTAAGTTCCTGGGCTTCCAAGTCTTTTGTTGATTTAAGAGACATGGCAGAGGTACCTGGTTGAGACTTCTTGGTCTATTCCACCCTGAGAAAGCAGAGCACCCATCTCATCAGTGAAGGAAATGCCCAGTCTGCAGAGAGTGACGGATGGGCAGAGCAGCTCTGCCTCCCTGTGTTCAGCTCTGAGGCAATGAATTGTTGACATGGTGATCTGGAATCCATGTTTTAAAAAATAATAAGCAGATCTTAAACAAGAATTATGAGACCCCAACCCCAATCCTAGGGGCAGAGCCCCCTTTCTGAACTGACCTAATTAGCCTCAAGCTGAAGCCTTGAAACCAAGCCTAGATGTGCCTACTGCCCCCAGGGCTCCTCTGCCCCAACTCCACTTCCTGCATGTCCTCCTGACCCCGGGACTTGGGGGACCTTTGTCTAGTCCACAGAGCAGAAGCATACTACCTAGCACATGCAGAACATTTGGGAGAAGTTCTCCATGGAGGAGGAGGCCTCAGGAGAGTGGAGGTTCTGTTCTCTGGTTGCTCTGCACTGTCCTCTGTACACGGTGCCCTACTCCTGGGGCTGGAGGCTAGAATCCTGGGAGGTGGGGAGACTGAACCAGGATGAGGGCCTGGGTGAGGCCGGCTGGGCCTGGCAGTTCAGGGTCTGCAGGACCTGTGTGCAGTCTTCCCCGCCTTGGGTTTAAAGAGACCCACGTTCCCACCGTCACTGGGCTGGAGAGGTACTTGCCTTCCTATGACTTCTCACAATGACATTCCCCTTCTCTGTCTTGGTCTCTCTCTCTCTCTCTCTTTTTTTTCCATAGAATTCTTCGGAAATTCCACTATCTGCTCAACCCCAAACAAGTTTTCAACCTGGACAACGGGGGGCCTACTCCAGGGTATGGAGACACAATCTTTACTTCTTATTTCTCCCCCGCCCCTGTAATCTCTAAAGAGGATAGCTTTCTGAATGGTTTGGTTTTTTAAAAATCTCTTTCATCTGTAGACTTGTCCTTCCTACCAATTCACTCCTTTTCTCTTCTTTTTCTTCGTTATCTACTCTTACTTCCTCCTGGAGATACTCAGGAACACCCATTACAGCTGACTCTGGGAAGCAGCCTACTCTACTTTATCCCAGAAAAAGCTATCGATTTTGTAAGAGGGAAAAATTGCAAATGTCATTTGTGGGATTGACAAGAAGGGCAGGCCGGTAAATTAACTTATTCACAAGGCTGTATTAGCTGGCATCTTCATACTGAATCATCAGGGAGGAAAAAAAGAGTTTTCTTAGCACAGTCGGTATTTCAGAAATCTATACAGCTGACTCAGAGTTCCACAGCATGTTCTGTTGTCGAGGCATTTTAGGATCAAGACAATTAGTTGTTCAATGAAATCACATTTTTTCCTGAATCATCCAGTTTAGAGGTTGTTCGGTGCACCACTTCCCCACCCTCACTGGCCCGTCCCCTGTCATTTTGCCTATTGGTTATTTCCCTGTGTTGAGGAGACAGGGAGCAACAAAAGGAGGTGAGGCAGCCCCTCTGCAGCTCTCCCCAAGTTCTGTGGGAGGAGCCATGACATGATGGGCGGTGTAATCAGAGGTTCCTCCAGCACTGGGGCTGGAAGGTACCCAAAGACTGCAACCTTCTTACCAGCCGGAGCCGGGGCACTAGAGACACTGGCCAGCCCGAGGCTACCTCAGTGCCAGTCCTCAGATCTGTGCCTCCTGGGCTGGGGTTTCCAGCACCCAGACTTGCATCGCTGTGCTTGGCTCACCAAGACCTTAAGAGGGTCTGGGTAAGGACTCTGAAAAGGGACTCTGAGGACCTCCCTGGTGGTCCAGTGGTTAGGACTTTGTACCTCCACTGCAAGGGGTGTGGGTTCAATTCCTGGTGAGGAAACTAAGATCCCAAATCCCATACAGCATAGCCCAAAATTTTTTAAAGTATTTTTCATTTTTAAAAATAAGTAAGAAGAGACTGTGTCTTCAGCTGTTTGACACACTATTATTTATGGCAGTGATGATACAAGAC
This sequence comes from Oryx dammah, assembly GCF_014754425.2. Classification (NCBI taxonomy): domain Eukaryota; kingdom Metazoa; phylum Chordata; class Mammalia; order Artiodactyla; family Bovidae; genus Oryx; species Oryx dammah. The sequence continues at coordinate 75,764,365 of NW_024070186.1, read as the reverse complement.
CACTAAAGGGGAAAGAAACATGAGTGCAAATTCAGCACCTCTGCCGTGACTTACCTATAAAATTAATTTCAAAATAAAGCCCACCTGTGCTGCTGCACGTGCCATCACGGCCCCCATGATAGCTGATGACTGCTCCATCTGTGACTTGTGACTGGGCAGCAGCCCACAGATGCCTTTACCAGCCTGCTCTCTTCTAGGGCATTTTGATACTTGAAGACAGACAGTACTGTCTCTTAACCACATCCATCCTAAATTGGTTTTGTCCTGGATGACAAGCCTGGTGGCTGCTTCTGGGGCTACTGTGCCCTGAGTATCTCCCTCTGCTGTGTGTGTCAGCCTGTAATCAGAGAGGCTGTCTAGCTGAAGGGAGCCTTCATTCAGAATCCAGTTCTACAGGAGAAAGAGTTCTACAAGAGAAAGGCGGGGAGGAGATGTTAATTTGCCCACACTTGCATTGGCAGAAGACCCCAGGGGTCTCCTCAGATCACCAAGCAGGGCAAAGAGAAAATCCTGGGCTTCAGCTTCTCAAGCCCCACCCTGAGGCCTCCCCAGATCCTATCTGTGCTACAGCAGAGGTTTTTAACCTTTTTTGCACCAGGAACCCATTTGGCAGTCTTATGGAGCCTATGGACCCCTTCTTAATATTAAGATAATATGTTTTAAGGTATAAAATGAAATATATAGGAATACCCAGGGAAACTTTATTGAAAAAACAATTACTAAAGGTTAGACAACAAATCTGTGACAGGCAAGCACACATGATTTATTAAGACGTTACATAGCAAGTTCCAGAGGCGGGTCTAATAGCTACTGTAAATTAAAACAGTAATGAGCAGAAGTGATAATAGAAAATGCCTGCCACAACTGTAGTAAAACATTGAAATACCTGTCATTTTGGCTGCTTAACAAAGTCACAGGTATTGTTGAAGGAAATGCTAATTTTCAGTTAGAGTTTAGGGAAGATAATAGTGTAACATTTTTTTCAAGTTCAAGGCCCTCTGGGTTCTACCCACAGACCCCTTAGATGTGCACCCCAGGTTACCATCCCTGCTCTACAGGGCTAAGGCCCCTGAGGGGAGATGGTGCTCACTCCACTTAGGTCTGGGGTAGGGTGAAGATTCAGCTAGTTCAGTGTATCTCAGAAGCTGTCAGGGCAGAGTAGGTGAGAGCCAGAAAGGAGGCAGATGTTGGGGGCTAATTGTATTGGCACCCAAATAAGCAAACTGTGGATTCCTCTGCATAAATCATAGACAGTTTCTAGAAAACCATTTCTGTGTTGAATATTGAGCCAGAATCTCCTTAGACAAAGATGGCGCCATGGGGTTCGTACTCAATGGCATTGCTTAGTACGTTCTGGTTTCAGAACACTTGAATGACCCTTTCAACCCCAAAAGGAGTCAAGGTCATAATATGCTTCCAGGGAAGGGAGCAGGGCGTTGGGGTGGGGTGGAGGGACTCTGCCTCAAGGAGTGTCAAAGTTCAGCCTGTAAACAAAACCATTTTGGCCTTTCTACTTCCCAGACTTAACTTTTTCCGTGATACTCCAGACTTCCGTGTTTTGGCCTGTGGAGGTGACGGGACAGTTGGCTGGATTTTGGATTGCATTGGTAAGAATGGGCTGGAAGGACCTTTGTAGTTGCTTTACAATAAGTGTATTTAAAGTTGTGCATGTGAGTGCTAAGTTGCGTCAGTCATGTCTCTTTGCGACCCCATGGACTATAGCCCTCCAGGCTCTTCTGTCCATGGGATTCTCCAGGCAAGAATATTGGAGTGGGTTGCCATGCCTTCCTCCAGGGGATCTTGCTGACCCAGGGATGGAACCCACATCTCCTGCTTTGGCAGTCGGGTTCTTTACCACTAGCACCACCTGGGAAGCCCATATTTAAAGTCAAAGGAAGGTAATAAAAAAGAGAAATGGAACCATGCCTTGTTTATCTTTGTTTCTACTCTTGGACCAATGCTTCACTAAATACCTACTTCGGGTGGACAAAAGAAAGCAAACACAATGGAAAGATTCCCACATGTACAGATGTTAACAGCTTAGTCTCAGGCCTTGCTTCAAAAATATCTGTCATGGGCAGGATTTGGGCAGTTGCAGGACAGGCCAGATGAGGAGACTGGGGGGAAGGCAGCAGGCCTGGGACTCCAGGCAGGTTCAGGGTGCTGGATAAAGGCAAGGGAACTAAGAATAGATGCATAGTGCAGGGCGAGCCATCTTGAGATGAACGCCTAGAGCCCAGAGCCCACAAAGCACATCTAGAAAGCTCAGATCAGTTCAAGCAAAGAAAAGCTGCGATGGCGTATGTCCAATATGCTTTGATCAAAAGGGTGATGGGGATGGTGGGGAGGGGTCAGGCTGGGAATCAGGAGGCCTGCCTGGATCTGTGGGTCCTTGGACACAGCACCACCAGTAAATGATGGAGAATGACTCTGAGATTCTGGGACGAGGGATACATTCAAGATCTAACCCTGGAGAGCCCAGATAAACACTGAGATATAGAACATAAACTCAGGAAAGCAGCCAAGGGAATTGCTGAGATGGTCCAGAGCATTGAGCCTGGGCTGCTTGGCTGTCTTCATCCTTTGGTCCCCAGACCCTCCTGTGTACCCCCAGGTGCTCAGCTCCCATGGAAGCCCTGGCGATGCATCAGTTCAAAAAGGACACCATCTCACCCTCATGGAGCTTCCTTCTAGAGGGAAGAGACAGGCAGTAAACAAAGAAATAAGTGAAATATACAGTATGACAGAAGGTGATTAAAAAAAAGAGAGAGAGAACAGCAGAAAATGGGCAAAGGGAGCTCAGCAGTGGGAGTGGAGTTGCAAACTAAGACAGGGTGGTTTTAAAGGCCCTGAGAAGCAGACGACATTTGCATGGAGACCTGGAAGAGGAGAGCTTCGCAGATGCCCAAGGAAAGAGTAGTTCAGGCAGAAGGAATAGTAGATACAAAGGCCCTGAGTCAGGAGCAGGAGAAGGCCAGTGAGGAGGCTGCAGAGCTTGCCCAGGGTGGAGTCTGTGAGGCGAGAGGGGCCGGAGATAGAGCAGAGACGAAGCAGGGCCAAGTCACTAGGACATAGGCAACGTGATACGGAATGCGGCTGTCATACCGTGAGGGTCCCAAGATGCTAGATTCTCTTGAGCAAGGCAGGGGCACAACAGATTACAGAAACTGAAAAGGGTGGGAGCTGGGAGACCAGTTAGGGGCTCCTGCAGAGATCCAAGGAGGGGACCTGGGCCGTGAACCACAGTAGAGACCGAGGAGGTGGTGTGGAGGAGTCAGGGTCTGGATAGCTTTGGAAGATGGAGCCCACAGGATTTGCTGACTTCCCGTGGGAGACAAGTACTTCCTCTGGGACGAGGGGAGTGGAGGATGGGCCGGGATAGACCCTGGACAGGGTGGAGAAGGTGGGCCCTCAGGGGTTGTAAGCAAACCACCTGGGTTGGGACATGCATCCCCCACACCCGCCACATCTGCTCCCCCACAGGCACTCTGGTTTCCATGGACACAGCCCTGCCAAGCAGCCACCCACAGTCTCTTGTCACCCAGGGCTCTGGAGTTGTTTGTGGGAGGAGGGAGGCATCCTATGGGAGCCGGGGAAGAAAAAGCTGATCAGCAGAGGGTGGATGGCTGCAGTACTAGGAGCTGCTTGTAGGGTTCCCACTCCATCGGGAAGGAGAAAGTAGGGTTTGTGGACAAGCTTTATAAAATTCATCTGCAGAGGACACAGGTGATATATCTGCCCAGAACAGAAAGAGCATGTGAAGTGATCTGTTTTTTCACAGGTTAAAAAACAGATTAAAAAACAAGAGTGAAAGGAATAACTGGACAATATTCATTCATTCAAGAGACTGAGGCCCTTGTTCAGTGCTCTCTGCCACCCCATTTCAGCTCTGTCTCTGATCTGTTCTCATGCAATAGCCAGAGTGGTCCTTCCTGAATGTCAGTGGGGTTTTGATGTGTGTGAAGCATGTCTGTGGCTTCCCAGGATTCTTAGATAATGATAAAACCAGTGCTTCAGGGGCCCAAAGTGGTGCCTAGCAGCTGCCCACCCTTCCAGCCTCATTTCCTACCCCTTTCCTCCCCCTCAAGCACTCAATCCCTTTCTGACCCTTGAAGACACTAGTGTCCCTTCCACCACAGGGCCTGTCTGTTCTGCTCCCCCGGCCTTTGCTTGGTCGGCTTCTACTTCAGACCTCAGCCTTCCTTGGGGAAGCCTTCCCTGATCACTCATTACAGGACCACAGTCCCCTCCTTCCCAGTATGCATTTGAAATTCTGCACCAACCACCTTGTTAATAGCTATCTCTCCCTCTCAATGGCAGGTGAGAGCCAGAGCCATGTCTTTGTTTTTTTTTTTTTTTTTTCCTGCTGTTAGAGCTAGAGCACCTAATACAGCATCTAGGCCTCCAGTAAAGGTGTGGAGATACTACAGCAAATGAGATACAGGTCCCCCAGGAAGGTCACAGTACATTTGGGGAACAAAAAAGTAGTCATTTACAAAGATAGTGTGAATGAGATCATCCCTGGCACTAGAGAAGCACTCTGGAGAGGCACAAGGTCCAGACTAGGCCAATCAGGAAGGGCCTCTCCACTGAACCACATGTTGACACGATGAGTGGGAAGCAGGACGTGAGAAGGATGAGGCTAGAGAGTAAGGCAGAGCTGAGAAGGGCCTTGCTGCCAGGCTAAGGGGTGATGGGAGTCATGGCAGAAGGCAAAACAGTGAGCTAGTGTGATCAGGCTTGTGGTTCAAGGATTGCCTGCCCGGGTGGCCCTGTGGAGAACATACCAGGGGGTGAAACTGGAGGCGAAGAGGACAGAGAGGGGCCGCTGCAGCAGTAGCAGTGGGAAGGACTCATGCTGTGTCAGAGCTCAGCCATCACCAAGGGAGGGAGAGGAGAGAGTGGTTGGAAAGCTATGGAGACAGCATGTAGAAATTGATGTGTGAACGGATGTGTGGTGAGGGAGAAGGAAAAATCTAGAATTATATCCAGGTGTCTAGCCTCAGCACTGTGAGGATGGTTGATCTGCTGCAAAGGGAACCACAGAAGAAGGGGCAGACTTAAGCAAACAAGGGTCTTCCAGGCAAAGGAAGAGTCCCAGCAAAGGCCAGAGGCATAAATGCATTGTTCTGGGGAATGGGAAAGTCTACCAACTTACTCCATCTCAACCCTCCTGGCAGTAACCTCAGCCCTGAGTCTTGCGTCAGCCATTTCCGGCATAAGTGTGACAACCTGGGCGGGGTGGGGGGAGGGGGGCGGTCACCTGTTCTGCTGGGGCAGCCCTGGCATGAATTTCATGCAGGATGATGATTCTTGTATTGCCCCCTACTCAATCCCTAGCCATGCTCCCCAGTCACATCACCCCTATCCTTCCCTGGCATCAGATGCTCTGAGCTTTATATAAGTGATTTCCCCTGGAGCCCACTGGGTGTCTGGCCTCCTTCAGCTTTCCCAGCTCAGTCAACGTGCCGCTGTAGATATTCAGTCAGATGAAAACATACACGTTATGCCATGCTTTCTCTAATGGTTTGGCCTGATGCTCCAGCACAACCATCGTGGGAGATAGGATCAGGACTCTGTGTGTTTACAAGTCTGGGAAGTGGTGGAAGTGACAAACTGTTCCCTAGGTGCCAGATAACATCTCAGGGTTTGGCTTGTTAGACACAATGTTATTTTTAAGCTTTTGAACCTGAATGACTTGAGGTGAGGCATCTTCAGTTTCTGATGCCTCAGACCCACCTGTTTTACTATTTATGCAGCTGCTTAGGCTCTGAAGAAAGGAGGAGTACGGACTTGAAGGGGCAGAAATCTGGGTTTGGATGCTGGCTGTAGAATGACTTTCCCTCCATGAACCTCCATTTCTTCATCCACGTGAACGATAATATCTTGCAGGATCTGTCTAAGGGCTAAGTGGGGTAAATGCTTGTTATCATTGAAGATTAAAACTATGCAAACCAATGTTTTTGAGGTGTACCACTGTCACCCCTTGGAAAGAATTAGGAAGAAATGAGGATGAACCAGGTGTAAGTTACTGGGAGACAGATTTAGCTCAATATGAAGGCTCCTTTGCAGTGGTTAGCTTGCTGCAGATGGAAGAGATGGCTTTAAGGAAGTAGTGAGTTCCCCAACAGAAGTATTCAGACAAATAATGCCATAGAGGCTTTCAAGCATTAGATAAGGGGTAACTGAACAACTTAAACCTTCTGTAACCATGTGGCATATGGTTCTCTCTTCCTCTTCATGGGTTGCAGATAAGGCCAGCTTTGCAAAGCATCCACCTGTGGCTGTCCTGCCCCTTGGAACAGGAAATGACCTGGCCCGCTGTCTCCGCTGGGGAGGAGGTGAGTCTGCGTGGGAGGGGCGCTATCCTAGGGACAAGCACCCCAGTCTACAGGGAGGCTCTGCAGAGCTAGGCTGAGCTCCCCTCTTAAGGATTACATTCCATGGAGAAATACTCACCTCTGGGATCATGTCTAATCCATACCTTTTCCCTGATGCCAGGGCCTGCATCTGCCCTTCACAAGATTTACTATCAGCCTGAAACTCTCGACTTTGAATCTGTCTCCCTCGGTGTGTGTGCTGTGTGCTGAGTCACTTCAGTCGTGGCCAACTCTGTGCGACCCCACAAACTGTAGCCTGCTAGGCTCCTCTATCCATGGGATTCTCCAGGCAAGAATACTGGAGTGGGTTGCCATGCCCTTCTCCAGGGGATCTCCCTGACCCAGGGCTCCTTCACTGCAGGCAGATTCTTTACCACTGAGCCACTGGGGAAGCTCCGTCTCCTTCTGCAGAACAAGTCAATTCCTTTGTCTCCTCTCCAGGATTCATCCCAGTCAGGGCTCACGTAGGAATTTTTCTGCCTGAAATTCCCCCTCTCCAAATTACTGACCTTCTTCTGAACTGAGACTCAGAACGTAGACTAAAAAATCCAATTAACCAGTTACCAGGGGCATTTCAGATCATCCCAGGGCCAGGGCCCCTCATTCTGAAACTCCCCTAAGGGGGACCTCAGAGTAGTAACCAGCATATAGGGCAATGGGCAGGAGCTAAGAACTCTGCAAACTGCAATAGCCCCCACGGAGCTGAGCACGCTCCAGAGAGTGGAGAGGTTCAGGGCAGCACTTGAAGTGGACAGATCAGGGTGGCAGGCAGAATTGGGATGAGACTCCAGATGGCTGATCAAATTCTGGGAGTGATCCAAGACCAGGCCCGTAAGCGGTCAGTGTGCCTGCTTGGAGGGCGGGGTCAGAGCAAGCAGAAGCTAGCCCCAGAAGGAAGCTGGCAGGCGTGGGAAGAGCTGCCAGGGTCCTCAGCCACACACTGGGCTTGGGAAGGACCCTCTACTCAAGAGGGACAGCGGACTGTGGCCTCAGACTCTGGGCATCTAGGCAGCAGAGTGAGGCACCAATTTCCCGCAGCTCTGTGCTCCCAGTTAGCATCAAGGCCCTCAGCTACCTCATTACTTTCATTGCTCTCTCATGATGCATCCCCTGAGGTGCTGACCAGACCCCTGACAACTTGAAAATGCTCTTCAAGCTTGTCCCAGAGGTAAGCAGGAACATGGAAGTGTTATTTGAAAGAAAAGACTCTCTCTCCCACTAACTTCTTACTTACAGCTCACCTGCTACATTGGTTTTCCATTGCTACTATGTACAAACAAGGGCTTCCCTGGTGGCTCAGTGGTTAAGAATCTGCATGCCAATGCAGGAGACGCAGAGAGGAGGGTTTGACTTCTGGGTGGGGCAGATCCCAGGAGTCCATCCCAGAAGGAAATGGCAACCCACTCCAGTATTCTTGCTTGGGAAATCCCATGGACAAGCAGAGCCTGGAGGGCTACAGTCCATGGGGCTGCAAAGCGTCAGACATGACTTAGCCACTAAACAACTACAAACTATGTAACAACTAATGATTATAAACATAGAGGCTTAAAATATCCTTGTATCAGCTCCTGTAGGTCAGAGGTCCCAGAACAGCGACTTCCCTGGTGGTCCAGTGGCTAAGACTCTGCACTCCCAATGTGGAGGGCTTGGTATCAATCCCTGGTCAGGGAACAAGATCCCACGTACTGCAATTAAGACCCAGTGCACCCAAATAAATGCTTTAAGAAAAAAAAAATTCTAGAACAATGTGACTAGGCCTCACCAGATAGAATCAGGGCACTGAACAGGCTGTGCTCCTCTCTGAAGACTCTAAGGGAAGAATTTCCTTCTAAAACTCTTTCAGGTTGTTGGCTGAATTCCATTCTTTGTAGATCTGAGGTCTCTGTCTCTTTGCTGGTGGTCAGCTGGGATTCACTCTCATATCCTAGAGGCCTTCCTCATTCCTTGTGTGATGGATCGCTCCATCTTCAAAGCTGGCAAAAGAAACTCTCCCTCAGTTCCAATCCCTCTCAAGCTTCGGACCTATTTCTTAAGGAAGAGCCCAGTCTTTCTAAAGACTCACCTGATTAGGTCAGATCCACTTAGGATAATTTTGCTTTCTTAAAGTCAGCTGTGCCATATAATATACCAAATCACAACTGACTAGCCCATCTTATCCACAGGTCCTGGGGGTTGCTGGGTATATAATCCCTCAAGGGCAAGAAATGTGGGGCCCATCCTAAAATTCTGCCTACAGCACTGTTCTTCCACATCATGACACAGTCCTGGAACAGATCCTTAGTTCTCCTATGTGCAGCTTCCCAACCATCCAGCGCACTGATTCCCCAGGGCTCGCTTCAGCTACACAGGCCTACCCATCTTTGGCCAGCACCCGGCCCTACCCTTGCTATTCTGGCTTCCAGATTGCCCCGGCTTCTTTCTGATTACTCCAGATTGTCCTCTCCTTCCCTGTGGCCCAGGGAACCTGAGTGACTCTGGCCTGGACACACTGGGAGTGTCCAAGGGGTGCCCCACCCTGATAGCTGCATGAGCAGCAACCAAGCCTTTCTGCTCTGGGGGCAAATGCAGTGCTGCACTCCGCAGGTTATGAAGGGGGCAGCCTGACAAAAATCCTGAAGGACATCGAGCAGAGCCCCTTGGTGATGCTGGACCGCTGGCATCTGGAAGTCATCCCCAGAGAGGAGGTGGAGAATGGAGACCAAGTCCCATACAACATCATGAACAACTATTTCTCCATCGGTGTGGTGAGTTGGCCAGGAATGGCTTTTCTGCATGGAAGAGAAGTGCCCCGGTGGGCAGGAAGGTTTCTAGTCTTTCACGGTCCACTCTGGGTCCCTGCTCTTTACTTGTCCCAGCTTCCGCCTGCCTCAACTTGGGTCCAGGCATCCTCGCATCCAGCCTGGATGTGGGCATCCTTACTGCACCCAGTCCTGTCCTTGTTTATGCAGGAAGTTCCTGCCCCTATCATTTTACCTAAAAAAAACCAGCACATTTTTCAAAAGACCTATTACTCTTTGGATAATTTGAAATAGTTAAGGAAAAGCAACACCAAAAAATAACCAAGGATGAGGTCAGGAGGAGATTCTCAGGTGAGCTTCCAGAGATGGAAATGCTGATGCTCCAGGGAAGACGCTGTGGTCTTAAGCTGGCTTCCTGGATTAGTTCTCAGAATTCTCTCCTGTCTTTTCTCCTCCTCCCAACCCCACTCCCCACACTCCAAGTGCGCCTAAGCCTCTGGGGCATCTCCTCCTCACTGACCCCTTAGGCTGAGCTCTGTGTTACCCCTGAGCTCCTCTGTGGTCACCTCTGCCTTAGACTAAAGGGTTTGTTTCCAGGTGCCTGACTTAGCCCCCTTGCAACGCACACACGTACGCATAAATACATACATATACATGTACACACACTATAAGGACAGCAGCACATTCCTCTTTCTCCCCCAGTTTCCATCACATGTAGCACAGCTAAGTTAGTTTGTTTTGCTGAACTCAGCTTCTGGTCCAAAGTGCATAGGTTGGACATTGCTTCCCAAATTGTTGGAGACATGACTGAGGGGAAAAGGTGTCAGTCTTTTTCATAAATAGATCTGGGGGTTGGGAGGAAGGTGAAACATAGACATTAGCATTTATTGAGCACCTGCTTGGTGTTCCCCACTGTGCTAGACTTTATTCTAGTCCTCACAGCAATCCTGCAGGTATTATCATCCCCACCATCTGCATGTTGCAGAGGAGATTTAGGGACACGGAACGTGGAAGTGTTGGAACTGGGGCACACACACTGTGCCTCACTCTGAAACCAGGCCCTTCTCTCTGCTGTCTTGGGAACTCTGCTGCCCAGTTTCAAATGCACATGACTCTCTCCAGACCAAGACTGTGACCCTCTCACTCATCACCTCTGCCTCTTTTGCAAATGTTGGTGGTTTTTAAAAAAGGAGAGAAAAGGAGAAATGATAGGTAGTTTGAGGGAAGAACAGGGTTAAGGACAGGGTTTTTTGTTTTCTTAATAAAACTAAAAGGAGAGCCATGGAAGCAAAAAGGAAGAATAATAGTCCCTTATATTTATGGGATTTAAAACTTACCATATTTACAGATATTTTCTTGGTTCTTATGATTACAGTGGAGGGCAGTATTCCCTCCGTTTGGTGAGGGAGGAAATAGAGGATCAGATTAAGGGACTTGCTTTCATTCTCTGACTCCCAGTCTCCAACTCTTTTTCTGTTAACTAAAACAAAAGAGAGAGGCATTGCTCGACCCGTGAATGGGCTCCGAAAGGATAGAGGTGCTGGTGAGAATATTCGGGGTCTCAGCTGCCCTGATCTGGTTGATCTCCTCAGCTCCCCTGCACCCTCCTCAGCAGGGGGAGACGCCCTTGCCTAGGACCTGCCAGCTCACCCTCCTGTGTTGTAGACAGAGGACACTGCTCCATCCTCTTTTTGACTCAGAAGTTCCTCCCTTGGAGCCACCTGCTCAGGCTCCAGCTCATGCGAGGGGAACAGGCAGCCTTCAGCTCCTGCAAATGAGACTTGGCTGACAAGTCTGGTGTTGGAGGCCAGGGGGGTTCCGGAGCATGCAGCTTCCCCCCATTACAGTATGACTGAAACACATATCGTTTTTCCTGTAGTAACCAGAGAATAACTTGCTGACGTGTAGTGAGTACCTAATGCACACGAGGCACAGTGTCCCTTTTGGAGGGTATAGCCTTTCCCCTTTTGCATTTTGCAAGAAGGAACTGTAGCTTAGACAGATAGTGACCTGCCCAGGCCGGGAATCCCTAGTATCCATAGCCCACCTTGCTGTGGCCCCTGAGCCATGCAGATCCTGTACAGGCCATCATCTCCGTGCTGCCAAATGCAGCAGCATTAGAGGGCATCCTCAAAATTTACAGTGCAACGGCTCACCCATACCCTACCTGCACCCTTGGTCAGAAAGGCAGGTTCCACCCACATGCAGATCCTGATTCATATTCGGATTCAGTTGGTCTGGGCAAATCTGGAAATGTGCACCTTTAATAAGCCCCTGAGATAATTTTAATGCAGACGGTCCCGATCAAGTCCTCAGTGAGTGAAGACAGCCCATTAGAACCGAGAAGGATGGTCAGAGGAAGTGGTTCTTCACAGGAACAGAAACCAGATCTGAAGAAGATAAAGGAGAGGAAAGACAGAAAGGAGGGGAAACCAGCAGCTGTAAGCCATGGGCCAGAAGTGAAAGCCAATCCGCACGACTGGGTGATCTGCCTGGGAGCTTCTAGAGGGCAGGTTACGTCCTTGGCTGCCTTCAGGGTCCGCAACCCCAAGTCTTCTCTTCTCACGCCCAGCTCTGGCTGCCAGAAACAACAGTATTCCCAAGGCCTCCCTGTCCATCTCTACAAAGCGCCATATGCAAAAAAATGACATTCACTTAGTACTGCTGACCAAATGGACAATCATGCCAAAAAGGAGGAGACAACCTTCCCTCAGCTAGATAACCAAGCCCCAATCCCACGAACCAAGACTGAGCTTGCTTTTAATATATTCTTACAAATAAGAAGGAAGTGAGTGGGGGGATGGGCAGGAAGGAGGGAAACAAGGACAAATACAAACTAACTGCCCCCCAAGGAAAAGCATAGGAATAGATTCTCCATTTCCCTCAGCAGTCAAGATATTTATCTACCCTGGCGGACCTACAGTAATCAATCCGCTCATCTTTCAAGTGAAGAAGAACTTAAAATCTTCCTCGTGGTTTTTTTTCATATACCTTTAGCTTGTCCATGTTTAATATTTTATTGCAAATCAGAGAAGAAGCAAGCTTGTTTTTCTCTCACTGGTGTAACCTTAGCCTTCTCTCAATAAAATGCTTGCAGGGTTTGTGTGCTCACTCTTTAAAAGCTGGAAAGGGAAATTCTTGAGAAAACAAGTAGCCAACATGTAACCCTAAGAGAATCTGGGGCTGACATTTGCAGAAGCTCTTGCTCCCTATTTGACTTCCCAAACTCTGTAAGAGGAGAAACAGTATGTAAACCAACCCCCTGGCTTTACTTCCTTAAGACGATTAGAGTCGGACTCCTTTGGCAAAGAGAGTACTGCAAAGTCTTCGCCTCTTTTGAAGGACCTGGAATATCTTACTGATATCAAATGTCCGCTGCTCTGCGTTTATAAGGGTGGTGACAATGCCCCCTGCTGAGCTGTCCCTGGGCAGTAGGGAATTCACTCTGATGAGTTCACACACTCCCGTTGGTGCCAACAAAGCCCACTCATAGATGGAGGGGTAGCGAGGGCAGAGTCTCCTGGCATATGTAGAGAAGGATGTGGGCCTCGTTGCCTCTACATTCCCATCCCACCACAGACTCTCCAGCTCCCCGCCAGTGAAGAGCTAAGACCCTTGACCTTCTCACTCCCTCCATCTGATAACATCCATTGGCAGGAGATTTTTCAACCCAGGCATTCAGGACACTACTTCCTCTGACTTCTCTGGCCTCTTCATCCCTGCTCTTTATTTTTGGATTTGCAGACATGTCAGGATGGCCAGGTATCAATGACAGGAAGTTTGGAACTGAAAAATCATTCCTGGGGTATGTGTAATTCTGAACACCGAAAAGGCTCTGCTTTCACTGAGCCTTAACAGGATGGGTGAACAGCTAATCCCTTGAGTCAATGAAATCTATTTCTGATGCGAGGGGAACCCAGGGGCCAAGGACGGGCCACAGCCCATCACACTAACTCATGCACCATTTTTCACCTCATATTCTGTACTTACTCGACTTCACCAGCTAAGTTTCCGCAATGGCAAACCCATTAAGGAATTTATCAGAAAGTCATCATTTCCCTGCAAACTTTTCAATTCTTTCAGCCACAGGTTCTTATCTGTCACCTATGAGAATCAAGAAGTTATAGGAACAATGGGACTAACTGAGAGGTATCTTGGACAAGGGGTCTACACTCTTTGTCCTTCCCCAATCAGCCATAATTCTTCAGAACAATCCAAATACCAAATAATCTGTTTTATTGTCTCCTTTCTGTTTTTTTTTTTTTTTTAATCTCTATAAGTTGCCAAAGTGACTTAGACCTACATTGTCCAATATGGTAGCCATTAACCACATGTGGTTATTGTATACTTGACATGGGGCTACTCTAAGTTGAGAGATGGGAAATGCACACCAAATTTCAAAAATGTAGGGTGAAAGAATTTTCAATATCTCAATTTTTATATTAACTAATATTGTAGCAATAATATTCATTGAAATATATTATTATTATTAAAATTAACTCCATTTGTTCCTTTTCAGTTTTTTAATGTGGTTACAAAAATTCTTTTATTTCTATTGGACAGGACTGGCCTAGACATCCGAATAGCTCAGAGTCCAAATGATTACCACTTATATGTGGAAGGGGCACAAAATTCTTTTGTCCAACACTGCACTTGGGAGTTTTAGTTCAGGAAAGAGTAGACATATGTCCACACTGCTTTTTATCTCCTTTTTACCCCACACTTCATAGAAAGGACCCCAGAGAATGCACCCATCAGAAGTGAGTGTGCAGCACATCCATGAATGTGCAATTCCCACCTCCACCCCAGCCTTCCAAATATAAGACTCAGTTTGCTGCAAGTATTACAGGAAAGGTTTGGAACCACTATAGCACTGGTTTCTAAAATTTAAATGAACTCACCTCTGAATGTAAGTACAGCCAGCTTAATGCCTGGCACAGAGAAGCCCTGCAGAGGGTGGAGATGAATCTTGCCTCTCTTCTTAATCCCCAGGTAGAGAAACACGGTTAGTCTTTACCAGCATTGCCTTTCCAAACCTGAACAACAGTGGACCTGCTCAACTCCCTCTTACCACTTTGTGTATTTATCACAGGGTCACACTGTCAAATTCAGAACCACATGCTTAACTAGTAATATTGTAAAGCCTGGTCTTTGTAAAAAGAAGCTTTGCAAAACCTAGTTATTAAAAAAAAAAAAAAAAGGATAATGGGAATGACACAGAGGGCAGGGACCTATGCACATATCCTAGGGAATTAAAAAGCCAGGAGCTAATCACAGCAGCATTGGGGGTGGAGGAGAGTGAAGTACAAATCGTGCCAGGCAACATGTGATTGCTTTTTTCTTTTCTTTCTTTTTCTTCTTCTGGGTTTTTTTTTTCCCCCTGACAGAAGAAAATCAGTGCTTCAAAGGAACACAAGTAGACGGAATGTTTCTTGAATTCTAGAGAAGCATTTGACAGATGTCACATGAATCTTATTCAGCAAGCTCACAAAACTTGCTTAGGAGGGAGGTGGGCGCACTCTGAGGGCAGGAAACACTCCTGCCTGGAGAAGCTGTGCAGGCTGGATCTACCAAGAGGACAGAGACCAGCCCCCCACCACCCTCCTCTGATGTTGCCCCTCTCCTCCCATTGTCCACAGGGGTGCTTCAATTTCAACTCCTGATGTATCTTAAATAAATAATGAATCAGTAACTGGAGTTTAAATGTTAAATTCCCAAGACATTGTTTCAGCAAAGAATGTTAGCCAACCATAAAATAAACCCATACCCTTGACTTGCCCTGTCTACCTTCCAAAAGGGGGCTGCTCACTGGGTTTACTCTTCTGTCAAGTAAAAATATTACGAAAGCTCCCCTTTGGCCCCTATCTTGCTTCTGGATTTTCTATCCCCACCCTTAGCCCATATTCTTTACTCACCACTCACAGCACACGCTCAAAAAAAAAAAAAAAAAAAAGTTGCTTCATTGAACTATACCTCCTGATGTTTAACATTTTTTTCCAGAAAATTTGTAGAATTTCCATGTCAAGAAATGAAATTGATATAGCTAAAAACTCACTGTATGGAATTCAAGATTTCTTTTAGTTACACATTCCAGTAAATGAGTTTCTGTATCTCTTCCCTGCACAAATCTGAATCAGCTCCCTTGTTCTGTTACCAACCCACCCCCACCCCAACCCCTCCTGCCCCCAGCTCAATTAGCCTGTTTATTTCTAAAACCCACCACCTGCAGCTGACATGCTGGCAGGAGGCCTGAGCCGTGAAGGGGCTTTTACACATTCTTCTGCTGGAAAAGGAGACCAGTAACAAGAGCAGAGGACCAAATCTGAGGAGGAAAGATGAGTTCAGTTTTAGGTCTGAAGTTCAGGGTTGGTTCTCCAGCGATGCATTGTAGAGACAGCAGCAGCTACATGCTAGAAACAACTAAGACACCTGGATATAGCCCATGGCAGGGAATGCAGGCTGCAGAATGGATTCAAGGCTGAGAGGTTCTGCTCTGAGCATGGAGAGCCCGGAAGCATGGTGAAGTGAGAGCCACCCTAACTGAGGAGCAGGTGGCCAAAGTAGAGCAAAGGAATGTGCTAATAGTAGGATAGCAAAGTATCCATAGCATGTGGTGATGAGGCTCTTCCTGACCTTGGGGAGAGTCGTTTCCATGGAGTGATCACGAGGCAAAAGCCAGAAGTTTAAATATATTTTTAATTATCTGCTAAGCCTGTGATCCAGTGCTAGCAATTCTGTCTACTGATATGGATGACTAAGAGTTAATATATAAGAGCCTCTATCAACATCAGTTTTCTGGTTTCGACCATGTATAGTTACATAAGATGTTATCATTGGGGGGAGCTGGGTGAAAGGGCCACAGGCACTCTCTGTACTATTTTTGCAACCACTTATGATTCTTAAAATATTCCAGAATACAAAGTATTTCTTTAAAGAGTGAATCGGGTGAGGCATTTCCAAACACATTCAGCCCATGTGGGCTTCTGCATTCTCACTGCTCACAAACTCAGACACACTCCCTCTCCCCAAAGGGCAAGCCTCTCCCCCAAAGGGCAGCACCATCCCCTTAACTCACCCTGAGCTAGAAAGGGTAGAAAGTGAACATTAGGAGGAGTCGCCTGGCATCAGCTCTAACAGCATGAGGGCCCTTGCCCCTAACCTTGGACCTGGTGTCCAGCCTCTGCAGGGGGCCTCCCTGGTCTCCTTCTGACATCTGGGAAGTTCAGTGAAAGTGTGTGTCCCTTCCCTTCCTACCACGTTGCACAGGGTCAGGACCATTAACCAGGAATCTGCTTTCTGTCCCTTTCCCTTTCAGGATGCTTCCATTGCACACAGGTTCCACGTGATGAGAGAGAAACACCCTGAAAAATTCAACAGCAGGTAAGAGGGCCCTGCGGGGATAGCCGGTAGCCGGGACTGCACTGCCTGCGTGCTTGCCTGCCTGCCTGCCTGCCGTGCTTGCCTGCCTGCCCGCCCCACCCACGCGGCCGCGGGTCCCAGGCCTCCACCTCCAAAATGTTCTCAGCTCCACGGGCCAGGGCTTTCCTGCCACGTTGCCAGAGGGAGGGAGGGCTTCCATTTCCAAGAAGAAAACAATGTCAGAAACCCACCATGGTCTGGCAGCCCGTCCCCTGCCAGGGGGTGATTTGCAGTGGGAGGGCCTGGGGCCAGGAGGGAAGGTGTGGTGTGCCCGCCTTGGGGAGTAGGGGTCTGAGCTTGGCTAACTTGGATTCCCCCTCTGGGGTACGGTCGCTTTCTCAAAACCTACAGCGCCCCCATCCTGAGCCCCTCGATTCCCCGGGAGAGGAGCAGGCAGAGGGCAGAGGCCTCGGCTTCCCTTCCTCACAAAGGGGAGCGGATGGCAGCTCTGGCCTTGGCTGAGGGGCCGAGATGGCGGCGCTTCCCTCTCCCCTGCCGGCAGAGGGCAGCAGAGAGCGGCCCTGCTGAGGCCGGGAGCCCACCAGAGCCCAGCCTCAGCCCGCGCACCTTGTGAAGGCCGAAAGCTTGGTCCAAAAATGGAATAGAAAAAAGGAAACCAGATCATTTGCAGAGTCATACCATTCTGCAGGCGGGTCCATAGAACTACCCCTGGGATGGTTCAATTACCTTTCTCCCTTCTTTTTCTCTTCTTGGTGGTTAATTTGCATCCTTTCTCTTTTTTTATGGTTGGACCCTCAAGCAGGTGGGGAGGAGAGTGGGTATTGATTTGGGCTCAGATTGAGTCTAAGGAACTTTATTTAGCCCACCAAGCAGAAGTCCAGTGTTACCCACACACCTTCATTTAAAGCCATACACTTCCTCAAAGCTCCATCATTTTCATTCTTCTTCTTTCCCCTGACCCCTTGCCTGGGAGTTTAATCAAGATTACGTAAATCTTTTTAGGGATCAGAAACTGAACATAATGAAGCCACTTCGACTTCAGGAAGAGTGATCTGTGGGATCTAATAGTAGCTGAGCTAACCTTATTAGAATGTATTTTCTCTCTCAAACACACCAAGTCAACTCACAAAATACTAGTAATATGTATATTTTCAACGCCTATTCCTACAATAGTCACAAACTTACAAATCAATTGATGCTTTTCTTGTGAACTTTTTCCCTCTAATATAGACAAATGCACACAAAAATCACTTTTTAAAAAATACTCCTTCTCTTCCAGCCATTCCAGACATTTAAGGTCCCCTTTTTACACAGATACCATTATGCATACTCATGCACACATGTTTCTTAAGATGCCAAATGTTTGTGAACTCCACGGGGGTTCTGTTCATTCACTCATCCGTTCAGTGAGTATATCTTTTGGACACAGCACCAGGCACTGCTGTATAGGTGTTTTGCATAGATGTGCGTGGGAGGCTCACAGTCCAGGGGTGGAGGAGGACGAGAATGCAGAGGTGCATAGTGATTTGTTTCAGGCGATGTGAGTCCACAAAGCAGGGGCATGGCATTTGATGTGGAGGGTCTTCCAACTAGAGAGATGCCTGGGCCAAGACACACAACAAGTTAAGTACTGCTTTTCAGGTTGACAGGAAAAAGAAGGGCGACCCAGGGAGAAGGCACCAAATGTACAAAAAGATCCATATGAGCAGTGGAAAACAGCCTGCCTGGGGAAAAGCAAGCTCTTCCTCTTCGGTGTGGTCTGTCGGGTGGTCTCCTTTCATGGAAAGAAGCAAAGCCTCTGTAGACAGCAAGGAAGCAGAAGGCGGGAAGAATTTCTCCATTATCCAAAGATCAATAGACAGGTGAACATATGACATACAAAGCAATCATCAGTTATCCACATGATCAGGTATAGTTAGAACGATACCTCTGTCAGGAAAAAGTTGTAGCTGTGCATTTCAGTGCAGAGTATGAACAATCTCACTGGTCTGAATGAACGTTTTTCCTCCCCACTTCCCAGTTTCTATCAGCAAGACTCCTTTGCAGTGAGGTGTGCACCTCACCCTTCACCTGGTTGAGGTCAAGGGTAGTACGATCATCTAGGAAGACAATCCTGGAGATTTGTGTATAAGTCCATGTGCCTTCTAATAAGTGCAAACATAGTGGCTTCAAGGTAGACTCTATTTCACAAGGTCTCAGAACACTTCCTGTTAAAAACTTGAGTCCATGCTGCTTCTACCCTGCCTTCCTACTCCTATTGAAAATGTCCAGGAATGCCCAATTCGTCCACCGAGAGGCAGACGAGCAGCCATTTTTTCCAGGCTTCCTTATTTAGCTTTGGAGATGGTTTTAAATAGGCAGGTGGTTGTTGCCATGGTTACCCCATTACACCAGCGGCTAAATTTAGGGAGGGCCACAAGGGATAGGAAGAAAGCTTGATACCCGGGATTTGGAAATGTAAACGATATTATCAAACACAGCTTCGTTTTATTCAGCTGAACTTAGGTTTTCCAAAGAGCAGTCACTGCTTGGCTGGATGCCCTTACTGGTAATACCTAGGACGAGGCCCTCAGGGATAACCCTGAGGTTAAATCTAGGGAGTTGTAACTGTTTTGTTCTGTTCTGTTTTGAACAAGGGAATGTGACTTGTCAGGGCTAGAGTTTATCAGAAAAACTGAATCTTTTGCATTGCTCTTCAGTTTTCTGGGCTATTTTAAAAA
Source organism: Oryx dammah (assembly GCF_014754425.2). Lineage (NCBI taxonomy): Eukaryota > Metazoa > Chordata > Mammalia > Artiodactyla > Bovidae > Oryx > Oryx dammah. The sequence goes on along the minus strand of NW_024070186.1, from coordinate 75,745,147 downwards.
GAATTACTAACCTAGGTATAAGGGCTGCAGGAGTTCTGCAGGCACCTTGAAACTGTATGTAAGATATTGAATATATTTTTCTGGAGAGAATGTCCATTAACTATCAGAAGGTTCTTGAAGAGACCCATTACCCTTCAATGGTTAAAGTCACAGTTCTGAGCCCTCTTTGAGTCCTAAGAGGTATCAAATTATGACTCAACTATTGGGATTTCAGGAAATTCTTTCCCCAGTGGCCTCTGGACACAGGTTGTTGCCAGGGAAGGTGGTTGGTTACACAAAACTAAGTTATGTTCCCTGTGGAATCACTTTGTTAATGAAGCAAGAACCAGACCCAAGGATGCTGGGTGATGAGCCAGATGTGATGGACAAGGATTAGAAGGCCTTTAATGGCAAAGATGGGGCTATTTGGAGCTCCTACTTCCTAGGGCTTCCCAGGTGGAGCTAGTGGTGAAGAACCTGCCTGCCGGAGTAGGAGATGTAAGAGACGCGGGTTTGATCCCTGGGTCAGAAAGATCCTCTGGAGAAGGGCATGGCAACCTACTCTAGTATTCTTGCATGAAGAATCCCATGGACAGAGGAGCCTGGCGGTCTCTAGTGCAAAGGGCTGCAAAGAGTCAGACACTGCTGAAACGACTTAGCATGCACGTGTGCTACTTCCTAATCATTAACAGGCTAATTATTAATTGCTGACTTAGGAATATTATGAAATTTATCATCTCATTATTGACATGAACAACAAAAGAGAGATTTAATTCTCTTGGGATTATATGTGTTAGAAGGTGTTCTAGGATAAAGGGGTAAATAAGACTTGGTTCCTGCCTTCAGGGAATTCATAGTCTAGCAAAGAAGGAAATACAGGCCTCACTTTTTTTTTTTTACAAAATGATTTTCACATATAGGGAGGCTATATGTTATAGGTCATAGAGTGTATAGGAAGTTGTATTGAATAAGACACTTGTTAATGGTTGTATCCCAACATCACTTATAAATGAATTGTGTAGAGTACAGAAATGATGTTAAAAGGAAACCAAACTAAGAACTGTTATATTTCGAGCTCCTGCTACATGCCAGGTGGTAAAATAGATATTTTAAATTCATTAGAATATTTGAATCCCAAAACTGCCCTACAAGGTAAATACTAACATTCCCATTTTGCAGATAATGGAACTGAGGCTGAGAGAAGCTAAGTCACCTGGCCCATATCATACATCTTGTTTAAGCAGTGGGGATGATAAGATTTGAGCTAGCTTCTAACTCCAGAGTTTAATCTCTTGTTTCCTGCACCTGTTACCTTCCATGGATTGCATCTAGCAAATGCCAGTTGTATGTCAAACATTCTGATGGGTACTTTATACATGATCCCACCCAGTGCTCACAATGACACTCAAGGGCAAGTGCTGCTGCTCCATTTTAGAGATGAAGAAATTGAAGCTAATGAAGGTAGAGCTATTATCAGCTTGATCCGCCTTTATGAATGGTCTCTGTAGGGGAAAGGCCACTGAGTTCTGAAGGAGGACTGCAGTTATCCCACCGTGCTTATGTTGTGTGGTAGGACTCTTCTCCCACTGTCAGTGTCCACAGCAAAGAGTAGGACTGACTACATGACTGCGTGGCCCAATCCCAAGTGGAAGTGTGGGTCCCTTGTTCAAAAATCATTAAGAATTTCAAGTCAGTGACAGCAGAGTTAAACCAAGCGCAAGGCCCTTCTCATGTGAGGCCCCATGTGACTATACAGAACTCATATTCATGAGCTGGCCCTGGCAAGAAGTTGTGTTAGCCGCTCAGTTGTGTCCAACTCTTTGCAACCCCATGGACTGTAGCCTACAAGGCTCCTCTATCAACAACAAGGAGAGAGTAGATTAAGATACAAAGACCCATTTGCCAGGGCTCACAGAAAGGGGGTTAGCAATAAAGGTAAAAGAGTAGAGGAAACAGGGCTCCAATTAGGGGAGGAGGAGGAAGGATTATCAGTCCCTCACACAGGCAGTAGTTAGTACTAGCAGATGAGCCAAAGATGCCAGCCGTGTCTTCCAGGTGTTCAAGAGCCAGCAGACCATGAAGTTTCTGGAATAATTCTCTGTGAAGCATTTTGTTTGTATGGAACAGATGAGGGGTTCCTAATTGGAATAAGTACCTAATTCCAATGTCACCATCAGTGCGTATCCAGGAAGAGAAGTCTAGCTATGGAGTTCTTTCACTGTTGGTCAGAAACTCAGAGCACTTGAAGAATGTGTTATTCCAAGCCTGCTGAGTGCCATCCACTTGAATATGTCCCTCAGCGGTTTAAGCTGAAGCAAGATATTTCCTGTTAGGTCCTTGAAAGGGACCGAAAACAGTGCTTCATTCCTACCAGAAGCTGACCATCTTTCTCAAAAGCCCTTGGGTCATGAACAGGCTCAGGAATGTTCACTTTCTTGGAACCAGGAGTAGCTGATGAGGGGTTCCCCAGAAGCTCTAATGAAGCCTGAGTCCTTAAGAGGTTGGAAATACATCTCACAAATAACTAAGCCCTTAACAGTTATTTATAGAATGAGGCAGCAGGGTATAGCCCAAGTTGGCTTCAGAACTTGGCTCAGCCACTTACTAGCTATGTGACCTTGGGCAAGTTACTTAATCTCTTTAATCCTTTGCTTCCTACTGAATCTTACAAGGTTGCTAAAAGTGCTTAATGAGTTAATGCATAAGTGCCTGACACATAGTAGGTCCTTAGTAAATATTTGTTGTTGAATATTATTGAATGACAAGCATGAGGAAAGCATTTCCTTAAACTTGACAATAAAGCATTGATAATAAAAGGCTTTTCTGATGGAGTGGCAAGTGGGATGCAATTATAGTCTTTGCCTCATTGATATGGCCCTTGAACTGAAAAGTTAGAGGACACCTAAAAGTTGGAGGAGACTCCAGCTGTGATATATTGAATCTGTCCAAATCTTCTCTTGGGGGATAGGGGAAAAAAAGCAAAAGTGTTAGTCGCTCAGTTGTGTCTGATTCTTTGCAACCACATGGACTGCCAGGCTCCTCTGCCTGTGGAATTCTCCAGGCAAGAACACTGGAGTAGGTATCTGTTCCTTTCTCTAGGGGATCTTCCTGACCCAGGGATTGGAGCCAGGGATCAAACCCGGGTCTCCTGCATTGCAGACGGATTCTTTACCATATGAGCTACCAGGGAAGCCCCAGAGGATGGAAGGATGGCACCAATTAACCAGGATTGGATTCTACAGATCGGAGCTATAGAAAAAAAGTCCCTTTATTGGCTCCATGGGTGTCTAAGAGGCAGAGGTTTGGGGTCTGAAGGCCATAGATTGTAAGTCCAGATGCCGAGTTCAGGCTACCAGCAAGATCAAGATAGCAATCACCAACTGCTGAGGAATGGTAACAGGAGGAACTAGAAAGGAGTGAAAAGGCGATGAAGGTGGTTACAGGACAGGTGCCATGGTCTCCATGGGAACTTTGGGCTTACCAGCTGGGGCCATGGAGCACACAACTGCAGGGTGGGTGGGTGACCCAGGGCGGACAGACACTCCCCTTCCTTCACTGATGCTCGCTCTTGCTCTCCCACTGAGCATATCTTCTCCCACTTTAGATGAGCACAGAGATGTTCAGTGGGAGGCAGAATAGAAGCCAGCAAAGCTCAAGTCATGCAATTCTGGAAGAAAAGAGGCCTCCTCTCTTGAATACTTATAGCATTGTCTGCAGTCACAAACATAAGCTTATCTCCATTTACTTAAGATATTCTTTTTCATCTAGAAAAATGAAACTGGCCTAAGCTATTCTTTCCAGGAGCCCTGTGAGGGAGCCCAGTGTTACAGCCCAGATGTTTGACTTTTCCAAAGCATAAATGTACAACAAGAGCAGATACATCAGGAATAAAATGTTTATATTCTGTGCCTGAATTGGGTTTGCATCTCCGTATCTAATACTCAGGAGCCCAAGAAAACCTGCCCTAGGTATTCAGAGGGCCAAATTGTCTGCACCTGTTTCCCTCAATATATCAAATGATTTTTTTTTTTTTTGTCAAACATGTAGGATTCAGAAAAGTCCCAAATGAAGCTGATTATGGCATTTTCTGTTTTTATTCTTACTCCTGTAGGTATTTATAAAGGAAATGCAAACCTTATGCTTTGTGTTCAAGTACTTTCAAGTCTTCAAGTCAAGTCTGACAGACCCACTTATTTAATTAGTTGAATGTTTCTATACTAGCCCACAAAAATGTTTTATCCCCCACCCTCCTCACCCCACCTCAACAGAGACACAGCAAGTGAAATGAATGAAATATGGGTTCGTGTTTTTTCCACCAGGCCTTCATCATTACGCAACTGCTCAAGACCAGGGTTTTTTTGGCTGCCTTGTTTGTTTACAGTCAGCCCTTGATTATTTGCAGAAATGAGGGAACAGCAACACAGATCATTTAAAGCTGTGGATGGTCAGATTTTAGGAGGCTGTGATTAATCTTTGTGTGCAGGTCTCTGCTGTAAAGATTCAGAATATTCTAAATGATATGATGAAACTATATGGACTTTTTTTAACATTTCCATTGTCCCCCTGGCTCCCCAGTCCATGTTGCAATGGACAGCACAACTTCTCAGACTGGTACACACAAGCAGCCTACAATATCTCAAGACTCCTTACAAAGTTGCTTGTTCATCAGAACATTTCCTTGCTGTAGCTTAACAGGCCTTTCCCTCTAGCCCCTTCCAGACTAAAACAAAAAAAAAGGTATGATTCATGTCAACAAAGAGTAGAATCAGTTTGTGATAATACCAGAAAGGAACTTGAAAGCCAGCTATGTTTTTAAGTCTGTAGGCCAGATAATCCAAAAGTTATCAGTACTTATTTGCTGATTCCTCTCTAGAAATATTTCCATCAAAGAGCACAAGACACAGTATATAATGAAGTTCAGAAGGGTTATGGTCAGCATGATAACCTCATGGAAGAAAATCAAAGTACAAAAATTCAGAGTAAGGTAGGAACTGGCCAGGTCCTCAAATGGGTGTTGATAGTCTGGATGCTTTCTAGAAGGGAGAGGTCAGAAAAATACTGGAATCTGAAACCATGTCTTATAAGGAAAGGCTGAATAGGGGATTATTTCACCAAAAGAAGAGAAGACCTAGGGAAAAGCGATTATTGGCCTCAAATATTTAAAAAGTGCCTCTCATATAGGAGGAATTAGGTTATTTTGAATGAAAAATCAATGGGGAAAGTGACTGGGTAAACCGATTTGAGCCCCATATAAGGACATCAATTCTACCAACTAGGGCCACCTACAAGTGCAGGCAACAATTCTTCAAATTCTCCAGGCAAGAATATTGGGGTGGGTAGCCACTTCCTTCTCCAGATGATCTTCCTGATCCAGGGATAGAACCCAGATCTCCTGCATGGCAGGCGGATTCTTTACCGTCTGAGCCAGCTGGGTTTCCCTGGTGGCAATGGCCAGTCAAGTCTTTCTCACAGCGAATCCCTCTGACAATCTCTCTTCTGCCTCCCTATTCCACTTAAAAAGGTTCTTGTGATTTCTTTGGATTGACTCCGATAACCCAGGATAATCTTCCCCTTCAGGGTCAGCTGACTGACTGCCAGTTTAAATTCCAGCTGCAACCTCAATTGCCTTGTGCCGTGTAACCTAACATATTCATATTCACAGGGTCCAGGGATTAGAACATGGATATCTTTAGGACATTATTCCACCCACCACAAGTGCCTTACTTCATAGCATTATTTTGAAGGTCTTAGTGAAACAGTGCATTTAAAATGCTTACTACAGAGGTGTGGCACATCAATGCCAGCTATTATTATTAACATTCTTATTATTACAAAGACAGAGCCCACATCAGGTAATAGTCATGTTAAATGACTCAGTAAAGCCCTTAAAACTCTGAGATTTGGAGATTCTCTAAGAGGAATGGTAAATATCTATTGGTCATAGGGTATGAGTCATCAAATACACACGGCATTTTTTTCTTCATTTATCTTGACAAAATATTTTCAATAAAATAACAATGCATGTCATTATATAATTTAATAATATATAGTATGATATCATAGTTTATTTCAAAATCAAAAATAATTTGTAAAGTTCAGAAAAGTTAAAGTATGAAAAAACCAATCACTCATATTCCCATCACTCAAAAACATACTGTTGCTATTTTGGTGCATTCCAGCAGGTTTACTTTGTATTTTAAAATAATTATGTATATATGTATACATATATGTATTTTAAAATAATTATGTCCTTATAAAGTTGTATGTACTGTTTTTTAAACAACTTTTCCTTATACAAGTAAAGGCTTATTGTAGAAAAGTAAATCATATTGTCCCCTTCCCCAAAAAAACATTATTAGCATTTTAATGTATTTTCCTTCAACACTGCCACACAATTTAATTAAGCTCACTGGTATACCCTGGGTTAAAACATTATTAACCCAGTAGCACTTATAGTTTATGAAAGAAAAATGATATAAAAGAACTGATTGGAATAAGTTTATCTGCAGTGGCAGTTTTATTATTCTCTTCCAATTAAAAAAATTCCAATGATTTTGTTCAGTTAATATGAAAGTTTTAAAGATGTTATTATTCAAGTCTCTTTGCAAATGAAATAGCTACTTGATATGTTACGGAGTTCTATTTCATGGAGATCAAATAAAAAGGATATAATTATCTTAACACAGTTCCCAGTATTGTACATAGTTTTGCTCTATCTGAAAGAGACTAGTTTGTGTTTTATGTGGCCATCAGATGTAGCAAAAACTGCCATCTGGACTCTGCAGTGGTATAGTTTTTAAGCATGTGTGACTGTCAGGGTATATTGAAGTGCTTATGAAAGTAGTAAGCCCAATATAATCAGCATTGCCCCAACTCATACTAACAATAGGAGCCATCATTTGTTGAATGCTTTCAAGAATTTCATGTTAAAAAAAAAAAAAGAATTTCAGGTATATTAGTTTTAACTGGCACAGCTATCCAAGTAGCCATAAGTATTATTGCTCCATTTTACAGATGAGAACATTGAGGCTCACAGAGATTATGCAGTTTAGGAGTGTACAACTAGTTAGGGGAGTGGCTATTCAAATCTAGTCTGTCTGACTCCACAGCTTCCCCTCAGCCTGCTACACTTCCTGCCTCCCTGAATGCCCAGTTTGGTGCCCCAAGACAAAGAAGCACTTAGGAAAGAGACAAAAGAAGAGTCACAGAGACAGTTAAAAGAACCTATGAGAAAACTTTTTTAAAAAATCATTTTTCCTGGAGAGTAAAATCAGAGAATGTGTTGGGAGTAGAGTAAGAAGGATTCACAACAGGAAATAGTGACCACACCTCTTAACTCTTCATCCCAGCTCTGGAAAGAATGTGAGGGGGAAGCATGTGCTTATAAAGTGAAGAATTGCCTTTGGAACAGGAGGAAGAATCTCCTGACTTGGAGACATATTAAAGGCTAAAGTGAGTTATCAAGGGAAGTATTGTGGAATGTCTTGCAGAAGTTTCTAAAAACAGAAGACAGCCTCATTCATCTGACCTGACAAGCGCAGCATCTTCTCTGAGCCTAAGAGTGAGTCATTGTGCTACCAAATGGGACCCTCTGCTTCCCACTTTACCATGATGGGTGGTCCCCAAGCGACCTTTCACCTGCTTTATTCCTCAGTTCCCACTTGGACCCCATGATGGCTCTTCTTCAGCACGTCCTCAGTAGCCCACTGGCCCATCCTGATGCTCTTCCCTCTCAGGCCCACCCTACCTGGAGCTGCTCATGGTTTTTGTCCTGTTTCTGCCCCATGAGAACCTGCTGCCACAACCAGCATCCCATTTTATAGAATTTCAATGCATCTGCTTTACCTTCAGGGCCCTTTATACAGTTCTCCTTCCCAAACACCAGTCTAGTCTTAGTGTTTGGTTGCTGTTACTCTTACCTTGCCCACACGTACCCTTAACTCCTTAGTCTAGGATAACATCTCCTCTGGAACCTAATCGTCACTTATTGTTTCAAAATGCACTCTATAATAGTCCTGCCCTGTCCACCCCGAGTCCTGGCTCTGCCTTTTCTTAGAATCCATCTATAAGGCTTTAACAGTCATTAATTTATCTATGGCTGTCCTGAGTGTTTGTTGCTGTAAAAGGGCTTTGCCTCGTTCTTGCGGTGCCCAGGCTTTTCACTGAAGTGGCTTTTCTTGTTGTGGAGCGTAGGCTCTAGAGCTCAGGCTTAGTAGTTGTGGCGCAGGGGACTTTGTTGTTCAGTGGCATGCGGGATCTTCCCGGACCAGGGATAAAACCTGTGTCCGTGTTATTGGCAGCTGGATTCTTATCCAATGAGCCACCAGGGAAGTCCTCTACAAGGTTTTTGACACATATTTTTCCTACTTTGATTTTTTTTTCCTCTTCATCTGTTATAAGTCCTCATTTTGGCACAAATGCTCTCAGCCTTGTTCGCAAGCTTCCTCACTCAGAGCAGGGTCTGAACTCTTTGAGGATCCACTGACTTAAAACCAGAAAGGTGGTGCTGAGCATGTGCCCTCATTCAGCCAAAACATGTTGAACATCTGTTCTAGTAGCATGATGCTGGGGCTGAAAGCAAATATAGGTTACCACAGCCCCTACCTGCCAGAGTCTGTGGGTCTCGTTGGAAAGATGAGCGTATTCAGAGGCTCTTAGCAACTGTATTTGTTTCCTAAGGGTGCTGTGACAAAGTACCGCAAACCTGGTAGCCTAAAGCAACAGAAATTTCTCTCTCTCAGCTCTGGAGGCTGGAAGTCTGAAATCAAGATGTTGGCAATGTGGGTTCCTCCCAGGCTCTGAGGGAGAATCTGCTCCAAGCCTCTTCACTTGCTTCTGGTGGTTTCCAGCGATTCTTGGTATTTCTTGACATGTAGCTGCCCCACTCCAATCTCTGCCTATCTTCACCTGATATTCTCCTTGTGTGTCTGTCTCTCTGTCCACATTTCCCTCTTAAGGACACCAGTCACTGGATTTGGTCCACCCGTCAATCTTAACTTGACGACATCTATAATGTCAAAGATCGTATAAGGTCATATGCTGAGGCACTGGGGGCCAGGACTTCAACAAATCTTCCTGAAGAACACAGTTTAACTCCCACTACCAACCCTCCCTCAAACCCTCACAAATGATGGAAAGACAATATAATACGGTTGAGCTTCATTTTAACAAGGGGACATGAATAACGAGTGCAAAGACCTAACTGAGAAAGTGCGGTTAGACTTCAGAAAGTTATTATTTCCCATGTGGCAATAGTGATAAAGAACCTGCCTGTCAATGCGGGAGACATAAGAGACATGGGTTCAGTCCCTAGATCAGGCAGACCCCCTGGAGGTGGGCATGGCACCCCACTCCAGTATTCCCACCTGGAGAATCCCCATGGACAGAGGAGCCTGGTGGGCTACCGTCGATGGGGTCACAAAGAGTCAGACACAGCTGAAGTGACTTCACACACACACACACACACACACACACACACACGGTTACGTTTGAGTGTGAGCTTGAGAGAGAAATTGGAATTTACAAGGACACACACACACACACGGTTACGTTTGAGTGTGAGCTTGAGAGCGAAATCGGAATTTACAAGGACAGGAGCTGGGTGCCTACAAGGAGGCAGGAAGTAGGCTGGGAAAAGGGCAGGAGTGTAAGAAGACAAGACATGAGAGGAAAGGAGAGTGGCTCTGAGGGCAGGTGGGAGGCTGTTATGGCAGGATCTCAGTGCTCTGCCCAGGAGTTTGTACTTTATCCTATAGGTGAGTGAGTGGATGAGTCAACAAATGCTTTTTGAAAATATCAATGAAGGAATAAATTATTCTTTCCAGTATTTCCCGAGCCAAAATGTCAGGGCTTCTGAAACATTTACATGCTGAGCCTTGCTGAAGGGTTAGCCTAGCACAGGCTATTAGATCAGACAGATACCTGAGGAAAAAGGAGGAGAGGTAACCCCAGTAGGAAACCGAAAGAACAGGATAGAAATAAGGGGAACCAGCTCTGCTCACAGGCTTCCCTGGTGGCTCAGGCATAAAGAATCTGCCTGCTGTGCAAGCAGGAGATGCAGGTTCAATCCCTGGGTCAGGAAGATCTCCTGGAGGAGGAAATGGTAACCCTTTCTATTACCTTGCCAGGAAAAATATCATGGACAGAGGAGCCTGGCGGGCTATGGTCTATGGGGTCACAGATTTGGACATGACTGAACTGGCTTAGCAGCAGCAGCAGCAGCAACTCTGCTTACCTGGGGAGTTAGCACATATCAGGGCAATTCCCCTGGAGAAGGGATAGGCTACCCACTCCAGCATTCTCAGGCTTCCCTGGTGTCTCAGACAATAAAGAATCCACCTGCAACATAGGATACATGGTTCGACCCCTGGATTGAGAAGATCTCCTGGAGGGCATGACAACCCACTCCAGTATGCTTTCCTGGAGAATCACCCTGGAGCCTGGCAGGCTACAGTCCATGGGGTCAAAAAGAGTCGGACACGACTCAGTGACTAAGCACGCACAGCACACAGGACCAGAAAAACTATGGAAAACAACCAACTTTCTTGTAGACCCTGAACCTTGATGCGTGCTCTTTGGTTGTGGAAATAGAAATCTATTTCGGAAAAAAAATTAATTCCGTAAGTCATTCTCTATTTCCTACCACTACAATTTCAGAAGTTGATTTAGGTGGCTTTTAAACTTAGCATAATGTGTTTTATTGTTTGTTTTTAGCTACAGAGAAAAGAATATCTTATTAACATTCTATTGTACTTTACTAATTAAAATGTTAGAGAATTACTGTCCTTTTACATAGGGACATTTCTGTGATACAGAGTACATCTTTATGTTTAGAACTGATGAGATTAGCATGTTCCTTTCGATATATTTTCCTTAAACTCTTCATACTTGCACATGTTTTATTAGAGTTTGAAAAACAAGGTTGAAGAATAATATATTCAAGAAAGATTTGAGTGATTAATTTTAATTCTTCATTTAAATCAACATTTATTCAAGAAAATTTTACTGCATTTATTACTTGGACAAAGGAATTTCTGAAAGCAGCTTTTTGCTATACTAATCTGGAAACTCAGTAACTCTCTTTAGTGAAATAAGTGAATTATCTATCAAGAAACCCTGGGCAAATGGCTTTACAACTCCATATCTCAGGCTGTGTCACCCTTATGTGAAATGTAGATGTTAATCCCTTGTGAATTAGTCACTTCTCTGATTCCTAATTTTCTGGGGTGTAAATGGAAATTACAACAATCTCACAAGATGCTCAAGAGATTTGGAATAAATAAATAGATTTAAAATATCTTGGGTGCTGGTATGATGCGTTTGGCTACTACAGGAATTTGTAAGGAGAACATTCAGCAGTTTATATGTACCCTGCAGAATCTCTCAGTTAAGTGCATACTGTTGTGATCCTTAACTATTATAACATTGTATATAGACTCTTAGCTTCAGACTGGATTTTAGGTTGTTTTAACCCCCTTCCCAGTATAAGTATCCCTTCTATAAACATCCCCTGAGAGAGGTCTTCAGGACTCTACTTTGAAGATTATAGATCTCTACTTTGAAGATTGTAGGACTGTTTTGTTTTGTTTTTTATCTTTTTTTGGCCTTACTACTTCACATTTTACAAGAAAGCATTTTCCCAATCTTCTAATGCTCTCCAGTGAATGAGGGGCTCTCCTCGTTCCAAGAGTGCACTTATACCCTCAAATTGCCAAAGCATCAGAGACTTACATAATTGCTGAATATTCATGTTTACTTAACCTACACTTAGATTGAAATTCCTCATTGTCTAATAACAAAATGTTTTCTATTCTTTTGAATGAAGAGTCCCTTTAATCTTGAAAGTGAGCCTTTTTGGAGAGCATTCCAAAATGCCAATCAAGCCAAGTACTCTATCTTGCCTTTGAACTCAAGGAGCTGAAAGTGTGCCTGTAATCTCCAGCTTTGGGTTACCAGAGGGCAAGAGGTGGTAGGAATGTCATGGATAAATGAAAACCCCAAAACTGTTAGTCTTAGTGAAACTTTTATTGAAGCTGTCAACACAGAGTGTTCTAATTAATCAGGTTCTCCCTTTTGTCTTCTGTACCACCTGGTAATGGAACTTGGGCAGAGAGAATGATGGAGGCTGCTTATCAGGATTTCTGTAGACATGTGCAAGGTTGGGTGAAGATAATAAAGCAGGATGCCTTCCGACTTGAGCTGATGGCCTGGTTCAGGATTTGTACTTATAACCTTGTCTCCCACCCAACTAGAGATGAATGTACTAAAGAAAAATTAAATGACCAACAGTAAGTCAATGGGTTAGAAAAGTAGAAGAGATTTGAGAACTGGATAACTTGTCCCTTAATTATCAAGACTCCTCAGTGTAATGTTAATGTTTGTAATAACCATCCATTTGTGCAAAGGGGTAAATAAAGCAAGCTACTTCTGTAGGGTTAAAGGACAAATTCATTACTTGGTATTCCATGATTGTCAAATAAACCTACCAGATTGTACCTGATTTATAAACACAGAGCAACTGAAAATATTTTTTCCCCAGAAAAGGTGGACTTTATTCTTGTTCACATGATCTTTGCAAATTCCAACAGCTTCAGCTTTTACTCTGCTACAGCTGGCCAGCCCTTGAAACCAGACACACATTAGGACCCATCACCAAAGATACTAGGGTTCAGATGGGAAGGATCTGATTGGGAAGAAAGTGGGAGATACTCTTGAAGTAGCTTCTAGGAAATTCCCAGGAGAAAACTACAAAGGTCCATATGCTGCTGCTGCTAAGTCACTTCAGTCGTGTCCGACTCTGTGCGACCCCATAGACAGCAGCCCACCAGGCTCCTCCATCCATGGGATTTTCCAGGCAAGAGTACTGGAGCGGGGTGCCATTGCTTTCTCCAACAAAGGTCCATATGAGGGGTCACAAATCTGAATGCCAGCAGAGACCAGAAAGTTAATGTGAAGGGGTGCAAGGATGTAAGGCTTTAAGGAGTGATGAGGACTCTGGTAAGGTAGAGAGCATATGCCCTGTGTGATAGGAGTAGCTAGTACTCAGCTCTGGCCAATTGTTGCCAAGTTGGAAAGCAACCCATTATTAAGCAATCCAGTATTAACAGATCTGATTTCTCAAGAGAAGCTGGGCTCCAGGTGCTTATTTTAAAATTCTTCCAATTTTAAAAACCACTGTGCAAGTCAGATTTCCAAGTCTCATAAGATCTGTGGGCCTCCCAGTTATCACACTGGTGCCCAGAAAATATAAAATGAGGGCTATTATGGGGGCCAGTACTTTTTTTTAATGCTTGATCATGGTCACAAATTATTGGTCTTCCAGATGTAATTTGGTCTCCTCCCAAAGGAGAGAGTGAATGGGCCTCAGAAGACCTCAGAGGCCAGGGTCTTTGCATTGATGAGGGGTTCTGAGATGTCCTAAAAGAAATGATCCAGAAAGAAAAGGCACTCAGAAGCTCAAAGAGAACATAAAGCAAAGTCAAGAGTGTGATAACTAAGTAGATATAACGTGGGGATAAAGATGAAAGGCCCAGTCCCTTGATGGGGAGAAAAAAAAATTAAAGTATGGAACTGTACCCAAGGGAGACAGATTTAGCACTTCTGGAGAAAGGAAAGAACAGCTAACGAGATCATCATGAGTTTGATAAGAGTCTATGGAGGTCACTACAAGCTTGTCTTCTTCAAGCTATAAAATTAGCATTGGTTAAAGTACATTCCGTGAGATGTTAAAAGATTCCCAGGAAGACAGGAGCTCAATCATTAGAAAACTCCAAGTTAAATCTATTTTTTTTCTGTATTATAATGTAGAGCCTTTAGTATCAGTTCAGTTCAGTTCAGTCACTCAGTTGGGTCTGACTCTTTGCAACCCCATGAATCGCAGCATGCCAGGCCTCCCTGTCCATCACCAGCTCCCGGAGTTCACCCAAACTTGTGTACATAGATGAGTGATACCATCCAGACATCATCCATCCACCGAGTGATGCCACTCGGTGATGCCATCCAGCCATCTCATCCTCTGTTGTCCCCTTCTCCTCCTGCCCCCAATCCCTCCCAGCATCAGGGTCTTTTCCAATCAGTCAACTCTTCACATGAGGTGGCCAAAGTATTGGAGTTTCAGCCTCAGCATCAGTCCTTCCAATGAACGCCCAGAACTGGTCTCCTTTAGGGTGGACTGGTTGGATCTCCTGCACTCCAAGGGACTTGCAAGTGTCTTCTCCAGCACCACAGTTCAAAAGCATCAATTCTGTGCTCAGCTTTCTTCATAGTCCAACTCTCACAACCACACATGATCACTGGAAAAACCATAGCCTTGACTAGACGGACCTTTGTTGGCAAAGTAATATCTCTGCTTTTTAATATGCTATCTAGGTTGGTCATAACTTTCCTTCCAAGGAATAAGCGTCTTTTAATTTCATGGCTGCAATCACCGTCTGCAGTGATTTTGGAGACCCCCAAAATAAAGTCTGACACTGTTTCCACAGTTTCCCCATCTATTTCCCATGAACTGATGGGACCAGATGCCATGATCTTCGTTTTCTGAATGTTGAGCTTTAAGCCAACTTTTTCACTCTCCTCTTTCACCTTCATCAAGAGGCTTTTTAGTTCTTCTTCACTTTCTGCCATAAGGGTGGTGTTATCTGCATATCTGAGGTTATTGATATTTCTCCCGGCAATCTTGATTCCAGCTTGTGCTTCTTCCAGCCACACGTTTCTCATGATGTACTCTGCATATAAGTTAAATAAACAGGGTGACAATATACAGCCTTGACGTACTCCTTTTCCTATTTGGAACCAGTCTGTTGTTCTATGTCCAGTTCTAACTGTTGCTTCCTGACCTGCATATAGGTTTCTCAAGAGGCAGGTCAGGTGATCTGGTATTCCTATCTCTTTCAGAATTTTCCACAGTTTCTTGTGATCCACATAGTCAAAGGCTTTGGCATAGTCAATAAAGCAGAAATAGATGTTTTTTCTGGAACTCTCTTGCTTTTTCCATGATCCAGCGGATGTTGGCAATTTGATCTCTGGTTCCTCTGCCTTTTCTGAAACCAGCTTGAACATCTGGAAGTTCACAGTTCATGTATTGCTGAAGCCTGGCTCGGAGAATTTTGAGCATTACTAGCGTGTGAGATGAGTGCAATTGTGCGGTAGTTTGAGCATTCTTTGGCACTGCCTTTCTTTGGGATTGGAATGAAAACTGACCTTTTCCAGTCCTGTGGCCACTGCTGAGTTTTCCAAATTTGTTGGCATATTGAGTGCAGCTCTTTCACAGCATCATCTTTCAGGATTTGAAATAGTTCAACTGGAATTCCATCTCCTCCACTAGCTTTGTTCGTAGTGATGATTCCTAAGGCCCACTTGACTTCACATTCCAGGATGTCAGGCTCTAGGTGAGTGATCACACCATCGTGATTATCTGGGTCATGAAGATCTTTTTTGTACAGTTCTTCTGTATATTCTTGCCACCTCTTCTTAATATCTTCTGCTTCTGTTAGGTCCATACCGTTTCTGTCCTTTACTGTGCCCATCTTTGCATGAAGTGTTCCCTTGGTATCTCTAATTTTCTTGAAGAGATCTCTAGTCTTTCCCGTTCTGTTCTTTTCCTCTATTTCTTTGCATTGATCGCTGAAGAAGCCTTTCTTATCTCTCCTTGCTATTCTTTGGAACTCTGCATTCAGATGCTTATATCTTTCCTTTTCTCCTTTGCTTTTTGCTTCTCTTCTTTTCACAGCTATTTGCAAGGCCTCCCCAGACAACCATTTTGCTTTTTTGCATTTCTTTCCCTGGGGATGGTGTTGATCCCTGTCTCCTGTACAATGTCACGAACCTCCATCCCTAGTTATTCAGGCACTCTGTCTATCAGATCTAGTCCCTTAAATCTATTTGTCACTTCCACTGTATAATCAGAAGGGATTTGATTTAGGTCATATCTGAATGGTCTAGTGGTTTTCCCCATTTTCTTCAATTTAAGTCTGAATTTGGCAATAAGGAGTTCATGATCTGAGCCACAATCAGCTCCTGGTCTTGTTTTTGCTGACTGTATAGAGCTTCTCCATCTTTGGCTGCAAAGAATATAATCAATCTGATTTCGGTGTTGACCATCTGGTGATGTCCATGTGTAGTCTTCTCTTGTGTTGTTGGAAGAGGGTGTTTGCTATGACCAGTGTGTTCTCTTGGCAAAACTCTTATTAGCCTTTGCCCTGCTTCATTCCATATTCCAAGGCCAAATTTGCCTGTTACTCCAGGTGTTTCTTGACTTCCTACTTTTGTATTCTAGTCCCCTATATTGAAAAGGACATCTTTTTTGGGTGTTAGTTCTAGAAGGTCTTGTAGGTCTTCATAGAACCGTTCAACTTCAGCTTCTTCAGCATTACTGGTTGGGGCATAGGCTTGGATTACTGTGATATTGAATGGTTTGCCTTGGAAATGAACAGAGATCATTCTTTCATTTTTGAGATTGCACCTAAGTACTGCATTTTGGACTCTTTTGTTGACCATGATGGGTATCCATTTCTTCTAAGGGATTCCTGCCCACAGTAGTAGATATAATGGTCATCTGAGTTAAATTCACCCATTCCAGTCCATTTTAGTTCACTGATTCCTAGAATGTCGACGTTCACCCTTGCCATCTCTTGTTTGACCACTTCCAATTTGCCTTGATTCATGGACCTGACACTCCAGGTTCCTATGCAATATTGCTCTTTACAGCATCGGACCTTGCTTCTATCACCAGTGACATCCACAGCTGGGTATTGTTTTTGCTTTGGCTCCATCCCTTCATTCTTTCTGGAGTTATTTCTCCACTGATCTCCAGTAGCATATTGGGCACCTACCGACCCAGGGAGTTCCCCTTTCAGTATCCTAGCATTTTGCCTTTTCATACTGTTCATGGGGTTCTCAAGGCAAGAATACTGAAGTGGTTTGCCATTCCCTTCTCCAGTGGACCACATTCTATCAGACCTCTCCACCATGACCTGCCCATCTTGGGTGGCCCCACATGGCATGGTTTAGTTTCATTGAGTTAGACAAGGCTGTGGTCCGTGTGATCAGATTGACTAGTTTTCTGTGATTATGGTTTCAGTGTGTCTGCCCTCTGATGCCCTCTCGCAACTACCAACTTACTTAGGTTTCTCTTACCTTGGACGTGGGGTGTCTCTTCACGGCTGCTCCAGCAAAGCACAGCTGCTGCCCCTTACCTTGGACGAAGGGTATCTCCTCACGGCCGCCCCTCCTGATCCTGAATGTGGAGTATCTCCTCTCGGCCCTCCTGCACCCGCGCAGCTGCTGCTCCTTGGACGTGGGTTGCTTCTCTCGGTGACTGCCTCTGACCTTGGGCGTGGGGAAGCTCTTCTCGGCCGCCACCTTTGACCTTGGGCAAGGGGTAGCTCCTTTCGGCCACACTTCTGCGTGGTCCATCACAGCTGGCACGCTTCTGTGTGGTCTGTCAATTCAAGTCTATTGAGACCATGCCAAAGCAGGATAAAGTATTTATTTTTTAATATTTATCTATCTATCTATGTATTGGGCTGCAAGGTCTTAGTTGTAGCCTTCGGGACCGTCAGTCATCATATGGGCTCTTTTGTGTGGCACACAGGATCTTAGTTGCTCTGCTACAAGTGGGATCTTTGTTCCCTGACCAGGGATCCAACCAGCATCCCCCTGCATTACAAGGTGGATTCTTAACCACTGGACCACCAGAGATGTCCCAAGATAAAGTCTTTAGTTTCCCAAATTTAGCTGACCACGGAATCCCCCTACCCCAGAGCATCTTGTGAGCCTAGTATTCTGCTGAGTTCACACTGGTGACAAACATGCATTAGAGACAAACAGGAGCAAACGTGCTCAAATAACCCGTAGGCTGTTTCTCCCTTCGAGCTGTGGATGTGGGGACAAGTCACACATCCAGAGGGATCCTGGTTAGTATCTCTGGTGACTCTGGTGTCTTGGGTAGGAAACCAAGAGGCAGAGTTGATGCTCCAGTCTCTTCCAGAGCCGTGAGTCAGGATTTTAGAAGAAACAGGCACACATGCATGGGGAGCGTGAGCTGCTCTGTAACTGAGCCGAGGACGCCTGTTCCCCTGGACCACGGATTTGGATGCTGGAATGACAGGCCCCTTGGCAAGGAATCAGGAGCTTGTCACATAAACCAAGGAAAGCATTTTTGGCCAGAGACTTGAAGACCAAACAGGAGAGCTTTAAAAGGAGATTTAAAGGGGATGAAGTGGAATGTTCAAATGAAACTCTAAAATCGCAGCCCACGGAGGGGCAGCAGGTGTGAGCTAGAAATAAGAGGCCTGGCAGAGGGGGTGCCGAGCAGTTCTCTGAGGAACTGGCAGCAGGGTCACATCCACACTGGGGACACGCTCACCAGCTACATGGTGAGGGGGCCAAGTGAATGGGGGAGGCAAGCACGACCTCTGAGACAATAGAGGTGAGCTGGCTAGGACGCCGGGACGCCATGCTAGGCCAGGGTGACAAGGTCACGTGATTGCAGGTGCTGAAATGGGCGTTAGGAGTGTACGCACAAGTAGCAGTCACAAACATGAGAGTGGAAGCAAAGCCGAGACCATATGGATGAGATTTTCAAAAGGGCGAAATAGAAAGGATTTTGCTGGCGGTGTGTGCGCTACAGTCTTCTCAGGCAGAGACAGGCTCTGGCTGGTGCTTTCCCATTTAACACTTTTTTCCTAAGTAGCATAGGAAGAAGATGGAATAAAGATGGGAAGAGGGTATTTATTCAAGCATCTGCCCCATTTTATGAATTGTTGCCTTGCTAACAATTTCATGATATAAAAGAGAAACCTAGGCAGGAACTCCCTTACTCTGTACTTAGTTCTGACCAGGAAGCATCCAACTGGCTCATGGTGTGGAGGCACAGAAACTTCAGCGGAAGCAGCCAGACCATCGTGTAGTTTCATGAAAGCCAAAGAAACATGAGGCATCCTTTAGTTGTACCCTTTCCTCCCCCTTCTTACCTCTTTTGCTTCTTACTTCCCTCTGCCATCCCTGGTCCCACTCTAATCTGAACTCCAGCCCAACTTCAGGGTGGCCACCAGGGATTTTAGGGTGGGTTTTATTAATAGTCCCCATGTTTCTTTTCCAGGAAGTTAAGGAGAACAAAGATTCCCCAATCCAAATTCAGCAAGAAAGATGTGCCGCTTGTATTTCAAGTTGTGACTCAGAATCCATGAGGCCACAAAGCCAGTTTTATACATGGCAATGGAGTTCTGTTGCTTCATTATCTGAGTGTATATCAGAGGACCCATGTATACCTTCTCAACTAATACCTTGCAAGGTAGGGAATACCATCCCAATTCAAAGATGAAGAAACTAAGGGCTAGGGACTAAATGACTTGCCCAAGGCCACGTAGCAAGTAAGTGACTGATCTGCAGCTGAAACCCAGGCCTTTCTGGCTTCTGACCAGGGCTTTTTCAGCCCTACCACACTGTCTGCAAAACTAGACATAGGATATCTAGTGGGATAATTGGCTTTGGTGGTTACTCTGAGAACCCAATCTCAACATGACATTGTTTCTATGGGAAAATGTGCTCAAAGTGACAAACAACTGGCTTAAGCAAGGAACTTTTGTAACCTGACCTGTCACAAATTGGACACCACCTCAAGCTCAGAAAGGCTGGCTGTGGGAGGGAGAGAGGAGACCAGGCTTATTCAGCCAGCAACCCCTCAGACACCACGCTACCATTTCAAGGCAGCTTTGCGTTTGCCCAGAAACAACAGCCTCAAAGGCATCTGTAAAATAACCACATAGCACCCACCACAGAAGACAGATGTGTGGACCACAGGAGGGGACCCTTTGGTTTCTAAAGCAGCTAATGTAGGTCCAGCACACAATAGACACCGGATAAGTAGAGACCAAGACAATTCCCAACAGCTGGGGGTGAGCTGGGAGTGGAGGGGGTAGAGACAGAGGAGGAGCTCTGCTGTCTCTCTCGGGGCTCCCTGAGAGTAACGTAGGGTGAATTACTGTAGGGTGGGGTTGTGGACCTGCTTTGGGGGTTTGCCTCCTTCTCCACTAACAGTTCCTAGTTTCTAGCTTTGGTTGGTCAGAACCCAGGAAATGGTCTTCCTCAGCAAGAGCTTCTGAGAGCTTCCTCAGCCTACCTTCTCCCGGTGTTCAGGGCCATATTTGGTTGGTTGGTTGGAGAACAAAAATCTCTTTTTTTATTTATCTTTCATTTCCTTATTTTTTAAAAAGCTTTTTATTTTTACTGGGGTAGCTCAGCTGGTAAAGAATCCACCTGCAATGCAGGAGACCCAGTTTGATTCCTGGGTCGGGAAGATCTGCTGGAGAAGGAATAGGCTACCCACTCCAGTGTTCTTGAGCGTTCCTGGTGGCTCAGCTGTTAAAGAATCCACTTGCAATGCAAGAGACCTGGGTTCGATCCCTGGATTGGGAATCGATACACTGGGTTCGATACCCTGGAGAAGGGAATGGCTACCCACTCCAGTATTCTGGCCTGGAGAATTCCCTGAACTGTATAGTCCATGGGGTTGCAAAGAGCTGGACACGACTAAGTGACTTTCACTTTCATATAGCCGATGAACAATGTTATGATAGTTTCAGGTGGACAGCAAAAGGACTCAGCCATACAAATATATGTAACCATTCTCCTCCAAACTCTCCTCCCATCAAGACTGCCATATAACATTGAGCAGAGTTCCATGTGCTATACAGTAGGTCCTTGTTGATTGTCCCATTTTAAATACAGCAGTGTGAATATGTCAATCCCAAACTCTGTTCTAATCAGCCATCCTCCCCACCTCGGCCTTAGCTGTTCCCAGCTGCCTTCAGGTACCAGTTTGCTGGCCTGATGGACGTGTGAATGCTAATAAAGCACAGATCAGGATCAAAAAGCTACACAACAACTAAGTAATCATTACAGGGCCTTAGAGCCCCACGTGCCCATCTGCCTTCTCCCCTTTCCCTGCCTCTGGGAGCCGGGCTGCTCTCTGTCCTCGTATTTGACTTTGCTGTCTGAGAGCTGTGAGGTTGTGCTTACTCAGAGGCCTCTAGCCTCAGCCAAATCGGCCTGAAGGGGATTTTCGTTCCACAAATAAATCTTCAAAGAGAGAAAGGATTGCTAAAAGCAGCCAAACTTGGTGAGATTTTTATTTTATTATTTTGGATGGGGGAAGGGAACTGTTTTCCCTTGGCAAGGACAGATACTGACTGGAAAAACACTCCAGAGACTCGGGCCCTCAATAGAGGAAAACTTTAGCTGCCTCACCAGCTGTCTCTCCTGAGGGTCACCCCCAAAGTGGCAGGACCATGTGGTGGCATTCCCATCACGGTGGCAGTTCTCAAGTCACACTTCTGTCTCTTGGGAGAGACTCTGCCTCAGGGCCACAGAGTCTGTGAGGGTGCTGGGTACCCATGGACCCTGGTGTGTCCCCAGGTGCTACCCTGGGGGAGGATCCCGGTTCAGACTTTGACTGGCTTCATGCCCACAACTGGAGTCCCGCCCTTCGGAGGAGAAACTGTCACGTGTGAGACAGAATTCCGGAGTGCCTAGCGAAGGAGACTCTGCCCCTAGTCAACGGAAAGCAACTGTCTTGTGTGCAGCAGGAGGATCGCTGCTTAAAAGGAGCAGGTTCTCCGAGGCTCAGAATTACCCTGGGAGGGAGGGGCAGAATGGCTGCTCTGGAGGAGGCCAGTGGCTTTGGCCCTTCTTTTCTCTGGGACAAGAGTGGAGATGGAGACCCATAGGGAGACCCAGACGGCCGACTCCATGGGGAAGAGCAACACAAGGGCTGGAGTAGCCTGAGTCCGCCAACCTGGAGCTGGAGCTTGTGGTCTTACCGTGGCTTGTGATCAAAGCCAGCCCACAGGCACGAATGGGAATGGCCCACAGCTTTGCCGTCACCAGCTCTTGTGGTTTGGGCTGACCTTTCCACTTCTCTCAGATGCCTCTGGGGCAGAGCTGCAGGAGGGGGAGTGGGGGTAGATGGCAAGGTAAGGAATAAGGATGGGAAGGTGGAAGGTGGAAGCTGGGAGTTGAATCCCAGATGGTGCATCCTCAATCTCAGTTTCGTAAGGCTGATGTCAGTCTTCTAATCTGTACCCTGAGAAGGCTGGTATGGCTTAGAAGAGAACCACTGTGCAGAGCTGGTGTGGTTCTGCTTGCACTCACATACTATCAAATGGAGCACTCCTCTTATTTATTCCTCACCACCCTCCACCATGGATGCCCTACTGAATAAGATTTCTGTTGCCCAGAAAGGCTGTTCTAAGTAACCATTCATTTTCTATCTTTAGGATTCAACAGAATCCATTTGCCATTCAATCAGAGCAGGTTGCTAAGAGTAACCAATGTAATTGATTTTATTCCATTCCACATAAAAAAAATTTTTTTAACCCACTAGTTATCCTGTGCAGTCTTTGTTATGAGTAAATGCCCAAATACTGTTACATATTAAGAAACACTGACAGCAACTCATGAACTCCTTCCATACTTTGGAATAGTCCTTGGAATCTGATGTCCCAGCTGGGAATCCTGGACCCCAGAGTTCCCCTAAGTGCAAATGATCTGTCACCTGTGATTTTGCAGGTAATTTTTCCCATGTGAAAATGACTTAAGAAGTGTCTTCATAGATTATTAAAAGGATTTTGTCTTTATACTCTAAAGTGCACACTAGGCAGGTTCCTCCCTCCTTTCTTGGCGTTTTCGGTTTCCTTTAGCCCTTTCTTGAGCTCTTCCCCTTTCCTGTTCCCCACGCACTTCTGTCTTGTTGCCCACCCCGTTCTGGTCTCTGGTCTTGGTGTGCAGTCCACCTGTCCTTTCACCACCCTATATTTTTCTGAGCACCATGAACACCAGTCTTGTCACCAGTATGGAAAAAAGCCAGGGAATACCTTGCCCCTTGAGCTGAGCCAAGACAAATCTGTTGGCAGGAGCAGCGGGCACAAGAGTCAAACTCAGAGGACAAAAACAGCTATTTATAAAGTCCGCTTCCTGATTGCTGGGGGCTCACTTGCCCTTGTACCAACAGGGCCACTGCCTCCCCTTGGAAAAGATCCTTCCATCCATAGCTCTGTGCCAGCAGGTCACCAAGTGCCATTCCAATGAGCAGTGAGGGCAGGGGATAGCACACAGGGTGGATTAGACGTGGTGACAAGCTCACGGATGGGCCAGGGCAGCTGGGTGTGCGGGTTACACAGATGGCCTCTGCAGCACCTGTGAAACGACACTCACCGGCCCCTTACAGGACTTGACACCCTGGCCTTGGAACTAAGCCTTACCTACGTTGGCTTTTATTTTTTCTTTTTTAAAATTTTGATCTAAACTCTGGTTAACATAATCACTGAACATCCAAAAGCACTCGGGACTTAAATGATGTAAAATGTCAACAAATAAATGGTCTCAATATTATAACAGTTGTTATTCAGCTTGAGTTGCACTTGCTCTTCCTAGGTTGCTATCATACCTCTCTGGTTGTGCTAGATTCCTATTTTCCTTCATAACCTGACACTAGTCTAACTTTAGTAGTCAAAGCAGTAACAACACCAATAACCCAGCAGACTCATGGTACTGAGATAATTTGTTTCTGTTTTTTAATTGAGATGAACCTTATGAAAATATATAATTAATGTACCAAAGTAGCCTATTGGCTAGGTGGAGTTTTCCCCAGGTGTGCAGTTTGGGGCCCATATGGTGTTCTTTTAAAGAGTTGAACTAGTTGCCAACTTTAATAATTAAGAGAGTTTCCTTTAAAATACATTTTTGTGGCATCTTTGTTTAAAAAAAAAAAAAAAAGGCAGCTCTGGCAATACTCGGGCCCACACTCCTCCATGGCTCTGCTTGTGCAGCAAGTGGGCCCTCCCACCCTGTCCTGTATCTTGTCATCTCAGGTTCTTCAGGGAGCTTGGAGAAACCTCTGAAATTTGTCATCCTCCGCCTTTCATCGTAGGATGAGGAAACTGAGTCTAGGAGACCCTGTGTAAGTCTCGTGGGGTCGACAGTCTAGTGTGTATGAGAAGTGGCGCTGGAGGAGGCCTCCTGCCCGCTGGCCCAGCACGACCACCACATCATTCCGCTCCCTCCACCCAACACAGAGCATATCTTGGGAGCAGCATTTGCTTCACTGGGCTGACAGAGACCAACTGATTGACCGAGTCCTGACCCACTCAGGGAAGCTGATTATCAAAGTCCAAACCACAAAGAGGAACACCTTCAGTTCAAGGGCTCCTGTTTCTAGAAATAGCTATAGTGTCCTCTTTGTAGCCTGCTACGTCCAAAGAAATGTTTTCATGTTTTGATGACTTCAAAAGTCTACTGCCCTTAAAACTTCCTAGATGATCAGAAAAGGGCCATCAGAAGCTCATTGCCTTTGCTGGTGAAAATGCCCAGCAGTGAGCTTGGTTTCACTTGTGGACATCCTTGAAAACAGGCTATTCATAGGCTGTCAGGATGGTGACTGAATCCAGTCCTAAATTGCTGACAAATATAAAAGAACATTTTTAATTAGTCTCATTTTTCCCTCATCTGTCAAATGAAAAGATTCAACTAACTAGTGTGCAATCAATGTTATTTTCTTATAAAGCAGGGGGAAATTAAGAAAGCCCAGAAATAGAGTCAACCCACGGTGTCACTGCTGCTGTTTACCACTCCTCCACGTGCCTAAGAGTCCCTGAGAGCCCAGATGAGGGGCTTCTGCCTCAAGAATGGGTTCACCAGGGTAGCTTAGAGCCTGACAGTGAACCCAGGAGTTTCTTGGACCTGGAAACCAGCCTCAGGACAACTGGTTATGGATTAGTCATCTCCAGCTGAAAGGTGATTATGAGAAGGAAAGAAATGCTGGGCCAAAAACAACTCAGGAAGACGGATGCAGAAAAAGCAATCCAAAAGTCATTAAAACATTGTTAGCTTTATTTTCTTCAAAAAATATTGGCTGCCTGGGATAAAACCCCACAGGCTCCTGTCCCTACCCCTACAGCCTTTGGGGAACAAATCTCCCAGGGAGTGTGTCTCTTAGCAACAAGAGAGAACAGTGAGGGGGTACTTCCTATGCGTGAAACACCTGCTTGGTGCTTTGCGTTTGCCATATGAGCTTTACAACTTTGCTGGGTAGAAAATCATACCTCCGTTTTGTAGGAGAAGAAATGAAGGGTCAAAGAACTGAAGTAACTTGTCTAACCAGGAAATGGGAGAACCAGGCGTGAACCCTAGCCTCTCAGACTCTAAATGCCATGCTCTTATACAACTGCAAATGAAACAGACAAAAACTAGTACCACATGCAGCAGCAGCAAACCTCCAACTAGGGCTAAAAGTAATGGCAGGAAAGACATCTTCAAAAAACCAGAGAACGCTGGCGGTCAGGCTTTCTACTCAGCAGGGAGAATGAGGGCTTTGTCAAATTGTTGGAGAGTCTTATTACCTCTTTCTTTGGAAAGGGGCTTAGTGTGATGATGGAAAGGGGGAAAGAGAAAAGATGAAGCTGAGAAGAATTTGCTTCACTCTGTGAATTTATCATCAAGAGCACCTCACAGGATTCTTCTAAGAATGGAAAGAGATAATATATGTAAAATGTTTGAAAAAGTGAAAATGTTAGTCATTTAGTCTTGTCTGACTCTGCAACCCCATAGACTCTATCCCACCAGGCTCCTCTGTTCATGGAATTCTCCAGATAAGAATATTGGAGCCATTCCTTTCTTCAGGCGATCTTCCCAACCCAGGGATCAAACCCAAGTCTCCCACATTGCAGGCAGATTCTTTACTGTCTGAGCCACCAGGGAAAATGTAAAGCCTAAAGTCTAAAGCCTCCCTGATGAAAGGCTTCCTCTACTTCCAGATCAACAAAGAACCTGTCAGCACTCAGCGCTATCCACATCTGCTCTGCCAGTGTAGACAGAACCAGAGAATCTAGGTTACTCCTCCCTGGTGTTGTGATATGCAGTGGTAGCAGGCTGGGGGGTTGGCTTCCTTCCTGTTCTCATGAAAGTGAAAGTCGCTCAGTCGTGTCCGACTCTTTGCAACCCCACAATCTATACAGTCCATGGAATTCTCCAGGCGAGAACACTGGAGTGGGTAGCCTTTCCCTTCTCCAGGAGATCTTCTCAACCCAGGCATTGAACCCAGGTGATTCACATTGCAGGCAGATTCTTTACCAGCTGAGCTACAAGGGAAGCCCAAGAATACTGGAGTGGGTAGCCTATCCCTTCTCCAGGGGATCTTCCTGACCCAGGAATCAAACTGGGATCTCCTGCATTGCAGGCAGATTCTTTACCAACTGAACTATCAGGGAAGCCCCATAGCAGCTGAGAAACCTTTAGGAAGCCCTGCCTCAGATGGGCCTGCCAGTGCCGTCCTTGGTGACAACACCCCAACATATACAAAGAGAGGGTCTGTCCTATATGTTACTTGGCCCAATGCCAGCCTCCACCTCAGGCCCACCATTAATGTCTGACCTCAGTCATGCAGGGTGCTGGGGGCCATCTCTATCTGATCAACCTTCATCCCAAGAGGAGTCTCTTCCTTCCTTTGTCCGTACCCTCCTGGCTCCAGCCTTTGGACTTGCAACCATTTTGGCAGCTAGGGCAGAGGCAACCAGAATAATCCCCCTTTATATTATCTAATATAAGGCTACTGGCAATTTTTTCTGAGAAACCAGATACATGACCTTCATTAGGAAGAGGGTAATTTGTTTTTTAATATTAAATGTTGCTGATGGCTTGCCAATAATCAAACTTTTAATGTGTACAGGGGATGAAGGCCTGTAGACGAAGGCCTGTTCTAAATGACTTTACATGTCTCATTTAATATTGATAACATTCTGTGAATTAGGCATTTACCCATTTTATGAGTAAAGAGGCTCAGAAAAGTAAAAAAAATAAAAAGTTCAAAGTTATACAACCTGTAAAGGGCAGAGTCAGCATTTGAAAGCAGGGCTCCTAGATTCCATCCTGGGGTCTTGCATTAGATTCCTTGGCCCTCTCTTATTATGTGTGGCCAGAAGTGGCCCACATTGGAGCTGAAATGGGAGGCACCCGAGGTGAAATTTATGTCTGTCTCCCAGCTTTTCCCATCTCCCTCTGTGTAGGAGATGCCTCATGGGCACCGCCTATGCCTCATTTCTGGGTGAGCTGAGAGAAAAAGGTCCAGGGTGTCCTGGGGGCCTCTGGCTTTTCTAGGGATCTATTCTGGTTTCCCCAACTTTCTGAGGTTGTTTAGATTCAAGACCAGGAGGTTCCTGTGACCAATCCAATTGAGACTCATCTAGACCCTGCCCCTGGCCACTGGGACTTAAGTCGGGGGGAGGGTACACTGTTCATCAGACAGCATTTCCCAGCTTGTGATGCAACCACTTACACCCCAGGCCTGCAACCGCTTGCATTTCATAGCCTGGTTTATAGCGGCCTAGTCTGTGATCAGAGCACACAGCACCACACCATATGCAAAGACATGAGAAGATAGTGTGGCAAGGCAGCAAAACACAGGCTCTGGGGCCTGACAGTCAGGGAGGGGGCCACTTCTGCACTTACTTGCTCCACAACCTCGACAATTTACCTTTCCTCAAGTCTTCCCTTACTTGTAAGCAAGGAAAAGAGATAGTGCATGAATGAAAAACCAAAGAACCATAGGAATAGATTGTATTTGAAAGTGAAAGTGAAGTTGCTCAGTCATGTCCAACTCTTTGCGACCCCATGGACCGTAGCCCACCGGGCTCCTCCATGCATGGAATTTTCCAGATTGTATTTACTTCTAACTAAAATATGCCTGAGTTAAAAGCGGAAAAAGAAGAGCTCTCAGATTTCTGAACAAAAGTCCTGTCAGTCAGAGGTTGAATATTAGCATCTTGGTGAAGCTATTAAAAGCATGGAAACGTGTGAGGCAAAGATCCTGCCTTCTTATTTATCACTCATCTCCAGGTCATATGCAGTGCCTAGTCCATAGTATGGCTCAATAGATGATCTATGGGTAGATGGGTGGACATGCCAAAACACACAAGTGCTGTCCTTCAGTTACAAAGAGGACTGTTGCTGGAGAACTGAACTCCTGTGCTTCTCACTCAGTGAGCAGCACCCGCCATCTATCATGCAACCTAAACACTGGGGTGTCATTGACTATTCTTTCTCACTCACTCCTTACAACAAACCAGCCCTGTCAGTTCCACCTCCTAAATTTTAGCTTGTGAATCCCTTTCCTTAGCCTGAGCTCTGTCACTACCTTTGTTCAGATCCTTCCCAGTTCTCTCCTGGGTTTCTACACCACCTACAAACCATCGTCCAGGCCTCAAGTCTGTATCCACCCCTTCCAATCGACTCTCCAGACTTAGAACAGAGTGATCTTTAAAAAGCACAAAAAGCTGTCAGGTCGCTACCACCAGCCCCTCACCACTACTCTCACTTGAGGATGGTCCACAACACAGTGTAGACTTTCAGATAAAGCTCAAACACCTAAGCACTGCACCTCCCTTATCTGGCCAATCTATCCCTCCTTGAATTCCAGATCCTCTCCAGCAGGACTGTGCTCTCTCTTACCCTGGGCCATTGCTTGGGCTTTTTCCTCTGCCTGGAATGATCTTCCTCCACTTTCCTTATTCCTTGCCACATCCTTCAGAACTCATCACTCACTTAGCATGAGTGGTGGCCTCACTAAGAACTGGATGTCCCTCCTCCTAGGTATCCCCAAGGCTTAGTACTTGGCACATGACTGTTTCCAGTCTGTTTCCTCGGCTGCCTTTCCCAGGTGTCTGGCTCATGGAGTTCTGTGTTTTGTTCTCCCCTGCACCTAAGTACACCATATCTAGTCCTGGCACGCTGAATATTTCTTGAGTCAATAAATACTTTGTCTCACACCAGATGTGTACTTTCTCAGAAGCATATTTGCAAACATGACGTCTTTGGACAATCATGTGACCAGTCAAGATAATTAACCAAGGATTAGGGTGTGGTCTGACTCTGGGAAAAAAAAAAACTGTTAGATTAGACATGGAGGGAACATATATTTTTAGCCAAAAGTCAAGACACATGATCTGACTAGTATGATCACATGTTTTTCTGTCCCAGAAAATTTTGGATATAATGTCTACAAAAGTCTATATAGTCAAAGCTATGGTAGTCATGAACAGATGTGAGAATTGGACCATAAAGAAGTCTGAGCACTGAAAAATTGATGCTTTTGAATTGTGCTGGAGAAGACTCTTGAGAGTCCCTCTGGACTGCAAGGAGTTCAAATTAGTCAATCCTAAAGGAAATCAACCCTGAATATTCATTGGAAGGACTAATACTGAAGCTCCAACACTTTGGCTACCTGATGCAAAGAGCCAACTCATTGGAAACGACCCTGATGCTGGGAAAGATTGAGGGCCGGAGGAGAAGGGGGCGACAGAGGATGAGATGGTTGGATGGTATGACTGACTCAATGGACATGAGTTTAAGCAAGCTCCAGGAGTTGGTGACAGACAGGGAAGCCTGGTGTGTTGCAGTCCATGGGGTTGTGAAGAGTTGGACACAACTTAACTGATAAGTAAGTAGCTAACATTATCGGTGAGATTATTATGCAGCAAGCATTATAAGAAGTGCTTTGCGGTCATCCCATTTAATCTTTACAACTACCCTTTTAAGCAGATCTTTTTATTACCTCCATTTTACAGATCAGGAAACTGAGGCTTAGGGTTCACAGCCAGCAATGGACATCTAACCAGCAACAAAAGAGCCGTCTGTTTGATCTTCTCCGTCATTCTGCAATACTGACCTAACCATGACCTCTTAACCTTATTAGATCATCAGAAGCACCACTTCTGGGTAAAAATAGCTTGCGGCTTCCGGAAATTTTTATTAAAACTCTAAATCTCCTGGCAATAACTTTCAAAAGTCATGATTCAGACCAGCAGTGATATTTGAAAAGGAATCATAATGCGGGTCTCCTGGCTACAGAGATGCTCTCGCTGCTTGTGAGGCATCCTCAACTTTGGCATTTATGACAATCTGTGCTTTTCCTGTTACTGGGTCTTTTGCCATCATTGTCTGTTGAAAGGCGCTGACCCTCATTCTGTCTTCCCTGAGGAATCCTCTCTTTCAGGGCTAATCGGTCTATCTGCTTCCTTGGTTGTCACTTCACTGGGATCTAGAGTAATGCTTCAGAAAATCCTGACAGCTGACCACCTGAATAGTGATCACCTGGGCACTCATAAAATGCATATTCCTGGGCCCTGTCAGACACAGGCCACATAGAATCTCTACAAATTAGAGCCCAGGAACTAGCATTTTAATCACATTCACAAGTGATTCTTATGAATACTAATGTTTCAGAGCCACAAAAGGAGTCCCCAGATCCTCACAGCTCCAAGCATGATTGCTGGACCAGTACTAGCAGCATGTTAGAAAACAAGGAATTCTTCTGCCCAAATCCTGAATGACTGAATCAGAATTTGCATTTTAATGAAATCCCTGGGTAACTTGTATTCACATTTCTGTGCATACAGAGAACTGATCAGAGCAATGTTTCCTCTGCACATCATGGTAGGCATAGAAAACAAAAGCAATTGTTTGGCATTTATCTCATACAAAAAGAACCCCAGCTGTGGCATCAGGGGCTCAGCCTGCCCCAGACCCCAACCTGGCCACCCAAAGTTGAGGAGATTGGTATCTCAGGCACACCTGTGCCTAGTACACTGGCTGAGAAGGTCTACTTAAAGAACACCCAACCCTTCTAAGTTTCTTCATAACTCCATAAATACTGCTTATTCCCTTCATCATTTATCATTTCTTTTCCTGCTTACCAAGAGTCAGAAAGGCCACTTCCCAACTAGATCTTAGAAATCTTCATGCAGTGGGAGAACACAGACTCATCTTTAAGCTGTGGGTGAACTCTTAGAGAAATGTAGAGAGAAAAGTTGTGCCTCTTGTTTGAAAGCATCACCTTCTATGGCCTAAGAAACACTAGGAAGAAAGCCTTCTTTCCTTTGAAGAAAGCTCCTTTCTCTTAGTCCACAGCTCTGAGGATGGAGGATCAGCAACACGCAAGGCGCATCCTCTCTCCTGAAGATGTGCCAAGAAGATTGTGATTCTGTTTAATCCTTCCTCAGCAAAATCTGCCAGCTTATAAACTGGACAGGTGTCCCTTCTCTTAGCCAGCCCCTGAGAATAGGATGACAGTTGGGACGGGAGGAATGGAATACCTTCAGAAACACTTCCTGGTGAGACCATCTGATCAAAATGACCAAGTGTCAGGACACAACCATCTGACTTTGCAGAGCTCCCGGCTACATGGGAACACCATTGTTTCCAGCTCCCCACCCCCACCCCGCCCATCAGGAAAACGTTGAACATCTTTAAAGCGCAAAATAGTGAGTTCTTACTTTGAACCAAATAGGACAAGGCCTACCCCTCAATGAAGGATTGTCATAGCCTCAGCGAATATAATTGGGAAAGAAGTGGGGGAAAACTATTGCTACCAAAACAACTCACTTTTTTTTTTTTCTTTCCTCCTTGCCTGCAAATCTGTGTCTAATTCTCTCCATTATGCTTCTCCCAGTCGGAGCACAGACAAAGTAGCACACATTTTAGCTGGTTTGATGTGGGGCTATCCCTCCTCTGACCTGGGGCTCTACCTCCGTCAAGTCTCAGCTGGCTAACTGATCGTCCTCCCTTTGTACCCCAACTATTGAAGCTCCTCTGCATTCGTAGTAGAAAGGACTCTAACCAGAGCGTGCTCTCAGGTGCCACCTGGTTGACTTTCATGGAACTCCTCCCTTGATCCAGATCCAGAGGCAAGCAGGCCTTTCTCTGGCTCTGACCAGGAAGATCAGAGAGCCATTGGCTGTTCACCCAGAGTAGCCATGATATCTAAGAAACAAATAGGTTTTTCTTTAAGTTGGTGGCAAGAACAGTTGGTTAAAAAAGTCTTCCATCCCTGATCATCCAATTAAGAAGTGATGAAAACATAAGATTGGGGACAGCTGAGGGCTTGAGTGTCCCCACCCCAGTAGCATAGCTGTTGTACACGGCCGTTGCAAACACAGAACACTGAACCATCTTTTTGCTCCTGGTCCAGGATGAAGAACAAGCTGTGGTACTTTGAATTTGGCACCTCGGAGACCTTTGCAGCCACCTGCAAGAAACTCCATGACCACATAGAGTTGGAGGTGAGTTCCCAAAGCTTGCTGGATGTTGGTTCTGGTCCTGGACTGTCACATACCCTCAGAACATGTCCCCTAGGTTCATGGTGGTCCCAAGTATAATCCTTCTTACCTCCATCCTATTCCCAACATGTCCACAGCCTCACTCCCAGTAGGCTCTAATCATGGGGTCTGCCTTTCTCAGCCTGGCCAGGGAATCCTGGGGTCTGAGACCTGGAGGCCCAGTGGACTCAGGGCTGCAGTCCTTTCCTGCCCTCAGCCCTCTCCCCACCATCATCTTTCAATTTCTTCTTTTTCAAGAAATGAAGACAGATGCTACCCATTCAGGGAAAGAAGCTGCTATGGGGATAGAGGCAATGTCCCACGCCTGGTAAAAGTCTGGGAACTGAAGACCGCAGGGCTAAGGGGTCTGCAGTTGAGGCCAGATGTGACCAGACATCATCAGCTCACCTGCCTCAACTTTCAAGGAGCCAGTTCAGGCACTAAGGGCCAGCTTCCCAAGTGTGCAACCTGCACAGTCACTCAGAAGTTTCCTCATTTAATGCTCTTCTGTGACTGTCTTAAAATTCTTGATAATTTTTTTTTTTTTAGCAAAGGGCCCTTTATGTGCATTTTGAACACTCAAATTACATAGCTGATCCTGTTGGTGCACTTGCATTTTAACTCTCCCAGGACTTGCAGCAGCCTGCCTCAGACGCAGCCTGTGGGCTTCACTTACTGGTTGATAAGCTGCCCACTTCTCATTCCCCACCCTGCTTCTGCTGGGCTGCTCTCCTGAGGTCTTCTCACTTCTAAGAAAAGATCCACCTGCAAGCCCAAACTTCTATGCACATCTGCTGTCTCTGCTCTGTGGGACCTCAGGCCCTTGGGGCCCCTTGCCCATAGTTCTGTTACCAACCCCCATACCCCTTCCCTTGGAATTCAGACCAATGGTCTTGTTTTCACTTGAGAAAAACAAGTGAAAGGCAGTCAGAGTTGGGCTGGGATGGGCTCTTGCTGGGCCACCAGCGTTGTCCCTGAGCTTGCAGCAGTGGTCAAGTGGGGCCCAGGCATCCCTTGGAGGAGGAGCATTTGGCCTGAAGCAGTGTGGGAAAGCCCCGCCACTCCCTGCGGAAGAGAGCCTGCACTCGTGGGGAATTTTCACAATCAAAACGCAAAGCCAGAGATTCTGTGCTTCTCTTTAACTCATCTGCCTGCCTCTCCCCAGCGGTTGCTGGGTTACCAACCCCAGGCTGGGAGGAGCCGGCCCAGCTAATCCCCTGAACTTCTAGCCAGCTCAGTCAGAGGGCAGAGAGGCCCAGGAATGTGGGACATGTGTCCCCAGGTGGTACCACCTCCACCTGGGAAAGTCTGAGAAGCCTGCCTTCCTCTATGGACATGTAAATCCATGGCCAGAAACTCTACAGCAAAGGGAGGGGGCGTGCTGGACTGGGCTGGAAACTGGACGTGGCTGGAGCTCTGTGTGCATTTTTCCTGTTGGCATGATCATCTGGGGTGTCTTTAAATATACCCCAAGTGAGGGACAGCCCTGGCCTAACCACTGCCAGCTGCAGACACACAGCGACTGCTTGTTCTCCCTGCAGCTGGCCTTGAAACTGTGCCCAGAATAGAGCAGCTCAGCTCCCCTGCCTCCCCGCCCTCCCAGCTCCCAACTCCCAGCTTCCAGCCCACAGCATCATGAGCCCCTCTGAGTCCAGTGCACAGTGGCTCGTCCTCAATTGCGGAGGTGGGGGTGTTCGCACTGTGGGTTGTTGGGGGCTTTCAGCAGCACTTCTTGTTTTCCGTAGCTCCCCATCGTGAGTCTTTTTAGTATTTATTCCTCAGGCTAAGGATGGGGGGCGGGGGTGCATCTGACAGGCAGCTTCTGTTCTGACAGCCTGCAAGATTGTGGCAGGCATCCTTTTGTATCCTGGGAGCGGAGGGGAGACGGTCCTGGGTCTTATGATACAGAGGAGACCAGAGAGACAGAGGGGGAGGCGTGTGAATAATAGATGTTAGGAGGCTGTGGGGCAGCCCAGGTAGATGTGAGTGCATCAGGGGCCTCGGGAAGGACAATAACAGAAGGTATGTTAAGTGACCTTCTCCAAGTGGCAGCTGCACACAACAGCCCAGGCCTGGGAGGACCAGCACGCTCATCAGTTCAAGGTCAGTGAGCCTGAGAATAAGCCCACACAGGTATTTATACTAGGTACCACCATTTTCAAAGCCCCACCACAACCTTTATTGCAGAGTCACACAACAACCAGTGAGCCAAGTAGGCCCGGTATTCTTATCCCCACATCACGGAAAGCAAGCTAAGGCACAGAGGGTTAGAAAGATAAACAGAAGGGAGAGAGAAGTAACAAGGGGAGAGGAGAAAATCACACTCTGACTGCCTACTGTAGCGTGTCCTCATTTGATTCCATCACCCAGCAAAGCAAGTATGATCACATTTTTTTAAATGAGGAAACTGAGGCTCAGACACACTAAGTAACTTGACCAAGGTTTCATTGCTGGAAACGTGTAAGAGTCTAGGCCTTCCTAGACCTCCTGGAAAGGACTTTAGCTTGGAACCCAATAAACAGATTGACCTAACAAGTGCTAGGAGCTTGCTGAATTTTTCAGCTCGGATACAGTTTCTTCCTCCTTTACTGAATGTAGGGCTGCTTGGTTCTGTCTCAGCTGCAGCAGCTGGGCAGGGCTGCTGGGAAACGCTTTAGGAGAACAGAGGGCACAGTCCTACTGCTTGCTCATTTGAGGAAGGAGGCGTGGACAGGAGGAATCAGGGAGGAAAACCGCCTTAGTTTACCAGAGGTCTTCCCATGCAGCATCTCATTTTGATCCACAGAGTATGCAGGGAAGACATGAATATCCTTACTTTCTGGGTGAGGAAACTGAGGCTCAGAAGTTCAGCAACTTATGAAAGGGCACAAAGGTTAGCGGTTCAGAACAGATTATAAAGTCTATTTCATTCTGTGTCTATGTGTCACCTCGGTAACATTTGGATGGTGAAACTTAAAGCTAAAATGAGTTTTATGCGGAAGTTCTGCGCTGAAAGTCTCTCGCAAGGAATACAGCCTGTTTTTTAGAGACTTGTAGCTTATTGGAAACTAGGAGAATTTGGTCCCTTCTCTGAAATAAAGTTTACAGCCCAGTTGAGAGAACAAACATGAGCTGGTTAATATAATACTCACTTAACTAGTGCTAAGAAAACTTGATCCTGGGACCTTGAGGACCCACGTGAGCAATCACCCTGGACACTGTTTTGGGGTCAGAGACTAAGGCCAGAGAGAAGATGATTGCAGATCTACTGGTCACCTGCAGACACTTGGTCAAGGCTAGTGTGGTGGGGTGGGGTTGCTCAGTGAAAGGGGCTTGGCTTGGACAGGCATCAGCCCACTTCATGGAACTGTTGTCTGGGCTTCAGTGTTCTCGTCTATAAAATGGGGAAAAGGGGTTAGTCTACTTCCCAAGGCTATTGATTAACGTTTTCAGATTTGTTGTTGTTGTTGTTTTTTAAGTAACTGGCAATGGTGCCAAGTGCCTCACTGAATCCACAGAGCAGCCCGAAGTGGCAGGTGTCACATCCCCTTTCTGGAGATGGGGATAGAAGCTGAAAAAAAGCTCACCTGAGGTGCATGACTCTGAGTGGTCAGGTCAGGCTTCAAATTCAGATTTGCCCAAAACCCAGGAGTTTCAGGGCAGTACTGGCACATCATTCTAGAGCAGAGATTCTCACCGGTATGAGGTATATCTGATCTTCTCTTTAGTCATACACTTTATTTTAATATTTTGGGTAACACTAAAAGCAAGAATTGATGCTTTTGAACTGTGGTGTTGGAGAAGACTCTTGAGAGTCCCTTGGACTGCAAAGAGATCCAACCAGTCCATTTTAAAGGAGATCAGTCCTGAGTGTTCTTTGGAAGGACTGATGCTAAAGCTGAAACTCCAATACTTTGGCCACCTCATGCGAAGAGTTGACTCATTAGAAAAGACTCTGATGCTGGGAGGGATTAGGGGCAGGAGGAGAAGGGGACGACAGAGGATGAGATGGCTGAATGGCATCACCAACTCGATGGACATGAGTTTGAGTAAACTCCGGGAGTTGGTGATGGACACGGAGGCCTGGCATGCTGTGATTCATGGGGTCTCAAAGAGTCGGACACAACTGAGCGACTGAACTGAACTGAAAAGCAAGTATGAGACTTTTACATTTATCAAGAAGAAAAGCAAAAAAAAAAATGGCAGATATATGCTCTAAATGCTTCCTCTGCAAGCACACAAAGCAAGCTATGAGAGTGAGTACCCTTCCTGGGAAATGGGTGCTCTTAATTTGGTGGTTGTTGTTCAGGCTTAAGTCATATTCAACTCTTTGAGACCCATGGACTATAGCCTGCCAGACTCCTCTGTGTGAGGTTTTTCCAGGCAAGAATACTGGAGTGGGTTGCCATTTCCTTTTCAAGGATCTTCCTGGACCAGGGATCAAACCTGTGTCTCCTGCATTGACAGGCAGATTCTTTACCACTGAGCCAATTGGGGTTGCCTCTAATTAAGAAGGCAGCCTGTCACCCACATTGTTGTCGTCAGCCCTGGTGGAACAAAAGCAGTCTGTCAGAGTCTCCAAGTCTCTGACTTCCCTTCCCTTCCAAAGTCGTCCTTGATGTTTATTCTGATCTGATTGTACCTGAATAAAGGAGTCGGGGAGGGGAGGGAAGAACATAGTGAGTCATCTCCCCCACCCCAGGCCCAAAAGAGGCTTGCACAGGTTTTGCCTTAGTTATGGTTAGGTGGAGCAAACCAGGCAGGCATCGACTTGAGCACTTATTTTACATGCTGTGCAAATTTTACTGGTTAAAAATATGAACTTCCAAAATTCCTTGATATCATATCTACTTTTAAACAATGTTCACAAGGGAAGGCTAGCCAGCTTCCCTAATATGAACCTCTGCCTGGGGAAAAGTGAGTCTAAATGTGGAGGCTGCTTCAAAAAAAAAAAAAAAAATCTGTTACCCCGTGTATTTTGGGAAACTCTGCACATCAATTTTCCCCTTTTAATTGAGGATGTTTTTTTAATACAACAAAGTTTTGAGAACAGTGTATCAGATATCCCCATTTCTCCTTCACTTAGAATTGATATTTGTCACTATTTTGTTTTATTCCCTTCAAGTATCTTTTTAACCAAAGAAATAAAAATTTATGGATGGAACTGCATTCCCCACAACTGTTTTGTGCTCTGCAACTTGCCTTTTTCACTCACCATTAGTTCTCAAGATCTCTCTGTGGTGATGTTGCTGGAGCTAGCTCATTACTTTTACCTACTCTGTGCCGTGGGGCTCCAGGAATACCCTCACCCTGTGATGGGAGCAGGAGCAGGGGACCCTCAGACCCTCTCGGGGGACATGAGTGGTGAATCACTTTGGAGAGCAGTCTGACAACAAACACTGAACTGAAAATTATCTTTTAGGACGAATGACCCAGCAGGTTCTTCACATCCTAGACCTGGAGAGTTTCCCGCACAGAAGTTCAGGGGGTGATGAGCACAGAGACACAGTGCAATCCTTTATTATTACAACAACATGGAACCAACCCCAGAGACCATATTATTCCAACACTTCAAAGAGAGAGAGTGAAGGCCACTGAATTATATTCTTTAAAATGGCTAATTTTGTGTCAGGTGAATTTCATCTTAATTTTTTTCAACGTGAAGCCATATCATGAAATGGGCCCTGACCATGAGAATCCTAAACTCTAAAACTAACCTTTAGCACAGCTATGTGTATATAAAGAAGCAGAATAAATAATGAATCAGATTACTTTAAGATTGAGCAGATAGCTTTACCTACTCCAATCCAGCCAGGTGCCATTTGTTCAGAAGAGAGAAATCAAGGACTTTACAGGTTGAGTTGGTTGGCCAGCTTCACCTGGCCAGTAAGTGGCAAAAGAGAGCCCATGGCTGCCTTGATATCCACTGGCAATGTTGCACACTCCTAAATTAAAGGATAGACCTTCAAGCACCTTTTCTAGCATCATCTATATATACCTTCTCAGCTTGGGCAAGTGGAACCTTCCAGAGCTTGGAGTAATGAAGTGGGAACTAGCCAAAAGCTCAGCTCATCAACCCAGCCACAGTGATTCCAAGGGAGATGAAATGAAAACATATTCATGGGGAAGGGAAAGATTCATGGAGAAGAGTAGAGATGCTGAGATCTCAGAAAACAAAAGGTGGCAACCTGATCATGCACCAAACCTTCAAGTCAGAGGCTGGAATGGACCCAGACATCCTCTGCCATTTGTGGAGTCCATTCTCTTCTTCCGTCAAGTCCAGGGGTTCCATCTTTCCAGGAGCATCCTCACTGTGAGACCACCCAAGGCCGCTCTTGCCACTTCAGATTTCTTCTTCCCTATCCTGCAGTTCTCACTGCTCCAGGTACCCGAGCCTCAGTTTCTGCCTCCTCCTTCTTAAGACAGGTGCTAAATTCTTTTGATTAGAAAAGTAATCCAAATCTATGCAACCCTGTGGACTTTAACCTGCCAGGCTCCTCTGTCCATGGAATTCTCTAGGCAAGGATACTGGAATGGGTTGCCATTTCCTTCTCCAGGGGGACTTCCTGACCCAGGGCTGGAACCTGGGTCTCCTGCATTGCAGGCAGATTCTTTACTGTCTGAGTCACCAGGGAGGCCCCAAATCCATGATAGAACATGTTAAACCATAGACAGGTGAAAAGGAAAAGTAACCCACAATCTCAGCAATCAGGGATCAGTGCTGTTCTAATGTTGGCCTTGTTTCAATCCTGTAATAATGTCAGCCCTTGTATCTTTAAGAGCAGGCCTCTGGAGGACCTCTTTGACTCTTTGATTGCCTTAATCTTATCCATTTTTAAACACAGCTCCATCCTTTCTATCTCTCTTCCTCTTTCAGCCATGCACTGACTACAAGTTTACTTCACAGATCCTCAAAATCTTTCAGCCTACTGAGAAGAAATTGGCAATTTTCTCTCTAAAAATCCCATTGCTTGCTTACAGTTTGACACATAACTTTTTCTCTTAAATGACCCTCTTTTTTATTCCCTACACATACATACCCCGTATTTCACTTCAAGCCTCCATTCATCCATGTGCTTTTATTTTCTTATTCTTTCCCATTTCCTTTGTTCCTTGTGAATTGCTTTGATTTTCTTTGTCTTCAGATTCCTGCCTTCATACACTTTGTGTCTCCCAAGTACTTTGGAATAACTTTTAGGGGTGAATTCTCATGCTTACAATTTCACAAAGCAGATGGTGGGGGAGGGGTATACGAAGCACAGTGGATAGACGAGGCCCAGGGGTGTCTCAGGAGACCAAGCTTGGGGTCCCATGCATGACTCAGCATGTTGGGCTAGAAGGACCTCCACTCAGGTTCCTGAGAGACCTCAAGGCTAACCTCTGCCCCAGCAAGCTTAACTTTGCTACCCGCCAAGGTCCCCTAGTGAAAGAATAACTTTCCCTAAGCTATGTCTACAAACAAATGCATCTTTTAAATAATAACAACCTGTTAGGCCCTGTCTGTGAGAAATGTGTTATTTCTCTTAGACTTTTTAGAACATTGAAAAGAACTCATGATCTTCATCTCCACACTCAGCACATTCAGGGAGCTTGGATGAAAAGCATTCAATCTTTCCCAGCTTCTACCACTGGGTTATGAAACAGAATATTACATATACATGTGTCTCCTTGGCTTTAGTGGACTAGTCTGGTTATCTGTCTTAGTGAGGTCATAAACATGCTGATCCTAGTATTCTACAGAAGAGGAATTAAGGAAAGACAAGAAATGACTCAGGAAGGATATATAATCTAACAAAGGACCAGTTAAATACTGTGTACACATACACATTACATGCAAGTCCATTGGAATCCACAAATTAATAGCAGCAGCCACTTAACTAAGCACTCACCTTGCGACAAGCTCTATATCCTGGCACTTTCCTACACTGGCTTGTTTAATCCTCATAACAACTCTGCGTGATGTGCATTATGTACACAAGGAAACTAAGTCTCCTTAAGATAAGCACTCCAAGATCAGATGAGTTCCAAGCCCATGTGCCCCAAGCACAGCACTCCCTGTCGAATCTACCTCTGCTTTCCCCCTCAGGTATATATCAGCTGAGTTGGTGGTATGGCTCCCCTTCAGGACTTGGCCTATCTATTAGGCAGTTGTCTGTCTGAGGCAAAGACTTGTCTTATTCACCCTGTATCCCCAATACCTGAAATGAAATCATTGCTCTCTAGTTTTTGATTGCACAATTTCAACCAAAGGGTGAAAAAAATCCCATAATGAATGTGAACACTAACAAATTACTACTTGACAAGACTCAAGTGATACCTTTGTGTTGGATGTCCCCAAAGTAAAAGGGACCCACTTTGCTCTGTCTTTAAGACAGAATGGGCTTGCAGCCTGGCACTCAGGCCTTCTTCTAACCATCGGGTGAGTGGGAAGACCTCCCACGCCCATCTTTGAGCTGTTGCTGGGACCTTTGAAAGTAACTGAGGGTCTGGGACAACTGTGAACCCAGGACAGGAAATGCCAGAGTTCTCCCACCTCTTTCCCACCAAGGAGAGTGAAGACAGTGAGTGGGCAGAGCCCATATGGCAGCAAGGGTACAGGGCTGCTCGGGGGTCAGAGGAAGTGACTCCAAAAGGCAGAAGAAGGCGTCTCCACCCTGAGCCCACTCTGGTGGCCCAGAAGTCTACCTGCCCTGAGCCTTGCTGGTCCCTATGGCTATCAGCCCTGCTCTGTCTGCAGGCGAGTCTGACCCTTCAGAAAGCCCCATCCACCCCAGGTTGGTCTGAGCGCCCCAGACAGACCGCAGACCTATTAAACTGCATCCAGAGCAAGAATGCCTCAACACACTAGGTTGTTTTTTTCTTTTTCTTTTTTTTTAAACTTGGGGAGGGTGGAGCAGTGGATAGGAAATAGCTTTGCCCTCTATCCAAATCTGAGGCAACCCACCACTGTGAGCTCTGAGAAACAGCAGTTTTGTTTTGGAAACTGGCACCCAGGGCAGGCTTGCTCCTGGAAATGAATTTGGTTCTCCCCTCAGCTGCAGTGTTCTACTTCCAGCCTCGCTGCCAACACCCCCTTCCAGCTGCCCCTCTCAAAGGCACCATTGTGCCTGCCTGGCACAGCAACAGAGGAGGGCTGAAGAGGAAGCAAACATTTTCTGCCCATGGGATGTTCTTAAGCAGGTTGTGTGTACATGGCTTCAATGCTGCATTCCTGGAGCCCACACAGACCCGCCAAAACACCATCGTCCCCGTCACAGATGGCAGGCACTTTCCAGTCTAACTGGCCCGCCACCGCTCCCTGTCAGAGAAGGCAGGGCAGGCAGCTAGATGGACACGGGCAGCGAGAGGGGGACCACGATGCCACTTTATCAGCACAGCACTGTAGCCTGCCAAAGCGAGGATGAGCAGAGACTGAATCTCTGAACTGGAAAGGGATTTGGTCCCGTGTACCACTCAACAAAAAGATCCATTCTGGCACATTCTGATAAGTACACATCTAGCCTTTTCCTGAATACTCCAAGGAAAGGAAGCTTACTACTATGCCAGAAACCTGTCCATTGCTGGAAATCTCTTTCAGAAAGTTTTCTTCCCGATGTTGAACAAGGATGAATGTACCTTTCATTGCCATATCCTTCCCTTGTCAGCCCTCAGCACAGTTCTTGGAACAAAACAGGTGCACAATAAGTGCTTGTGGGATGCATGACTGAATTCCCCATCCTTTGGGCCTGTTCCACACTCTGGGAGCATACAGAACATACCTTCCTGCTCCTCCACATGACTGCCCTTCATAGGGGTGCAATCTATCTTCCATGTCCTCTCCTATTGATCTTCACTGAGCTAAATATCCCCAGTTCCTTTTACGGCTCGATGTATAGATCCCTGACTATCCTGACCTGCCTTCTCTTGATAGAATCCATTTTTTCCAGTCTCCTTAAAATGAAGAATTAAATCCCTTATATTTTATATATCCTTATATCCCAAAAGTAATCTCATAGGTAACAAAGCATGAAATTAACAGGCCTCAGGTACATGCTCCATAAGCTAGACTGTCTTTCTGATCTTGTCATTTGCATCTTCGCAGGAAACCTGTAGGTTCATGAAGCCCACCACAAACCTGATTAAAATGGGAAATGTCACTAAGTGAGTGTTTCCTCATCTGTAAAAAAAAAAAAAAGATACAAATACCAACCTTGCAGGGCTCTAAGGATTAGACATAAGATATATGAAGTGGCTGGTTCATAAGAGTTACTCAATAAATGATTATCTATCAATATTATCACATAACATGTATATATTAGTATCTAACTGCCCACAACAGATCTTAGGTTCTAAAATGAATGAAATAAATAAATTAAAACAGTTCCTCTGGATCGCAGGGGAAGCCACT
The DNA here is from genome assembly GCF_014754425.2 of Oryx dammah. Taxonomy (NCBI): domain Eukaryota; kingdom Metazoa; phylum Chordata; class Mammalia; order Artiodactyla; family Bovidae; genus Oryx; species Oryx dammah. The sequence continues at coordinate 75,702,661 of NW_024070186.1, read as the reverse complement.
CCAGCTATATGCAAGGCTAAATTTTTTTAATGTAGATATTACTGGACTGTCTCTCTAGTAATGCTGTCACCACTCAACACCACTCAATTTCTTTCCTTTTCTTCCCTCAGGACCCACATCAGATTATGGACACTAAAAACTTTCTCTCTAGTTCTTCTCTAGGGGAAAAAGACAGCATTGTTGCCCTGACTGCTCTTCTTTGACTCTCAATAAATTTCTCTGTTCTGGCCATAGGCTCTACAGATATGCAGGTGTCTACTGCCTTCTCAGTGGTGTGCTGAGGCCAGCTTGCCTACTGGCACATCTCTCCTTAGCTCTGCCTTTAGGGATGTCATGTTAGTAGCTTCAAATTGGCCATTGTGGGAGAATTTACACCATGAAACACCACAATCACAGCGCTTTTTTTATCCTGGAGATCCTGTTAAATATTTAGCAGCATACCACTGCCTCTAGCACTGACTGGAGAGATCCCTTGAGGACCCATTTCCACTCCTTCCCCAGGGTCTAGCACTGAGTAAGTAGGGCCCCATCATTCCTGTCTTCTGTCTCTTAACATTTCTCTCACATACATCGTGCCCCATGTGTCCTATGCTTACTACCAGCTGTTAGATATAGGTTTCTCTTAGCTGTGATCAGAGGACCACTTCCTGAAGTCTTGGATTAAGCTTCCAGATTTCTCCCTAATATGGATACTCAATCCACTTTCACTGGTCAATATATTCATCCTGGGAAGCTGTAGAAACTCATCTGGAAGGAAAGACCCTTTGCCAGGTTTCTTTAACACCTTGGTTTTCATTTGGGGATCTCTCCACAAATGAATTCTTCCAGTTTAAAAAAGTTATATTGGACTTCAGAAATGGGTAATACATGCCAGAACTATGGAGAACACAGAGCCATGTAGCATGTGGTCCCTCCCCTCTGGGAGCTTAAAATCTCCTGGGGACAGGTACATATGCCTGATGCATGGCAGAATACATATTCAATATACATCAGAAAAAGCAAGGAAAATTCAGAGAAGGGGAAGATCAACTTCTATCTAGAGCAGTTTCCTCTATAGGAAAGGCCTCATAGGAGGAGTTTAGTTTTTGAAAGGGTAGGATTTTCACAGGCATAAAAGAGCTGCATGGCAGTTCAGACAGTGAGTACAACAGAAAAAGCAAGTAGGCCCAACTCTGTGATCCACATATATGGCCCTAGTTAAGCCCTAGCTCTTGCAAGAGACAGCTGTGTGATCTAGGAAAGTTACTTACCAACTCTAGGGCTAATTGTTCTCATCATAGTGATAAGATATTAACAAACCAAATGTTCCATCTGGCTTTACCATTCTAAGATTCTGTGCATTGGCCCTCTTTCAGCTGCTAAAATTCTTCTTTACAGTCACTCCTGACCCCTTAGTTGCCAGACTACATGACCGAAGGTCTGATTCCAGATCTGCTCACTCCTGATTAGCTATGTGACGTTGGACCATTCCTTTTACCTCCTTAACCTCCATTTTTCTCATCTATAAAATGAGGTAATTAGACTGAATGATCTTTCAAGACACTTCAGATCTTTGATTCCGTGAGAACACAGATGCAGAGATGAGAGAGAGAGATCCTTTTATAGCATTTGTAGACTTAGACGAAGAGTGTAGAAAGGGTGCTAGGGTGTCCACAAGGATATCCTATCACTGAGGGACGGTGATATGGGTCTAGACAAGGATCGTCATCCACTGACTGTGCTGTGCTAAGTCGCTTCAGTCATGTCCAACTCTGCCACCCTATGGGCTATAGCCCACCGGGCTCCTCTGTCCATGGGATTCTCCAAGCAAGAATACTGGAGTGGGAGGCCATGCCCTCTGCTACCCACTGATAAAGAACTCTATAACGAAAGATTCAGGCTGACAACACCTGAACCCACTAACCAACACGAACATCACCAAAAAGTGAGACAAGCAAATTATGTGCCTGTTGATGAGATGCAATAGGAAATACATTGATAGAGTAATCTTGCTAAAACGTCCATCCTGAATTTGATCAGCCATGCAGATAGGCTGGAATATGTTTAAAAGATACCTCAGAGGTGCAATAAGCAAAATCCAAAATCTGGAAATGCTACACAGCCTTCTGTCTCAAAGTGTGGTCCACCACACCCAGCACCATTATCACCAGATAATGATGCAGAAATGCAGTCTCAGGCCACCTCAGATGTCCTGAATCAAAATCTGCATTTAAATCATCCTGAAGTGATTTATGCACATTAAAGTTTGAGAAGCACTGCTCTATGGGACAAATGACCCATTTCCCCCAGTAAATATTACAAGGCAAGGAAGAAAAAAAAGAACAAGGAATTTATAGATCAGAAGAAACCTAAAAGACATATCAGCCAAGTTCAACCTGTAGACCTTTCAGACAAACCAGTTATTTTTTTAAATGAGACTGGAGGAAATTTGAACATCTACTGGATATTTATCAATATTAAAAATTTATTGTTACATTTAAAAAGTGATCAGAGAATTGGGGTAATTCCTTTTTTGGGGGGGGTAATTCCTTTTTAAGAGTATCATTTAAAGATACATAAAGAATCTGCCTGCAATGCAGGAGACCCGGGTTCAATCCTTGGGTCAGGAAGATCCCTTGGAGAAGGGAATAGCAACCCACTCCAGTATTCTTGCTTAGAGAATTCCATGGACAGAGAAGACTGACAGGCCACAGTCCATGGGGTCTCAAAGAGTTGGACATGACTGAGCAGTCTACTTTTAGAAGTATTTGTAGATGACATGATAGAATATCTGAGATTTGCTATAAAATAATACTTCAACATGGTGGTTGGGAAAACGAACTGAGTTAGAGTTCAAACAAGATTAGTCATGAGTTGCTAACTGCTGAAGCTTAGATTTGGGATTCATGGGATTTCACCGCTGCCATACCAGAGTTGGACTTCCCTAGTGGCTCAGACAGTAAAGCATCTGTCTACAATGCAGGAGACCCAGGTTCAATCCCTGGGTCAGGAAGATCTCCTGGAGAAGGAAATGGCAACCACTCCAGTACTATTGCCTAGAGAATCCCATGGACAGAGAAGCCTGGTAGGCTACAGTCCATGGGGTCGCAAAGAGTCGGACACAACTGAGCGACTTCACTCACTTTGATTATTTTATTGTCCTGTATATTTGAAAATATCCCTAATAAAAATTTGCTTGTTTTAAGTCCAAGAAGGAGTTATCAAAGATGAGAGAGTCTATCAAGAGAAGGCAGTGGCGGGGAACCCAAGATAGAAAATGTCAAGCAGAAAGGGGACAAATGCCCCCAGAGCCATGGGGGGTGAGGGTTGTTCCACCTTATAATCCACATGGAAGAGGTCATTCCAGACAGCAAACACTGCCAGATGGCAGGGAGGATGAAACCAAACACTTGAGTTCTGAACTGGAGAAAATCAGTGCAATCGGTGGCACCTTGAATCGAGGTTAGAAGACGAGAGAATTTCCTAGTTGCTAAAAACTGAAACAGGTCATCAAATAAATTATGGGATCTCCTTCTCTAAGGACCTTCAAAAATAGGATCCACAAGGCTAAAATGGAGGCGGCCTCATTCCCCACCCGCCGCCTTTTTCAGGTCACCGAGGCCGCCAGGCACCCGGGGCGCGGAAAAGCCCAGAGCCCGGACAGGGAAGCACCAAGTGCCCTCTCACGTCCTCGGCTCTGCCCCTCTCAGGCAGCACGGCGAACTTGGCAGGTCCTAGCTCTGCCCGTAATTATGAGGACCTTAGGAATCGCAGAGATGGGTGGAAGGGGATGGGAGGATGGGAATGAATAGGACTACCCACTGACTCTCCACCGTCCCTCGGCTCAGAAACTAGAACTTGAGGTTGTCTTCGCCAGGGGTCACGAAGTTTGAACTCGCCGACAGCTGCGGGCCGGCACAGTGGGGCCTGGAGCAGGCGGGTGCGGGCGGCTCCGGGCCCGCGCTCCGGCAGATTCCTGAACGTCTTCCAGGCGGCCAGGAGCCAGGCTGGGCCGGGCTGCACCCACCCACCCCATGCGCCGGCAGCCTCAGACCCGTGTCCGGCACCTCACAGCCCTCGCCGGCTGGGAGCACGGCTCGGGGCGTGTGCGTGCATGCTGCCGGGGGGCTGGGGACAACTGTCTCTGTTTCAACCCATACCCGGCTATAACTACCTGGGTTTCACTGCACGCAGCCTCGACTCGGAGGCGAGCCTGCCGGCCCAGTGCTAGGTTAGGGATGGCCAACGGTGTGCGCAGCACTCTCCCCAGGAGCCCCCCTCTCCCCTCCCCGGTGGGAGCAGGGGGAGGGGCCCCATGACGTCATGGAACTGCTGGAGGATTTAGCTCAGGAACCCGCCAGGGGCTATGTACCATTTAAGCCTCCAGTGTACTTCTCTCCACTGGCTCCACGTTTCCAAATCCAGCACGGCAGCTTTCTACCTTTCCCGAGCCCTAAGCAGCCCTGGGGTTCTGAAAGAAATCAGTGCGTGGTGTCTAGGCCAAGAAGCGTGGAGAATGGGCATGCAGGTATGGTCTGGCAAGGCTCCCACTAGCATGAGTTGGGCCAAAAGGCCATTAAAATGCTTCTAGCAAGGCCTCAGACAGTGGGAGAATGATTTCAGTCTGAAAAATGCCTCATAGGACAGGTATTATTATTATTATTATTAACAGTAATAACAGTGCAGACAATTATGGAATGCTACTGCCTTCCAGAGACCAATCAAACTCTTTAAGTAGATGCAATTTCCCTACCCCCACCCCATTTTGCAGATGACAGATTAAAGCTGGAAGAGTTAAGGAACCAAGGAGGATCCAGGATCATACAGCTGGCAAGTGACAGAGCCAAGATTTAAACCCATATCTCTCTCCAAGCTCAGGCATGCTCCTTCCAAGACAAGGCACTGCCTCTCAGTTTTCAAATAGGTGCATTCCGAAGGTGGGGGCATCTATAGCCAGCAGTCCCCGAGCTCCCCCCACCTCCTCCACTCTCCCCAGTCCACCTATGACTCAGTGAGATGGTGGGGGAGGGGACATCCTATCATAAAGCAAAGTGAGGACTGTTTGCTCTTCCAGAGAGTTTAATACTTACCAAGTTAATAACTAACACTCTGAGCTTGTTACCACCAGAGGTGGAGGGGATAGGGCACATTTAAAACGGCAGTTGGAAAAAAGGGGACATTGTGGAATACTAGGTAGCAAGGACTGAGCTGTGCAACTAGTTTACTTAAAAAAAAAACCACCAAGCTGGCACAGAGGCAAGTATAATACTGGGCACTGCTCTTAGTGCTCTATAAGACAGAGCAGTGGTGGGAGATTTCAGTTATTCAAACAACTGGAAGTTTAATTTTGTGATAAGTCTAGCATCAGCAAAAGTCCCACGTTGCTGCACTGACTTTCATCTCCAAAGTAGAATCTGGCATCTGACTTGCCTAGGTTTGCAACTGAGCTCTGCCAGCCTGTAGAGTGGAAGTTGTGTAGCCTTACACCAGCGCCCTAACCTCTCTGAGACTCTGTCACTTGGAGGTACCAATAGTTCCTCCCTCATGGTGTTCATGTACGCATCCCAAGAGAGTGTAAGGGCAGGACCAGGACAGTGCACAAGGAAGCTCTCATCAGATAACTGCTAATATTATTATTATTACCTCTAGAAGGGAGGAGGGATTTTGGCCAACATTGATTAAATTGAGCTCATGCAGAAGTAACTACAACCAAAAGAAAGAGTGTCTAAGTGGTCTAGGAGGCAATAAGGGTGCAAGAATTCAGTGCTGGGCACCGGGTTGAACAAAGATAATTTCAGAGAGTTTGGTGAAAAGTCTGATCCAGTGGGATTCTAACCCAAGTCCCTAAATAAGAATATGTGTTTAAAGGACAAAAAGATGAAAAACATCCCAAAGTAAATTTCTTAACAGCTCATTCATTCTTTCAGGAAGAAAACAGCAAAAAGTTTTTAATTAAAAAAACAATACTAATCACCATGACAGTAACAAGGAGGTCTGGGTTGAGTCCATGCTTTTGGAGGGTTGTACACATACTCATAGGGGCTTCCCTGGTGGCTCAGCGGTAAAGAATCTGCCTGCTATGCAGGAGACGAGAGTTTCATCTCTGGGTGGAGAAGATCCCCTGGAGAAGGGAATGGCAGTCCCTTCCAGTATTCTTGCCTGGGAAATCCCATGGACAGAGGAGCCTGCCAGGCTACAGTCCATGGGGTCACAAAAGTAGGACATGACTTAGTGACTAAAGCACCACCGTCAGACATACTCGCAGATAAGGTGTGACTATGCACCCAAGTGTGAATGTACAAAGGCAACTCAGACCTGGGATCCTGCCTTTGGACAAGCTGAAGGCCAAGCAGAATCTTAGACAGTGTTTGAAGCAAAAAAGAACATGGAAAGCATACCTCATTAGGATTTTGCCATTCCAAGAGAGCTTTTTTATCTTTTCCAGAGGGAGAGAGAGTAGCTTTAACAAAAAAATAGAAGAATAGATGATAAAGGTGGGTATCAGAACCCAAGACTGATCAATAGAGAACTAATTGACCTTGGAAAGCATACACATTTAAATCAAAGTTGCTGGACAAACGTATATAGATGTCGTTTGGTGACCACTTTAACAAATCTACAAAGCAGAGTAGGTTCCAGCCAATGAGAGGCAAACAGACAAACGTCCCAGTTTTTTAAAAATTAGGGATGCATTCTAGAAGGCACAGACTGACAAACTTTATCCCAACCCCTGGGAAAATTCTGGAATCAAGTATTAACTAAGTATTTGCCCTTTACAGACGTTTTTGGCTTTATATGAGTTCTTTTATTCCTTTTCTGATAGAGGTCGTAAGGTGGTCATTTAGGAAATATTATTTGATCTCAGCACAATGTCTTATGTTTCAGTGGGAAGAGCACAAATTTGAGGTCTGCAGACCAGGATACTAGCCCAGCTCCACAATTATGAGTTGGGTGACCTTAACCTCTCTGGCCTCATTGATGAAAGATAGGACATGTTCTCTTAGGTCCCTGTCATCTCTAAGTTCCATGATTCCACATTCTAATGAAAAGTGGGCTAGGTGACAGTTGTACACAGAGGATGCATCCCTAATAAGGCAGCCATACCCCAAGGACCATTTAATGTACAATATCTGGTGTGTTAAACTGACCAAGGAAAGGGCTTGTTCCCTGTTTTGCCCATTATATACATGTATTAAAGACCGTCTCCAAATGAGAAGAGAGCCATGGCATACGGTCATAGAATGAAGATTTAATATAAACTAGATGGACTGGAGGAAGCTTGGGCTGAAAGCCAGATGAAATAAGTGTAAAACCCTATGTCTAAGTTATTTAAAAATACGTACAGGAGTTCAGGATGAAGAAGAGCAGCCCGAGAAGTAGATGATGGAATCAGGATCTGAGTGCCTGGGATGACCTCCCATTCAAGGTGAAGTGATTCAGCCATCATCTAGCTGCTCACAAAAGAGCTAATGCAACTTTGATCATACTTGACAGTAAGGATATTGATCATGGCGGACATATTGAGCCCGTACATGGGCTCCCCATATTCTCATTTCTGGGCCATGAGAGTACTGGGGGGTTCCAGCCCCAGGAAGGGTTGATGCCTTTGCCACCTGTGCCATCAGACCCTGCCACAGGTGGTGTTTTTAGTGCCGGGACCTCATAGAGTAGGAGAGTAACAAACCGTAGTGTGTGTACATCAGGGCAAGTCCACAGGAGGGGCCAGAGGGCTGAGAGCACTCACCCAGATGAGGCACAACTAGATGGTGGTGTGAGAGAGAGGAGAGAGAGAGGAGTGGCTAAGACTGAGGCTCCATGGCCTGCCGACAACCCACGAACTTCTGTTTGTAAGTTGTGCGACTTGGGCAAGTTTCCCCAAATGTAAAATGAGGGTAATCTTAGTAACTAATTTATAAGATTATTATAAATCTATAATAAGATTTATAATAAGTAACTAATCTATAAGATTATTATAAAGTAACTAATTTATAAGATTATTACCTAATTTATAAGATTATTATCATACCTATTATGAAGGCAATAATGGAGATGTGTATAAAAGCTTACTGGTCAATGGCAACGTTTTAGTACATATGCACGGTGATGAAGTGTACATATCATCATGTACCTGGTGGGCGCTCCCATGGAGGAGGAAGGAGGCTCATTCTGACTTCAGAAGGGAGAAAAGGACCAATGGGTGGAAGCAGGAAGGAACAGAAGGAGCAGGTCAACATTAAAAGACCTGTCAAATAATCAGAACTTCCTAATAAAGAAAGGAATTCCTGGTCACCAGAGAAGCCTACTCTATTCCATTTTGTAGCTGGGGAAACAAGTCATGTGGATGATAAGATACCATAAATTAGGAGCTGCAAAGAAATCAGGATGCCCAGATGAATGGCAACAACCCCTACCTTTGTATTCTTCCTCTTTTGAGAAATCTCTATAAGTTTGGATTTGTAGGTAACCTCAAGGAGAGATTTTTGTTGCATGCTTCTAATTTTTTTCCTACCTCATAATAAGCAAGATAAAGAGGGCTTTGTAGTCCAGTTCCTCAACTTTGAATCCCTGCTCTGTTATTTATCAATTGTGCAATCTTGGACAACTTAGCTCACCTCTCTGAGTAGTGTTCTCTTATGTAAATGAAGTAAACTACCTCCAGTTCTGAAGAACAAGGATCAGAGCTAATATATTTCTTGCTGTGTTGGTGAGCATTATGCCAAGGTAGGCTGACTTCTATTAGATACCTGAGACAGACAGAGTCAAGCCTTCTGGCCTTTTGTACCTGGCGGGATGCGGGTGGTGGAGACTGGATAAAGAAACTCTGCTACATCAGCAAGCACATATGCCAAAACTGCACTTAGGATAGAGATACAGGAGACAGAAAAAGTCTGAAAGCCAGCCAAATCTTAAAGTCTTCTACTTCTCACAAGAGGGATTAAATAAGAAGGGGTAAGATGACAGTCTCCTGTCATTTGTTCGAATCTGGACTCCATGTCCCACCATATCTTCACAGTGGTGCAGGAGAGACAGGATTGATAATAATGAAGCTAGACTGGAGCTCAGTTTGCAGTTGTCTTCTGAACCAGCCCTTCTAGATCTCTACATCAGTGGTCCCCAACATTTTTGGCACCAAGGACCGGTTTTGTGGAAGACAGTTTTTCCACAGAGGAAGGAGTGGTTTCAGGATGATTCAAGCGCATTACATCCATTGGGTACTTTATTTCTGTTATTATTACTTCAGCTCCACCTCAGATCATTAAGCATTAGATCCCAGAGGTTGGGGACCCCTGCTAGAGATGGTTCCTGAAGCTTTGTACTGTATCCTCAGAGCTAACAAGAAATCACCTCCCTCATCTCACTGCAGTGGATAAGACATTAGACCTGAGCAACTTTAGCCAAGATTCAGCTTCTGACAGAGGCTGGCTGGTGGCTAAGGGCCTGTCACGTTCTTGATGAGAGCCCCCACCACACTCACCGCACCTTGAGTTGGGATACAATGAGGACATTAACAGATGACCTTTTTTTCTCTGTCCCCCAGTGTGATGGGGTTGGGGTGGACCTGAGCAGCATCTTCCTCGAAGGCATTGCTATTCTCAACATTCCCAGCATGTATGGTGGCACCAATCTCTGGGGAGAAACCAAGAAGAACCAGGCTGTGATCCGGGAAAGCAGGAAGGTCGTCACTGACCCCAAGGAACTGAAATTCTGTGTCCAAGGTAAGCCAGGCATGAGAAAAATCGTGCTGGGTCAGTGCCCCAGTGGGAGCCATATTCAGGTGGGTCTGTGAGCAAACCATATTAGGGTCTACAGCAGGCTCTAGAAGGTTCTGCAGCTTTACAAGAACCCAGCGATACACTGACTCATCCCTGATGCATCATCATTTATAACCTAATTGAGAAGAGAAAATGTACAGTAAGGGGTCCCTAAATGGCAGTCAGTAATCAAACCTTGAAACTCCATGAGGTTAGGAGTCAAATGCTACTTGTGTCAGGATTACCAGTCCTTCAGTAACTAAATCCAGTAGTCAATTCTCAACCTTGATCTTGCTTCATCTGTCAGCAGCATTTGACCCTAACTGATCATTCCTTCCAGGACGCCACACCTTCCTGGTTTCCCTTCTTTCCACTGATTACTCCTTGTTAGTCTCTTTTGCTGATTCCTCATCTTCTTTCTAACCTCTTGATGCTGGAGGGTCCCTAGGCAGGGTCCTCAACCCTCTCCTCCCTGTCTGCTCTCACTCCCTTGATGACCTCATTGAGTAGTGAGACTTTATTTAAGTACCACGTGAGGGCGAGTGATTCAGCAAGTCCAAAACTGAACTCCAGCGTCCCTCCCTCAAACCTTCTCCACCCACAGCCTTCTCCATCTCAGTTGACGATAACTCCAACCTGCCCATTGCTTAAGCCAAAACACTTGGCAGCATCCTCGATTCCCTTTTATCTCACATTTCATATCCAACCCATCAGAAAATCTGTTAGCTCTACTTTTTAAAAACATCTAAGATTCACCCACTTCTCACCACTGCATTCCTACCACCTTGGTCTGAGCCACCATCCTCTGTCCCCTGGATTCCTGCACATCCTCCCAGCTGAATTCCCTGCTTGTACCCCAACCCTCTACAGTCTGTTCTCACCACCTCATCAGAATGCCCATGGGCAAATATGTCTGACTGTGCCACTCTTCTCAAAATTCTGCCGTGGCTAAGATTAAAATCTAAAGGTCTTCACGTGGCCTCGAGGACCCTAAATGGTTTGGCCTCTCATTAGGTCTAGATGTCTTCTTTTACTCTCCCTCAACTCCCTCTGCCACCCTGGCACCTCTAACATGGCAGGCCGCTTCCATGAGCCGACTCTTCTTTCTGCCTGGAACAACTTGGTAGTGTGCCTTAGAGGCCATCAGGTAGGCCATCCTACCCACCAGGATACAGAACATAGGTCTCTGAGAATGCCCTTAAAATTACTTTCAGCCCTATGCCTTACCAGCCATTTCCACCAATGCACCGAATGGGACTCAAAGTTCCTGGCATCTCTGACTCCTCTGTGGATTGGACAAACAGGCCTCACTCACCCCTAGGGATCCCCAGTGGACTTGGTGACCTGGGGCTGGGGGAGAAGCCATATGTGAGGAGCTCTGTGGCAAAGATCCCCCAATGAGGAGGCAGGAGAATGGATTCAGATCCAAGTGCTGGCATTCACCTACTTCTTGGCACCTTGGGTTTCTTTGCTGTAAACCCCACATCTGATGTAGAAGTTTTGATAACTGAATGGATGGGGTTGACCATTGGTTTCTAAACCACCACCTATAGCAAATGAAGTCCTGGGCCCCAGCCCAGATCTCCCTAATCAATCTCTGGGTTGGTTCCTGGGACTCTGGATCTCCCCAGACGATCTGATGGGCTGACAGGTTTGAGAAGCACTGACACAGATAAGTGTCCAGGAATCGGAGTCTGGGTTCTTTGATGTCTGAGGCTGTTAGTCCTAAGACTGGATGCGATCCCACCAGTAGGAGGAAACAAAACTTGGCTGACCATCCAAGAAAGTGGTTACTGGCTTATTCCAGACCTACCTGTTAGACAATCAGATTGTCATATTCCAAGGTCATCAAGAGGCGTCACCATCACACCTGTCCTTTTTAAGAGAGAACTGGGGAATTGTTTTTTTCTCTGCTGCCCTCTTAAGTCCCTTTTCCTTCACACAGTAAACTTTTCAATTTGTATAAATTATTAAACTGAGTAATGTGTTCCTCCTTCCTCCCTTGGCAGGGGAAGTTGTGGGTACTAGCAGAGGGTGGGGGAAGCATTGGAGGTTGTAGAAAGTTCCTGCAAACTTTCCCACCCTGGAGCTTTCATCCCAGCCCCCACTCTGTCATCTCAGCAGAACAGAATCAGGGCAGGATCCCATCACCCATATCAGGCAGAGACTTGGGGACACCCTTGCTGAGGATGTGTTCTGGTTAGAACTCAAGGACAACTGTCAGTTCCTTACATGTCTTACCATTTATCTTCCCCTTCTTCAAGCAAGAATAATGTCTGCTGATCGCTCATGACCATCATGTACAGGAACTCTCTTCCTCAAATCCCCGTTTCTCACCCCAAGAATATGCTTTCGGAGCTAAAAATGAAGCTACTTCCTGTTCTTTAGATGAGGACATGAGCTGATCAGAGCAGAGGCTGAGGAGGGAGCCTTGGCTTCTTAGCTTTGCAGAGAACCAACCAACAGTGAGCTCTCTTAAAGGGCCATAATCTCCTTTAAGGCAGATTCATGTTGATGTTTGGCAAAACCAATACAATATTGTAAAGTAATTAACCTCCAATTAAAATAAATAAATTAAAGAAAAAAAAAAGATGAGATGTTACTGAGGAAAAGCTAAGGAGGTGACCCACTTTAGTGGAAAAGCACTGGCCTGGTGTCGAGAATTCTGGGTTCCTGTGCAGTCTCTGCCTCTCACTAGTGTGTGACGCTGGGCAGGTTCACTCACCTTCTTGGGTTTCAGTTTTCATTATCTGTAACACAGGCAAATCTGACCGTTGTACGGGTTCCCGTAGCGCACAGGTTCCTTACAGAGCTGCAGAATTATGGCATGGCCAGGTTTTGGTCCAATGGATTCCTTGAACACAATTATATGGCAGGTTTCTTTTTTCAGTGTGTTTTGTCTTACACCTTACAGGCCAGTGGCTGCGAAGGTAGGGATCTCTCTCTCTGCACCGTTCATCATTTGTTGGGATTTGTTACTCTTTGGCAATTTTACTGGGCTTGAGGGTCAGGGAGGAGACAGGAGAAATTAGTGGGAGGGAAGGGGTTTATCATAGGAAATGTTAAAGGAAATGACAACAGAAAAGGTTACTGTCAAATCTCATCATGGGTCAGTCTTTCTTCTAGGAAAAGCAATCCAAAAAAGATCAATCAGGATTAACATGGCGACTTCCCTGGTGGACCAGTGGTTAAGATTCTGTGTTTCCAGTGGGAACTAAGATCACACAGGCCATGCAGTGTAGCCCCCCATAAAAATGTTTTTTAATTAAAAAAAAAAAAAGATTAGCATGGAATGAGTTCTATACAACCATTGGCTGAGTAGAAAGCAAGAAGTGGTCCTGGAAAAGCACCAAGCTTGAAGTTGAATGACCTGGGTTTAAATTTAGGTTTATACTTTATAATCTTGTAAACCTTGGAAAGTCACCCAACCTTTCTGAGTCTCAGCTTCCTTATCCGTAAAATTGGCATAATAATATCCAGCTTGTTATCCTGATGGATGTCAGAGTACCTGGAACATAGTATAACCTCAAGCTGTAAGAAAATTTTCTCCTCACCTTTCTGTTTTAAATTGGTACTAACAGCCAAATTTCTGATTTTGAAGTTCTTATCTCTAGCCTTGCCGCCTACCCACACTGTCACTAAGAAACAGTAGAGATCCTGCCAAACTCCAGCCGCCCCTTTGCCCTAGTTCATTAAACTCATACCATCAATTGTACCTACTGCCTCTTTTCTAGACCTTTCAAGGATGGAGGCTAGATGATTTTAATTTTTGTATCCCCAGTGCCTGACCCAATAGAGTTAGTCAAAAGAAAAAAAAAAATAGTTGTTGGATAATTGAGCAGTCCACAGCATTCATCCTTTTTAGTTTTTGTAATACCAGTAAGAATAGTGACAGATAGTATTTTGTAGTTTGTTTTGCATATATTGACTTAATCTAGTCCTAACCAGAAATCCATGAGTAAGGGTATACCCACTCCCCACCATGTCACTATTTCATAGTTGGGAAAAACAGAGGCCCAGAGAAGTGGCAGGACTTACACAATTCATGTCCAGTGGTTGCAGCAGAACCAAGTTCATGATTCCTAGCCTGGCCCCAAGTGGTTAGTGTCCACCTAGAACATTTATTTGAGAACCTACTATGTGCACTGCACAAGGCAGAGACACTCAGGAAACAGGAAGTATTTATGATCCAATCCAAACAAACACTTGGTTGAAATTCTGCTCCTCCTGCAAGACCTACCCCAAGGGCCATCTGCTTCCTGGAGCCTATAGTGGCACCCCTGGAAGTGAATCTGGCCTCTGAATTCCTAGAGCACTTAATTTTGCCTTCTGTCTTGACAGCACACTGGTTATAGGTGGCCTTTTCTCATAGGCATGTGTATCCTCATTGTATCTTTCTCTTGCCTGGAAAATAGGGAGCATGTGTTCTTCACCTTTGTGTCCCCTTCAAAGACTAACATTCTACCTGGCCCATTTCTACAGAAATGCTTGTCAGAAGGAGGTAGAGAGAGAGAAAGGAATCTTGCCTTTGGTCTGTGAGCACAGTGGGCAATAGATTCTGGAGCTGGACAGGAACAGGCCCTCCTTGAAAAATGTTGGAGAAAAATCGTCTTATAAACTGTTCAATGCAAGTATTTGTGAAACTGGGAATTTCATTTTATGAAACCATTAGAAACTCACTTGGTAAGATATGCTTGAAAAAGTGAAAGTGAAGTCACTCAGTCGTATAGGACTCTTTGCGACCCCATGGTCTATAGCCCACCAGGCTCCTCTGTCCATGGGATTTTCCAGGCAAGAATACTGGAGTGGGGTGCCATTTCCTTCTCCAGGGGATCTTCCCGACCCATAGCCTAGAGGACTTATAGCTGAGAGTCAGTGTAGAGTAAGAGCCTAACCATTTAACTAGAAGTTGAAAGACCCAGGCCTCCCCACCACCAGCCATGTGACGTTGGTTGAGTCATTGAACCTCTCCAAGCCTCCATGTCAACCCTTGCAAAATGGAACCTGTTATAATCTCTCTCCCTCAGCACAGCCACCTTGTTTTGAGGGTTAAATGAGATCATCCACTTAGAACACTTATCAGAATGCCTAGAACATAGTAAACACTTGATCAATAGTGATCAGAAGAATTAAATGATAAGTATTTAGTATGTAAGAAAATGACCAAATTTAGAATTCCACTCTCTTGATCTCTGCTTCAGAAATTTGGTCTAGAGCAACCCATAACTCTAACAAAGTTTACTTGTTGGCACTGTGCCTAATGTGTTTGGCTGTTGCTGCCAGTGTGGGGGTTCCACCTGAGCAAGCTGTCTGCTGAAGCAAGGTAAGGGGAACAGTGCCAAATCCTGAAGCACCAAGGGTATGCACAGCACAAGATTGCATCAGTCCTTATCAGGCTAGAGGCTGGAGGCTAAGGAGTAAAGCCCTGGAAGCTCTGCCACTGCTTCTGTCTGGCACCACCCTGGATGTGAATGCAGAGACTTTCTACACATGTTCTCAGACTCTTCTCTGAGTTTCGTATCTGTCCCTGTCCAGCCTTCAGTCTGGAGCCAGTAGCAGCCTTGAGGCTATGTCAACCACAGCTGGCCCCTCTGGTTATTCAATATTAAGGTCACCTTCCCCTCAGTGATTTCTTAGTCAATCCCTTTTGAACTGCCACCAGAGTGTCCTAGACGAGTTTCTAAACAGTGAGGGCATAAATCTGCCTGGAGTTTCATTAGGTAATAATTTTTTCAATTCCTTGTAAAGACAGGGAGACAGACACCGTTGGTAGGATATACAGTTTGAGTCAGTTTCCCAGCAGCGGGGACAGGCTTTCTGTCATTTATTCAACATACACATACGAAACACTGACCAAATGCCAGGCACAGTGACGAGCAAAACCAGGCCTAACGCCTGCAGCCATTAGGGATTGCGGGAGCCAGGCCTCAGTTAAATAGTCCCACTGACAGGCATATAATTAGAATCTGTCATAGGTACTAAGAAGGAGTATCATGGCTACCCAGTACGCCAGTCGGCCAGCCAGGTGTGGCTACCGATATGCCTCACTAGCTTGGTACTCAAACTGACTAGCAGGCACTTACAGAGGCAGCCTCCTGGCAAAAGCATATAGTCACCAAATATGCCCCCCAGACGTCCAGGTCTTGCCTGGGAAGAGGAAAGCCTGCCGCCTCACACTCAGTTGACGCCACTATGCAGGCACAGGTCATTCAGTCTGCCCACGCAGTGCCCGCATAGATCTTCACTAGTTGTGTAGGTCATACCCTTAATCCCCAAACAAGGGAAAGGGACCCCAACTAGACATCATAGATCCACCATCCCAGGTGGAGAGCCACAGTTCAGTGAGACAACACGATAATCATGAGCACTTGAGGTCATTGCTTCTTGGGGCTCCTTCCTCGCTGCATGACACCAGAACAGAAAGTGGCCAGTTGGCTTCAAGAGCTGTCCAGGGCTGTAGGTTCCCAATTTTCCTATTTGGTGGAGACCTGACCAGAAAGACAGTCATAGTGAGCAATTACCAGCTTCTTAATGCTCATTCAAGTTGAAAAATAGAAATGTTCCTAAAAAGCATGCATTTTGCCGAGGTCTCTCTGGCCAAGGTCTCAGCCCTGAGGTGAGACCCCTAAGAGCCTGGGGATACTTAGATGTGCACTGGGATGTCCCTCAGTGCTGGGAAGTAACCATGGCAACATACTAGTCAGTCCTTGTGCCAGTGGCAGGCCTACAGAGTGACCCCGCTCTGCTTTCCACAGAAAATCAGCTTTGTCACTCAGTCCTTCAGGCACCCACATTGGAATCAACAAAATCCAAGGCGTTCTCTTCACCCTCTTTACACATCCTCCCTCCTCTCCTATAGCCCACTACCCACCCCCACATTCCCTGCCGTGCTGACAGCGTCACCTGTTGCCCAAGGTAGGGACCCAGAGTCAAGCATTTCCCCTATGGTGGCTCATGAAACTGTCCTGTAATTATTAACTCAGATGGTGTCTCTCCCACCCAACTGTGAGCTCACAGTTCCAGATGTCATAGTTCCTTCTACTTGCCTATGCCTGGCATGGTCTCTGAGACCTCGAAAGAGCTAATTAACATTGGTTGACCAGAAGCTCCCAGGGCCAGCAGCACCTGGAGTGGTAAGATAGGGAATTGTGTTTGATGGGATGGAACATGTGTGTGTGATGCTCATGAGCAGTGTTCCAGGGCCCTTGTGCTGGCGTCAGCGTGTACAGGAGGCCAGGAGGTCCCCTTCCATCCTTACTGGTCCTTTCTCTGAGCCCCTGTGTATTTTCAGCTGCCTCTATGTTGCACAGCCCCTCTGCTCCTGTCAAGGCTGTCTGCTGGACTCTGCGGGTTATCCAGGTGTGTTTTCACAGCTTCCAAATAAAAGCCATACAACCTGATTCTCAGATGCCCGTAGAAGCTATAATGTTTCCTATGTAGTATTGAAATCCCAGAATCACAGGTCTCTTTAGAAATTTAGAGGTCCTTTCCTCTAGATAAGGAGAGTGAGAACCAGCAAGGTGAAGTGGCTGGCTTGACCAAACCCGGACTGAAATGCCGGTCTTTTAGTTCACACAGGCCTGCTTTCTGTGCACTAGAGCAGAGGTTGCAAATTCCTCCTATAAAAGACCACATAGTAACTATTAAAATAGTTAGGTCTTGTGGGCCATACCATCTCAGGTACAACTGCTTTCCTCCAACCACTTAGCAGGAAAGTGGTCATAGACAACACGCAGGCGAACGGGCATGGCTGGGTTCCAGTCCAACTTTATTTACATAAACAAGCAGTGGGCTGGGTCTGGCCCTCCAGCTGTGGTTTGCCCAGCCCTGCACTGGGACCTCATGTGGTCCACAGCCAGCATCAAAGGCAGCACCTGAGACTCTCCGAATATAGGCCAGACCTCCCGGAGCCAGATCTGCCCATCAGCAAGACCCCCTGGTGGTGTATGCTTGCTCCAGATTGAGAAGTACTGCACTGGTGGGCCCGGCTGCCCCCGCTGGGCCCGGCTGCCCCCGCTGAGAATGCCAAAAAGAAATTTCCAGAGTAGAAGAATGCGGCCCAGGGAGGTTAATTGGCCCGTTCAGGGTGACACAAGTTGGTGGACCGGGGACTAGAGCCCAAGTTCTAGTCTTTCAAACATGGAATTGCTTCTACACACACCAGAGAACCCATCCCATCCTCCCCACTTCTGCCTGTCCCTGACCCAACCCGCATTTACTAGAAATTCGAGTGAAGCAATTCCTCATTCTTTCCCAGCTGACTTGTGAATCAAGAGAACTCTGCCTCCAGCTGTGTCTCCTCCCACCCACTGCCTGCCAAGACTGGGAGGGGCAGGGGAGGCAGAATTGGGCCTCCAGAGGCTGTTCCCCTTCTGCAGAGGGAAACTTGCTCACACAGGTTCAAGTTGGAGTTAAACTCCAACTGAATTCCTGCCTTTGGAGATTTGCGGCTCAAAATAGAACGAAAGAACCTTTCATTTTTCACTTGCAGAAGAAACTTCTAGACCGGCTCTCTGGCAGGCCTAGACATTGTAGATTTTTCCCTCTTCTGCTTGCCCCATCTTGACCCACATACCAGCTCCTGTTCCCCTGTAGCAGCTTTAATACCTGGCACCTCCTAAGACTCAACCCACAGCAAGACTCCATGCTGGCCACACACTTTGCTTCTTGATCTATGTCTAAGGCATGTGAGAAGTTCTTTATCTTCTTAATTAATCAATAAATATGTATTGGGCTGTTATTTACTGAGCACATATTTATGAGCCAAGCTGTTGCCTATTTAATTTCTTAATCCATTTTATGGCTGAGGCTAATGAGGTTAAGTGACTGTCCCAAGAATGAAGACAATACCCAATAGAACCTGATGCCAACCTGCCTTCAAGTACTGAATGCTCCAGATGCCGTAGAGGGTGTCAGCATGATTACATGGACCTGACCTCCAATACTTCCCAATCTAATGTAAAAAATACACGTAGAACCATCAAGTTACCCCTGGCATGATCGGCTGAAACAGTATCATTGGAGTGGGGGTGGGTAAGAAACGGAGCCACATTCCTTAGGAACTCAGTCCCCAGCTGCCCAGCACTGTGCCAGGGACCTTGGAGGTGATCAATAAATATTTGATGTAGGACTGAATGAATGAACAAGGTAGAATGTATGTGTGCCAATACTTGAAGCTGGAATGGATTTGAAAAGATGGAATGAGAGAAGAGGCACGTGGGCTAGGGCATTAGCACCTAGCACCTAGAAATAGCAAAGGGAAGACTGGTAAAGGCCTTTGAATAATGTGCCCTTGAGTATGTGATCTTTTGACTAACGGGAAGAGATGAAGCATTCTAAGCCAGGAGCAATAGGATGAGAGAGCAGCACGCATTAAATATTGGAAGAAAGGGAAAGGAACTGGCAGCAAGAGGTCCAGTTAGGAGGCTGGTGCAGAGCACAGGCTCACAGGTCTAAGGCCTTGAATGAGAGTCAGTGGCACAAGAGGAAAAATGGATAAAAGTCAACAGGAATTGGGAGACAAACAAAGGGAACACTACCCAACAGAGTCCCAGCCTCTTCTGCCCACAAATTCAGCCTTCTCCTGTCTGCCTCCACTTCAGAGCCCTCCCCATTCCCAGTGGCTGCTGTTGGTAGAATGGATGTCTTAAGCAGGGCCCTGTGTCTTCCACCTGCAGCCAGCACCCAGTTCTTCCCATTTTCAGGACAATTCATCCAACACTTGTTAAGCACCTATTTGAAATTAGCACTCAATGCTACTGGAAATATTCTCCATTCATCGTCTCTTTTTCATCCCTTACAGCACCCCTGAGAGACACTTTATAATTAGAAAAATGAGGCCCAGCGAGATTAATTGACCTGTCCAAGGCCTCACTAATTGGTGAATTTGGGACTAGAGCCACGTCCAAGTATACCAAACCTGGCATTCTTTGCTTCCATGCCACAGTACCCTCCCCACCATCCGCATTTCTGGTTGGTCTTGACCCAACAGCCAGAGAGTCACAGCTCTCCTCTAGCTTTGCCCTTCTGGGTACGTGAGTCCCTCTGAGCTGTGATTAGTTCAGTAGGTGTCGTTCTCCGTAATGCACCTTGTGTGTGTCATGCCTCGGGCTTGAACTGGAAAATCTCCACTAACTGATTTATTCTGTTACAGACACTGAATGTGGAGTTGAAGCTTCTTGAGCTCAGTGGGCATAGTAACGCCAGGTCACACACCAATTAGGATTTCAGCTTCGGCATTCTATTTAACAAGACTGTGTTGCCAAGAAATCTCCCCCGAGAGCAGCCAGGGAGAGGCTTACCCCACTACACGCCCCCTGCCCTGCCCTCAGACACTCCAGCCTGCCAAGACATTTGGTCTCTGCTTTGCATCCTTTATTTAGAAGCTTGTTTTTTTATGTCAGACAGGCCTTGGTTTGAATTCCAGCTTTACCGTATGCCAGCTCTGTGACATTAGGTGAGTTTTTCAACCTCTCTGAGCCTCAAGTTTTTATTTTTTTATGTTGGGATAATAGTTTCTACCCAACAGAGTTGCCACAAGGATTAAAAACAGTTACGTTTATAAAGCTCTAGGCCTGCTTTAGAGTCTGTACCCAGTACTGGTCCTTTTCTTCCTGTTGTCACTGGAAGCACCAGCTCAAGATTCCTGTAGTTTCACCACCTCCCAAGCCTTAAAAGACATCTCACTCTTGGTCTTTCTTGCCACCACGATGATGTCAGACCCTCACCTCAGAGCCACTTGGGGAGACCCTTTCTTCTGGAGAAATCTCCCACCCCAAAACTCCACCAGCACTCTGCCCTCCCCTTCTGAAGCACCTCCCCAGAGGCATGGAGGGGATAAGGAGCCCCCTCCCGCAATGTACAGAGCCTTCATCAGAGCCCAGCCAAACCCGAGAAGGGAACGCCACACAGAATGGAGGCCCTGTCCCCCCCTCCCCGCCCCACCGCACAAACAGGCTTTTAGGAACCAGTGACAAAGGCCATTGTGAGTCCACACTAGCTCTTCCTCTTGTCTCCGTGTAGAGCTGCACAGAATGTTCTGTCTTCTGCACAGTGTGAGAAATGGCAAGGCCTGCTGCCAGCCTGCTCTTGACCCAGCCGACCAGAAACCCCAGTCTCCACCTTTGTTAGAAGAGCTCAAACTAACACTCAGGATAGAATATCCTTGCCTCTGATCAAGGGAACAGAGGCCCAGAGAAGAAAAGTGACTGGCCCAAGGTCACACAACTAGACAGCCAGAGCTGAGGCAGAAACCCAGCCCTGCCTGCAGGGCATCTCCTCTCCCTTCCACCTTGCAGCCCTGCTCCTGATGGTGCTTTACAGACTTCTGGGAGTGGAAGACACCTGCCAGCCAGTGTGACAAGGGCATCAAGGAAATGCCCATCAGGAGGGGTGCCTGGCTGCACCAGGCGTGACAGAGCCGTGACTGAAAGGCTCTGCATCCCATTGCTCAGTCCAGAAGCAAGGGACAGTCACCTGGACCGTTATGAAATTGTATCTCACACACACACGCACACGCACATGCACAGGGGAAGGAAAGGAACTAAGAAACTCATTTTCAAGTAAAAACCTCCCTGTCTTAAAGTAAAAGAAGTTGAAATAGGGATGCTTCTCTTGCCAGAAGGACAGTCACCCTAAAATCTCAAGGTCACAGTATTTCTGCACCTCTCTCCCTCAGCACCCTTCTCCTCCTTTTCCTACCCTCCCATCTCCTTCTCCATCTCTGCCCCATCCCATCTCCTCCTCTGGCTCCCTTCCTCCCCCCTCCATCTCCTCCTCCTGAACTATCTTCTCTGGGTTACATTAATTACCATCTGCAAAAGGCCACACACTTACTATGCAGCAAAGGCAGTTTCCAGGACATCCATTTCTAAAGAAACCTAAAGTCACGGTAATGGGCCCCTGTTTTCTGAGGGCCTTCTTCGTGCTCTCTGTGCAGGCCCTGGATGGCATCACTTCTAAACTTTACAGCAGTCCTGCCAGAGTGGTTATTAGATCTCCATTTTCCTGATAAGAAGACTTGGAGGAGCTAAGTGACTTATCCCAAAGTAATAGACCTAGTGAGTGCCTAATCTGCCTCAAGCCCACACTCTGTGCGCCATACTTTGGCCCAGTGGCATGTTCTTCACCCCGGGTTTATAGAAGGCCGGGGGTGACATGACATAATGTTACTCTTAAGACTCCATGGACTGTAGCCCACCAGGCTCTTCTGTCCATGGGATTCTCCAGGCAAGAATGCCGCAATGGGTTGCCATTTCCTTCTCTAGGCCAGGGGGTGAGCCCCTTACCTATTCCATTTGTCGGCATGGGGCCCCTCTTCCTTTATGCTGGGTCTGACTTAGAATCTCTAGGGAAAGCACAGGTCACAGATTACTCTTCAGATAAATTGTGATTGGGATATCTGAGGCCTGGTGCTGTGAAAGACCAAGTGGGAACATGGCAGGTAACTGACAGCCTTCTTTACTTACTCACCTTTGTGTGACCAGGGAAGCCTTAAAGTCCCCTCCATCTTCGTCTCCCCACCCCCAGCCCATTTTCAGGCTGCCATGCTTCACAGCCAGCTTTGAAGCTCTCTAGCTGGAAGCAGCCTTTCATCTTCACAGACCAGACCCAGTGGGCAGCTTAGGTGGGCTGATCCTTGCCCAGGTCTGCGGGGCTCAGTGTTCCTGAGCTTCCTAGGGTGTGTGGCCTATCTCCATGGAAATTTGGTAGCAGGAGGGGAGCCCAAGGGGGAGGGGACACAGTCTTGGCGGGTCGAGCTTGCCAGCTACCACTCACCTTCTAGATGGTGGGGGCTGAACCGCAAGGCAGGGGCAGGGTTGCATCCCTTCTTTCTAAGGAGAGTGAGAAGATAGCACACCCGCCCTCCCCATGCACATCGGCTTCTCAGTAACCGAGTGGTAAGGGACATTTCTAGTTGCTGTTTTACTGCACACCTTCACATTCTTTCTTTCTCTAGTCTTCAAAATAACCCATGATACAGGTTTTATTATTGTCCCTCTTATGGGCAGGGACATCGTGGGGGGAATTTTGTTCATATGTTGAAGCCCTGATTCCCAGTACCCTGGAACGTGGTTGTATTTGGAGATAGTTTTAAAAAGTGATTCAGTTTAAATGGGCAGTTAGGGCCCTACTCCCATTTGATTGGTGTCCTTATAAGAAGAAGACATTTGGGCACAGAGAGAGGCCCTGGGGGTGCACAGAGAAAGGGCCATGTGAAGAGGCAGCCAGGGGTGGGGGCTGGCCATGTGCAAATCAAGGACAGGGGCTTCAGAAGAAGCCAACTTTGCAAGGTGTAACTTCACCTTGACCTTCCAGCCTCCAGAACCATGAAAGACTAGATGTGTGTTGTTTAAGCCATTCAGCCTGCGGCACAAGCAAAGAACAGACTCAGAAAACAAACACCCTGCCCTATATGGACACAACCATCAGGCTGTTAGTCCCGAACTCAAGAATTTGTGGAGAGTGTCTCAGCCTTCTACCTTTATCCTGTGACTCCATATTTGTCTGTCAGAGGCCATGCATGTAGTGGTGACACATTTCTGCATTTTGAATTAATCAGACACACAGACCTGTCCGTCAGAGCTTCAGATCCGCGTTAGCTGATGCATGTTGCCCACTGAATCGACCCGTGTCCATCCTTACTTTGGGCTGGAGCCCTAGCAACTCAGTCCACCGGTGCTGCTGGAACCCACATAAGGGGGCAGAGCCCACCAGTTTATTACATCACACAGCCACCATAGGGTATGGGCAGCCTTCCCCACCACCGGGATGCGATGTTTCAGAAATACTCTGGGTGCCATCACATACTCAGAGTTTCAGCACCTCCACTGAGGATTGCTTAATTCCCAGGGTGGTCCACGGCAGTCCTCAGACCTTCGTGCTGATGGAAGGGGAAGTGGGTTAGCAGTGGGATTGACAGTAGCAAGGCATCCTGCTAAGCCTTGCTAGATCTCCCATGCTTCTCCAGGGCCCCACAAGCAAGGAGCCCAAATCATGACACCCACATATCCCTCACATCTTAAAGGACAAAATTTTCATCAGTGTGAACCAGCAGCCAAGATGAGAATGAACATAAAAATTATTCATTAAAGAAGAGAGGTGAAAACCAGACTGGGCCATCACTGTATGCAGATTAAATGGGTTGATGCATGGAGAGCATGTTACCCAGTTTCCATCTAGGCAAGTTGTTTTATCATTATTATTAATCACCATCTTTTTCCTGTTTCAGGCTAAACCTGTCAAAGTCTTTGGCACCAAAGCATGTCGTTTATTCAATTTATTTAACAAGCATTTAGTGGGGGTGGCTCAGATAGTAAAGCGTCTGCCTACAATGCGGGAGACCCGGGTGCAATCCCTGGGTCGGGAAGATCTCCTGGAGAAGGAAATGGCAACCCACTCCAGTACTGTTGCCTGGAAAATCCCATGGATGGAGGAGCCTGGTAGGCTACAGTCCATGGAGTTGCAAAGAGTCGGACATGACTGAGCGACTTCACTTCTGTATGCCGAGGCCTGGGATGGCTGCTAAGGATTCAAACATAAACAAAATAAGAATATTATCTCCCAGCCTTCATCTCTCAGTGGGCTTGGGAGAGTGATGTGTACAGAGACAGTTGTCGTTGGGCGAGATCCACTGAGCACAGGAGAGGGGAAAAGGCATACTGCCTGGGGTAACACAGGAGGGTAAGTATGAGTTCTCCAGGCAGAGGCATTCCTGTGCTGGGAACAGGGACAGATAGCGGGGGACCTCTCACGCTTCACTGAGAACTAAGACGTTGTCCCTTGGGCTTCCAGAGAGTTTGAAGAAGGAAGATGTGCTCATCAAATATGGGCACTCTGCTAGCCTCTGCCTGTCAGTACTGAGCTCCAGCCCCTCCTCCCACCTGCAGGCAGGTCTCAAGACAGAAAAGCAAAATGGGACTGTTGAGATCGAAGAAGTGGGAAAAGGAGCAGAGTCAGGGAAGAGTTTAAAGGAGGAAAAACAGCTGGAGCAGGACTCCCAGTTCATCTAAAGCTCAGCTGGAATTACGGCATTTGTGTGGACGTGTGAAACCATGAGGAACCCTGCAGACTGTTAAATGTGTTTTACCCTGAATACGATGGTGTAGACTCTTGTACACAGCTCTGAGGTACACAGAGTTGGGAGTTGGGAGGGTGAACGTGACATAAAGGAAAGCAAAATTGATAATATTTTTGGAGCCTGCTCTGTGCCAGGCGCTTTCACATACACCCCTGCCACTGAATCTCATAACCACTCTTTGAGGTCAGTATTATTCCTAACTTCTTTTCAGAGTGAGGAAGCTGTGGATCAAAGCAGTCAGGAAGTAACTTGTTTACATTTTTCTTCACGCCAACTCCTGCGTATGTTTGGGGCAGTTTTATTGCCTGAGGCTCGAGTTCTCCAACTTGAGTGTGCCTCAGACTCTTCCAGAGGGCTTGTTAGAACACAGACCGCCCAGCCCAGCCCCTTGAGTTTCTGATTCAGTCGGTCTGGGTGAGGCCTGAGGATTTCCGCTTCTAACAAGTTTCCAGGTGAGGCTGGTGCTGCCGCTCGGCCTCCCCTGGAAACAACCACACTCTGAGAATCACTGGCCCATGGGAATGATCTATCCAGTAACCTGGCCCAGGGGTTCCCCAACTGTTTGCATTTTGGAATCATCTGAGGATCTTTAAAAGGAAATACTGATGCCTGGCTCCAGGCTCACACTTTGTTTTTCATTGAAGTTTAGTTGATTCACCATGTTTCAGGTATACAGCAGAGTGATTCCGTTATTCATTATATATATATACATATATATTCAGATTCTTTTCCATTAGAGGTTATTACAAGATACTGAATATAGTTCCCTGTGCTATACAGTAGGAGGTCCACACATTTTGATTTAACTGGTATAGGGGCAACCTCGGCATCATTATTTTTAAATACCACCACCCACCCAGGTAATTCTCACATGCAGCAAAGTTGAGGAGCCACTGACCTAGCCTCTTTTCTCCTTGACTCTGATCTCCATCAGAACCCTCTCCCTCAGCTGCCACCACTGGGGCCACAGGTAGAACGTGTCATACTAGCCCCACTTGCAACACGTCCTCCCAGCCGCCTTAGAACACCTGCCCCTGGAACTCATCCAGTCTCTCGCGTGCCTTTCCCCTTTTTGCCTAGTCCATCGTCTCCTTCTTTGTTCAATATAAATCTGATTACTGCAGCCATCTCTTGCCCACAGCAATACAGCAAGCACCCTGTTCTTCCTTTGACCATATATGTCTACCTGGGAAAATCTGAGGAGGAATATCTAAATCTGACTGCAGGCATGGAAGTCCAGGAGGCTTCTTGAAGTTGATGGCACTCGAGCCAAGTTTGGATGGGCAGGTAAAAATGAAAGAGAGTGTTTCAAGCAGAGATACAGCAGAGTAGAAGCACAGAAGAGAGGGGAACAGTAAGGTTTCTGGGGGAGTTTCATGTTGCTGTGTGTGTCTGGAGCAGGAACTTGCCCTATGATGTCAGGAAAACACTGCGGAGGCAGCCTTTCGCCAGATGCGGGTGGGTCTTGGGCATCAGGTGAGGAAACTTACATCTTTCCAAGTATAAATGGCAGTTGATAGGCATTTTAAAATGACTTTTAAATTGAAATAGTAATACATACTTAGAAAATGCAGAATAACTAGGAAAGCATCAAGTAGAAAATAATCACTTTTAATCTTATGACGCAGAACTCACAACGGTTAAGATTTGGGGGGAATTTATTGTCTTCTATGCACATTCTTATATAGTTGAGAACATGCTGTAAAAGTTTACATTCTGCCTTCACATTTAAAATTATAACATATACATATTTAGTGTTATTTAAATCTGTAAACATTATAATAGTTCTATAGTATGATACCATATAATTTACCATTTTCATAAACATAGAAATGGGAGAGGGAGAAGTTTCACTATAATAAATGATGCCACAATATTCATATCTGTATGAACTTAGGTTTTGCAATGTTCTTGTGATCAATATCAAGAAAGATATGAATCAACAGTATGAACGTTTTAGACTCATTACCAAACTTCTAAAAACTTCTCTTCCAGTTTACACTCTGATCATAAGTGTCAAAGAATGCACATTTCATCTTCCCTTTCCAGCACCCGGTATCACGGCTGATGCCCCTGAAGAGTTTTTGCCATGGGTGTGACATGAGCAGCTGTGCATTTATAAAATCCTATACTGGAGGCTGAATCAGATGCACCAGGTTGGAACAACTATGGCTGCCCATGGTGTTCTGTCTTTGCTTCCACTTTTTCCTAATCCTGTGTTCCCATTCTTCATCTTTATTCTTTCTTGGAGAGCATATAGTAAGTGTTTGCTTCACATAGAGCCGGGAATAATACTTTGTTACCAAGAAAAGTGCTGAAAGACCTAGCTCTATGGTTGCAACAAGTTGATGCCCAGCCCAGAGACCCTCTTTTGATAGTTTTATAGAAAACAAATCTCTAAATAGTAATTCTAACTAGGTAGAAATACCTTTTTATATTTTCCAGTGACACTGCCAAGTGAGTTTATTGCTAAATTAGTTTCCTTGTGCATCCGGTGACTATCCAGTCCTACACGTAATCATCCCTGTCCCTGAAATGTCCTTCTTTCTTCTTAACCCAGCAAATTATCTTGACATTCATCCTTCAAGACCTTCCTTAAGTCTGTGGCACCTTCCTTCCATACCTTGCCCAGAATCAGCTACTCAGGCATCCTTCTTCCTATAGTTTACTCACAACATTTTGTATACCTAACACTTTCTCCCTCTTGGCTAAGAGTCCTTGAAGAGTAGAACATTTTGTATTCCCAGTTCTTAACACAGTGTCTGGCACATGGTTGTCACTCAGTAACTGTTGAATGAGTGAATTAATGCATTCCTGTTTTACTAAGGTACACGGACATTCCATCTTAAATACAAGTGACTTGAGTACAGAAACAATATGGAGATGATATGAATTGCCGAAAACCACTCTCTGAGTCATTCGTACCTGAGGTAAAACAGGGGGCTTCCCGGGTAGCTCAGTTGGTAAAGAATCTACCTGCAATGCTGGAGACCCCGGTTCAATTCCTGGGATGGGAAGTTCCCCTTGGAGAAGGGATCAGCTACCCACTCCAATATTCTTGGGCTTCCCTGGTGGCTCAGATGGTAAAGAATCCACCTGCAATGTGGGAGACCCAGGTTCGATCCCTGGGCTGGGAAGAACCCCTGGAGGAGCTCATGGCAACCCTCTCCAGTATTCTTGCCTGGGGGGCTACAGTCCATGGGGTTGCAAAGAGTCGGACTTGACTGAGCGACTAAGCACAGCACAGCAAGGTAAAACAGGACACCCAGTATAGCAGATGTCCTGATCCTGGATTCTATGTTCTGAACATTAAATGTTCTGTGTACCTGGTCATTGACTTGTAACTCTGTTTCTGTTTCATTTTAACTCCAGATTTAGTTTCTGCATAAGTATCTGTGTGCTAAAGGAAGTACAGGGAATTAAGTGATGCCAGAATTTCCCAAAATGTGTTTCAAAGAAAACGACCATAGATACCTACAAAACTGTTTTATAGATGTCACACAAAAGAGTCTCGTGGTCCAGCAGGTTTGGGAAGCAGAGTTAAATATATTTCTTTATCTCGGAACTTCCTGGTAGGCATTTTAAGCTGAAAGATCAGTCGGGCAAGGGTAGAGAGACAGAAGAGCAGTCAGTCTTCCTGCAGTAGCAGTCAGGAGTCATCCGAGCCTCTTAATGCCAGGAGAGATTCAGAGTCAAAGGCAGAGTGGCCAAAAGTATGACAAGATCCTTGCCCATTCTCCTGCACTCATCCCCTCTCCGCCCCCCAGTCCCACATCTGTGTAAACCCCCTGCCCCCCACCCCCCCACCCACCACACTGATGAGATCAGCCTGGATTACATCTCTTCTAGAGCCAGGAAGCAAGGTAATGTGTGGGAAGTGATAGCTGCAAGGTAATGTGTGGGAAGTGATAACAAGTTTTCGAGTTAAAGCCATTCAACAGGGAAATTTGTTAAAAGACCAAGACATTGTAAAAGCTGAAACACTTGAGTCTAAGTCCCCTGCTTCTTAGAACATTTTGTTACGAGGGAATGTTTCAAGGAGGGAAAACATTGAACTGCCACAGTGCTGTCAGACACCAAAGCCTAGTACAGAGAGCAACATTTTAAAAGACATCCGTCTCTCTGCCAACAGAGAAACTTCTGCCTCTCTGTTCTCCTTTTCCCCACCCCAGTACAACTCCCCCGCCCTCCTCACCCCTAAACACTCTCTCCTCCCTCCTCCCTCTCCTGTTCTTCCTCTCCTCCCCTTTCTTCTCCTCCTTCTCTCATTCACAACCCTTATGGATATCACGGACACTGTAAAATGACACAGTAAGCTAAACTATCCAATGGTTATTCAACACGCTTGGGTAAGAAGGGAATTAATTGACTAGAGGCTTAGACGTTCACTATTTATTGGATCTAAACTCCTGGAGCATTCTCCTAAACAAACTTTGCCCTTTTGTGGCTTGTTAAAGTCCAAACGAGATGGAGGGTTTAAGGAGACTGTATCTTTTCACACATGTGAAAAAAAAGGAGTACCAGAGAAGAAAAATGGGAGTGTCAGTGGGTATAAAAGAGGCAACCTACGTGCCATCACAGAGAAACTAACAGTTTGTGTATCTGTTGGCAGCTGATGTTCATCGGTGATCATCAGTAGGTTAGCAAACTTTAGCAACGTTTACACATTTGTGGGCAGCCCAATAGTTTACCTGTCTTCGTTAGAAGAATATCCATAAAGTCATATACAGGATTTCATTAACTTTGGGAAAGATATATTTAGCTCCTTCCACTCAAGCTTCCATTCTAACAGAACATTTCTCCTATGATCTGTTTATAAGTTTAAATTTATGTACATGACTATTTGTATATACGTCTTATCTCCCATATTAGATCCTACACCTCTTATAAGCTGAGTTCCAAAGAGATAGAAAAGTGTCTTGCACACAGTTTGTATTCAATAAAAATTGGTAGAAAGAATGAAGTGAATGTAAAAAAGAAGTATATTTGTCAAGAGAATGTTTTTTAATCAATAGTCTTCTAAACAAGAAAGACAAACCCAAATATCCCCTTGCCAGTCTTAATAAACAGTATCACGTTATACCAGGAGACACCGTAGAAGACAGGCTTCCCCAGTGGCTCAGCGGTAAGGAATCCGTCTGGAATGCAGGAGACACAGGAGATGTGGGTTTGATCTCTGGTTGGTGAAGATTCCCTGGAGGAGGGCATGGCAACCCACTGCAGTATTCTTGCCTGGAGGACAGAGGAGCCTAGCGGGCTCTAGTCCATGGGGTCACAAAGAGTCAGACACAACTGAAGCAATTGAGCATGGGTGCCTTAGAAGACAGAAGCCATCTGCCAAAGAAGCAAAACATTAACATAGAGCAGTTTTCTACTTTGTGAATATTAATAGGATGTTAGTGATTAGCCACAAACTATGAGAGAATTACACTTGCTTTGGTAGGCAAAGGAGGAATGGAAGCTTTTAAAGAATCTGCCTTTTTATTTTGCTTCTGTTTTAAGTAAATAAAAGTTGTGTTGTAAAAATGAGTCTTTGGGCCAACATCAAACCTTAATCCTGCCGTTGCTTTCCCCAGAAGTTGGACAGGCACAGTCCAAGTCCCAGGAACTTTGGAAAGAAAGGATCTCTTCTAGGTGCTGAATCAGAAGCAACTGCCACTGTGGGAGGCCATGGATCCTATGCAACTCTGAGCCTGAGACTCATATTTTCTGTCCCTCTTTTTGTACTTTGGACCCAGGATAATCTGATGTAGGTGAAATATTCTTTTCCTTGGCTCAGATTAGGCACCTGGTGTCCTGAAAGAGGTCACTGACTTCCCCCAAGGATGTCCAAGGAGGTTGGCTCACCACTGGCTTACCGCAGGCCAAATATGAAGTTAATTAAGCATCAGTCATCATCAGTAGGGCCAAGATGTTATTCAGGCATTCAGGGAAGAGAAACCTGATCCAGCTCTGGATAATGACCTTCATCAGCATTCCTTCCTATCCTAATCCCAAACCACTGTGTCTTTAGCTGCAAGGTGGGGGCGGGGGGCGGGGTATTTCAGAAACAGATGGTTCATCCTTTACATTACTCTGCCTTTGAAGAAACTTCTGGATATGTCACTCTATTCAGTGCATGCATGATCATGCAATCTGGAGCAAAACCTTTTTTCACTGGAACCAGGTTTCTGTTTATGAAAAGGTACATTTATTGACTTCTGGGGAAATGCCCTATTCAGAATGAGAGTGAAATGCTGTTTGGTGGGAGCTGAAAGATACTGACAGTTCTAGGTTGGCCATCTGGGGACTAGCCCTTCTGGGCCAAACCACCCTGGGGAACAGAGACATGTGTACACACTAGTTCTGCTTGTCTCACTCCACAGACCTCAGTGACCAGCTTCTTGAAGTGGTGGGGCTAGAGGGAGCCATGGAAATGGGGCAGATCTACACTGGCCTGAAGAGTGCAGGCAGGAGGCTAGCCCAGTGCTCCTCTGTCTCCATCAGGTATGTTTCCTCGTCACCCAGCAGGCCGTGCCCCCCCACCCCCACCCGGATTCCTACAGATAACATCTTGAAAGCCCTCTTTAGATTTCAGTGCAGCGAGTGTGGGGGCAGGGTGGGGGTAGAAGTTCAATAACATTTATAAAGAATGTTTTTGGAGATCACTTTCCAAACCAGGTATAACAACCATCCAGGACATCAACTGGAGGGTCCCACCACAACCAGTTTGCCGTTCTCTTAAAATGAATTGATGAAATTCTAGAAATACGATTGTAAGATGAGGTCCAGAGAACCAGAGATCCAACTCCTTGCCTTCCTTATCTCCATATTGAAATGCTTAACGCATGCCAGAGGGCAACTTTGACAAAAACCAGGCTCTCTGCTCTGGATGGCATCACCGACTCAATGGACATGAGTTTGAGTGAACTCCGAGAGTTGGTGTTGGACAGGGAGGCCTGGCGTGCTGTGATTCACGGGGTCGCAAAGAGTCGGACACGACTGAGCAACTGAACTGAACTGAGACTCTCTGCTCTATACTGCTCATTCTTGGATAGCGGTCTCAGAAACACTTTTATTAAACAGTCCCATATACCTTTGTAGAGCTAAACTGATGTCAGCAAACCCGTCATAATTGACAAAGAGGATGACAGTTTTTTAGAGTATGGACCACGTAGGTCAGCCAATACAGGCTCCTTACCAGATGGGGTCTAATGGAGGGGATCTTCTGATTTTTGGTTGCTTCTGTTTAATAAATGCAACTAGTCACAGATTTTTCTCCACATTATTATTTCCAGAGTCCTTATTGCTTTCCATTTCCCATTTAATTTCTATAGTGTGTCTTGGGATCTCCTAGAGGGGACTTCCATGTGCAGGTTTCCCAAAGTTATTTAAACACAGAACCCTTTTACCCCTTATCCTGGGTGAAATGTCCTCAGAGTTCTTTGGGGGAATCTCTGTTCTTAGCGCCACCCTGCATCCTTCATAGAGGTCCCCAGAGCTGTTCCCCGATCTATCCCACTAACCCCCTTTCTTCATTCCCTCTGTGTCTCCTGTCCTTTCTATTATTCCCCAGATCTTTGCTTCTCTTTCCTTTTGGTCTATTGTATTGCTGGGACCTGTTTTCCAAGTTCATCTCTTTAATTCCTTTCTCCATGACTCTTAACACCAAGTAGGTCCAGTCTGTTAGAACATCTAAGCCATAACATATGTGGACCAGAGAATTTTGATTCCTGAAGAATTTGGGGGAAAAAAATGTGTAAGAGAGGATATTTTCTGTTTCCACATAAAAATAGGGGTTGAGTCAGGAGCCCTAGCCCCCTGGGCATTCCCTAGATAACCTCCTCACACCACAAAAGCAAAATTCCACTCTTTCCTTTTATTATTTGTTTTATTATTAGGTTTATTGGGTTTTGTTATTAAATATCCTCAGGGTCAGTTGGGGAATCATCTACATCAAAACAGCTTGCCTCCCTCATTTTATAATTTCAGAAACAGGGCAGATGCCAGACCCAGGTGAGGGCTTTCTGGCCAGTGCCCGGCAACTGTTCCTGGCTGGCCCAGACCGGAGACCTCCAAAAGGACCTACCTTTTCTCCATTGTCTCTCACCCTTAACAGTCCATAAGCCAAAGAAGCCTTGACCCAAGAGAGAAAATAAGGCTTTCTCCTCTCCCATAGGGATCACATTCCCAATGACCCAGCTTCCCCAGCTAAGCCAGGCCCACAGTCCGTGCAACCATAATGTCTACGGTTGTTCAGGAGATAAAAGAGGGGATGGTTGAGGACTGGGGGCAAGGCAAGACACACTCAGACCTGAGCTGTACCTCATATAAGTAGGAGACATTACCTCATTGACATTATGCAACTGCTCACTCAACATAGAACCCAGGCCTTCCCCTATTTCATAACCTTTCCCATTTCACAGTGGAGTTTTTGGCACCACGGGCAAGCCCTCTGGCTGGTTGTTTGACTAGGGGTCCACTTAGATATGGTGCTGCCATACTTGTTGGCCACTTCTCCCCAGACTCCTGTGGACTTCACTGCTCACTCGGGACCATGTTTCTCAAAATAGTCTGAGGACCAGAGCAACAGAGATGTCCATAGTGCTTATGAAAACACAGACCCCTAGGCCTGACTCAGACCTGCCACACTGGGACCCCTGAGGTGAGCTCAGAAATCTGTTTTCAACAAGCCCCCCAGGAATTCAGAACCACTCCTAGGTGGCTCCACTTTCAACTTCTGTTTCCCTGGAAAGGACAGCCTTCATTCTCCAACTCCAAGAAGCCCACTGTGCTCTCTCTGTTCTCCGGTCTCCAGGACAAACAAGCTGCTGCCAATGCAAGTGGACGGAGAGCCCTGGATGCAGCCACCATGCTCGGTGAGTTATATCAATCTCTGAGATGAGGGTGAGAAGTTTTATTTGGGATCCCTTTGGAGCACTGACTTAATATGAAATTCTGAATCTCTGAATTACAGGGGCTTTGGGAGATCATCCAGCACAGCTTCTCTTCCACTTAGTTCATCCATCCATTCATTTATCTGCTGAGCTTTTATTGATTAGGTGCTATGAGCCAAGCACTGGGAGGCACCAGTTCCAAAACCAAAGGAGACATAGACCTGTCTTCAAGGAGCTTATAGTTCTAGGTGAACTCTGAGGCTTCATCTACAGTATCCTTGAGAGCCTCCACTTGAATTGCTCTAGTGGCAAGGAACTTACGACCTCAAAAGGAAGACTGTTACACTAATGAACAAGCCTAATTACTAGAAAATGCTTCTTTATGTGGAGCAAAATCTGCACGCTTGACCTTACAATTCCACCTAGTTACTATGACCACCGGGCTCCTGGGGAAGAATTCCCACAATGCACAGGCATGCTGTACCCCAGATGTACCCACAACCCCGAGGAACTACCTGAAAACTCCCCTAAAAGTGTAACCTCATAGGTTATCTATTGCCTCTATGGCATTTCTGTGACCCATATTACCCATCCCCTAGAACTGCGCCTGTTTTGCAATAGTTGCACAATAATATTTGTTGAAAGGTGAATAAAGCATTGAACAAATGAACAAACAAAAATAAAGGGAACAATCCCATTCCCTGCCTTACCAGTTTGTTGGCAGTTTGTTCTCAGAAACCCAACTAGGCTCTCTATGGCGAAGAGAAACCACTGTCCTGGTATTTAGAGCCCAGGGTGTTAACTGGAATATGATGTTAGCAACATCTTTGATACTGTTGTGAGTGTGCGAATTTCAAAAGACAGAACTTGTGTTTCTGAGCTTCCTCACTCTAGTGGAGTATTCAGATACCTCAAGAACCTGCTATTTGGAGCCCTTCAGAACATCAGTTCGTCTTCTACTAGAGAAAGGATTTTCACGAGATAGCTACTGGGCCTGAACTGTAGGTTTATTTCTATAACTCTTTGCTCTGTGTAACTTCTACAAATTGCAAAGTTAGTCCTTAGAGACAAAGACTTTTTAAAATGGCATCTTTTATAAAAGATATCAAAAGTAGAACTTTTTCTGTAAAATCTTACCTCAATCTTTTGGCTTCTATGAAGTCTAAGAAAAGGATGAATACACTATAGCAAAATCTAATAATATCTTACCCTCTTTGGGAAGGATGGAGGGAATTTGTACTATTTTTAATTTTGATAGAATTGAATTAAGAAAACTCTATCCAAAGTCCTCCTGTCTCCTAAAAGGAAAAAAGAAAAAGCTGGAAGAAAGCAAACCCTTGGCTACCCAGCTCAGTGATATCTAGAAACTGAACCGCCATTCCTCCAGATCCAAGTACTCGTTTTAAAGTAGCCAAACATTCCTCCAATCCCTGCTCTCTCTCCATGCCACCCTTCAGACATTACTACTTACTATGAAAAAATAAATAAATAAATAAAACCCAATGATTTTGTGGTGTACAGTCATATGTGAAGGTATGTTAGTCAGCTCAGGCTGCCCTAACAAAATACTACAGACTGGGTGGCATAAACAGCATCGTTTCTCATAAATCTAGAGCCTCCTAGTCCAACATTGAGGTGTCAACAGGGTTGCTTTCTGGTGAGGCCTGTCTTCCTGACTTGCAGATGGAAGCTCTTTCACCATGTCTTCACATGGCCTTTTCTCTGTGTGCATTTACTCCTGATGTCTCTTCCTATTCTCGTACGGACACCAGTCCTATTGGACTAGGGCCCCACCTTTATGATTTCATTTAACCTTATTTACCTCCTTAAAGGGCTTCCCTGTTGGCTTAGTGGTAAAGAACTCGCCTGACAATGCTGGAGGTATGGTTTTGATCCTTGGGTTGGGAAGATCCCTTGGAGAAGGAAATGGTGACCCACTCCAGTATGCTTGCCTGGAGAATCCCATGGACAGAGAAGCCTGGCGGGCTACAGTCAGATATGCCTGAGCATGCAAGCACCTCCTTAAAGGTCGTATCACCAAATGTAGTCACCCTGGGGATTAGGGCTTCAACACATGAATTTGGAAGGGGACACAGTTTAGTCCATAGCAGAAGGTAACAGAAGTCCTTCTTAAACTTCCAAAAGTTAAAACACCCTTTTTGAAACGTTTTCCTGAATGAAGGCACTCACTAACTGTGAAGTGATTCAGAATTGAAGGCTTAATGATAGGACATCACAGCAACAAAAGAATGTTTGATGAAAATTAAAACCAGTTAAATTAGAAAGAAAGCTATGACAAATCTAGACAGTATTAAAAAGCAGAGACATCACTTTGCTGACAAAGGTCCATATAGTCAAAGCTACGGTTTTTCCAGTAGTCATGTATGAATGTGAGAGTTGGACCATGAAGAAGGCTGAGTGTTCAATTGATGCTTTTGAACTGTGGTGTTGGAGAAGACTCTTGAGAGTCCCTTGGACTGCAAGGAGATCCAACCAGTCCATCCTGAAAGAGATCAACCCTGAATATTTATTGGAAGGACTGACGCAGAAGCTGAAGCTCCAATACTTTGGCCACCTGATATGAAGAGCCAACTCATTGGAAATAAGACCCTGATTCTGAGAAAGACTGAAGGTAAAAGGAGAAAAGGGTGACAGAGGATGAGATGGTTAGATAGCATCACTGATTCAATGGACATGAGTTTGTACAAACTTCAGGAGATGGTGAAGGACAGGGAAGTCTGTCATGCTGCAGCCTAATGGGGCTGTAAAGACTCAGACATGATTGAGCAACTGAACAACAACAGCAAATTCGAATGAAGAAAAAAACTGTTGAATATGGTTATGCAACTAAATCAAGATGGCAAAAATCATTTTTTGAAAGAGAAGATAGTGAAACATTCGTAACTTGGATCCCAAACCTAAAGTGATATTCACCAAGACTGAAAGCATGTGGGAGACCTTGTTGAAGGAACAGTAAAAGTATGTTAAATTTGATAATTGATAATTCACTTTGCATTGATAATTAAAAAATGTAAATCTGAAGAAAAATTTAGTAACTAGATAATTACTAGTGAAACTAAAAACAGGGTAGACACCTTCTAAATCTGGGAGCATTTAAATTTTATGAACCCTATCAGTGTAACACAAAAAAGAGAAAAACAAGCAAACATTTTAAATGCTTTAAGATAAAAAAAGTTAGGACTAAATATATCAACAATGACAAAATACCATAAATGTGCTTATGTTCCCTGTTAGAAAAACAAAACTCCCACATTGGGTTAAAATGCATCGATACATTTCTTGTAAAGAGATACATCTAAAGCAAAATAACATAAATTTTTATCTTATCCTTTATCGAGCACAGAGAAATTAAAAGTAAAATATGATAACTTGGGGCAAACTAACCTTCCAACATGCCAAAAGCATAAAGTGGAATAAAGAAGGTCGCTTTTTATTTAGTAAAAAGTACACTCAATTTTGAGATCTAATGGTCATAAAAATTTATTTGTCTGATAATAGAATCAAAATTTATACTGTGAAAAACTGTATAGTGTTCTTAGTAGTAGTAGTGTTAGTCGTTCAGTCGTGCCTGACTCTTTGCGACCCCATGGACTACAGCCCACCAGGCCCCTCTGTCCATGGGATTCTCCAGGCAAGGATACTGGAGTGGGCTACCATTCCCTTCTCCAAGGAGTCTGTCCAACACAGGGATCAAACCTGGGTCTCCCTGCACTGCAGGAAGATTCTTTACCGACTGAGCCATCAGTGAACAGCCGGTGAAAAACTGTATAGATGTAGTATATTCTGAGAATAAATATACATAAGAAACTTACGAAAAGACAGTTATTGAGAGGCTTTAAAATATTTGTTTCTGTCTTTAAGGTCAAGTTGTAAAAAAAAAACATAGATGACATAAAACTTGTATTTTTAAAAAACAAGCTCAGAGATACAGAGAGTAGACTGATGGGTTTTCAGAGGTGGGAGCAGGGAGGGCAAGGTAAGTGAAATGGGTAAATGGGGTAAAAATGTGCAAACTTCTAGTTATAAAATGAAGGAGTCCTGAAGATGTAATATACAGCAGAGTGACTATAGTTGATAATACTGTATTGCATATTTAGAAGTTGCTAACTTTGGCCACCTCATGTGAAGAGTTGACTCACTGGAAAAGACTCTGATGCTGGGAGGGATTGGGGGCAGGAGGAGAAAGGGATGACAGAGGATGAAATGGCTGGATGGCATCACCGACTCGATGCACATGAGTCTGGGTGAACTCCGGGAGTTGGTGATGGACAGGGAGGCCTGGCGTGCTGCGATTCATGGGGTCGCAAAGAGTCAGACACAACTGAGCGACTGAACTGAACTGAACTCAAGTGAGTAAATCTTAAAATTTCCTATCACAAGAAAAAGTAATTTTGTAACTATGGTGACAGATGTTAACTAGACTTATTGTGATGGTCATTTCACATTATATACAAATATCAAATCATTAACCTGTACACCTGAAACTAATATAATGTCATATGTCAATTATATGACATTCATTCAAAAATTAAACTTGGATGAAATAACTGTGCCTTAAACAAATCTAATTTCTTCAAGGTCCACAGGATATTTACTAAAATAGACTATAAACCAGTTAATGAAGAAAAAAACAAAATCCAATAGCAGATATTATAAAGGTTGTTTTATTTGACCACAAAGCAATAAAACTATAAATTAATAATAGATTAAATGATAAATGAAATCCAATCAGATTACTATATTCTCCTAAAGAATAGATTTAAGAGGGTATCAAAGCCAATATTATTGACTATTTAAAAAATAATAAAATTAGAAGGCTCTCATTCAAAAGTTTTAGAATATAGCCTAAACTATATTTGGAAACCTGGTGGGCTGCCATCTCTGGGGTCGCACAGAGTCGGGCACGACTGAAGCGACTTAGCAGCAGCAGCAGCATATTTGGAAATAAATTCAAAGTCTCATATGTTACCATCATTTGAAAAGGGAAAAAATGTAATATATAATCCCCAAATTAAAAGAACAGTAATAAAACAAAGTTAGGAGAAGCAGAAAAAAGAAAACAAAAGATATAATTAGAAATTAAATAATTAAAAAAACAGGAAAATATAGAACTAGTTCTTTAAATGTGAAATGTTTGAAAACATAATTTTAAAAAGAGATTAGAGATAAATATTTAAAATATATATAATATAAATATGAATGTAGTAATGGTTTTATTTAATTATAAGACATTATGTGACATTTATAGTTATCTTGATTCTAATAAACTTGAACATCTGATAAAAATCCTAGGTAACCATTGGGGGAAGAGTGGGAGGAAGGGCTAGTTAGGGAGTTTGGGATGGACCTGTACATACTGGTACATTTAAAATGGATAACCAACAAGGACCTACTGTATAGCACAGAGAACTCTGCTCAATGTTACATGGCAGCCTGGATGGGAGAGAAAACTGGGAGAGAATGGATACATGTATGTTATGGATGAGTTACTTTGCTGTCTACCTGAAACTATGACATTGTTAACTGGCTATGCTCCAATGTAAAATAAAAGTTTTTAAAAAATTCTAGGTAACCCTTAATGAAATGAAAAATATTTGATCTTACTGGTAAGTTCTTCCATACTGTTATGAAATAAATATTTATTTGAAGTCTTTGTTCCATAGAATAGACAAAGATAGAAAGCTATCCAATCCATTTCATAGAATTAAGACAGATAGAAAAATCTAACAAAAGCTGTGCTTAAAACTAGAAAGCTACTGGGACTTCCTTTGTGATCCAATGGTTAAGATTCTGTGCTCCCAATGCAGAGGACATGGGTTCAATCCCTGGTTGGGGAAAGAAAATCCGGCCTGCTGCATGGTGCAGCTGGGAAAAAAAAAAAAGAAAGCTACAGATCAATCTCAAATATGAATGATATAAAAATTGTTAAAGTATTGGTAGATAGAATTGAACAACATATTAAAAGAATCAGTCACTCCTCAAGAAGAATATATCAAAGAAATGTTCAAGAAAGTCTTTTTTAAAGTTTTTTGTTTTTAACAAAACCAATTGCTTTATTTAATATAAAAAGCATTTCCCACCCCAGTGGTCCACTGGATGACTCTGAGCTCCTGATGCAGGGGCCTAGCTTCTATCCCTGGTCAGGGAACTAGATCCTACATACTGTAACTAAGACCTAACTCAGCCAAATAAATAAAGATTGGGCTTCCCTGATGGCTCAGATGGTAAAGAATCCACCTACCATGCAGGACACCTGGCTTCAGTCCCTGGGTCGGGAAGATCCCCTGGAGGAGGGAA
Organism: Oryx dammah; assembly: GCF_014754425.2. Taxonomy (NCBI): domain Eukaryota; kingdom Metazoa; phylum Chordata; class Mammalia; order Artiodactyla; family Bovidae; genus Oryx; species Oryx dammah. The sequence goes on along the minus strand of NW_024070186.1, from coordinate 75,662,657 downwards.
TGGCAACCCACTCCAATATTCTTGCCTAGTGAATCCCCATGGACAGGGGAGCCTGGTGGGCTACAGTCTATGGGGTCACAAAGAGTCAGACAGGACTGAGTGACTAAGCATAGCACAAAGTTATTAGATACAAAGGATAAAAACTTTTACATTAATAGGCTTGGTGTGTAGCAGGATATGTTAATTCCCTTCCCTAAGGAAGTCTCCTTAATAGAAGTTTAGATAGAAAAATTACATGGTAATATGAATGCTGCTGCTGCTGCTAAGTCACTTCAGTCGTGTCCGACTCTGTGCAACCCCATAGACGGCAGCCCACCAGGCTCCTCCGTCCTTGGGATTCTCCAGGCAAGAACGCTGGAGTGGGTTGCCATTTCCTTCTCCAATGCATGAAAGTGAAAAGTGAAAGGGAAGTCGCTCAGTTGTGTTCGACTCTTAGCGACCCCATGGACTGCAGCCTACCAGGCTCCTCCGTCCATGGGAGTTTCCAGGCAAGAGTACTGGAGTGGGTTGCCATTGCCTTCTCCAGTAATATGAATAGATGACCCAAAATACTCAAACACATTGAACATTTCTGATTTTTAAAGATTAGAAACTCTTGCAAAACTCAGATTAGGAAGACACTTCCTCAAAATAAAAAAATTAGTTATTAAACCAATAACTAATACTTAATGTAAAACAGTAGTACAATTCTCATTAAAATTGTGGATAAGACGTATGCTAATGTTGTTTGGAAATTCTAACCAGCGCAAAACACATGAAGCAGAAAAGAGATATAACTATTTGGAAAAGAATCAAAACTGTCATGATTTGCAGGTAATATATGTAAAAGAAATCTAATAAAATCAACTGAAAACCTCATAGGTTAAATTATTTCAGTGAAGCTATATAGAAAGAGACAAAAGTTAACAGCTTTTGTACATACCAGCAATAACCAATCGGAAGAACATAATAGAAAAAAGCTGAAATATTATATGGCAATAAATTAAAACAAAATACCAAGCCAAATTGTGAAAAATAGATGAAGAAGACTGCAAGACTTAGTTAATATTTTTTTTTAAGATTTGAATTTAGACACATCCCATGTTTCTAAAAGGGACCCCCAAACAAAATTCCAATGCAATTTTTTAACTTGACAAAACAATGCCATAGCTAAGGCATTTTATAAAAGAGCTGTGAAGAACTTCCCACAAGATATTAAAATAGTTATATAGCTACAATAATTGGCCCAATATTGGATAGGTAAATCAATGATACAGAAGAGAGCCCTAAGAAACTCTAGTGTATATAAAAGGTAGTGAAGGAAAAAAGAAAGATCATAAATTAATTTGAAAGTAATGGACTATTTAACATATGGTATCCAAGAAATTGCCTGTTTGGGAAAATGCCATTATACAATCAGACCTCCACATCCATGGGCTTCACATCCTTGGAGTCAACCGACATTGAATAGAAAATATTCAGGAAAAAAAATCCAGAAAGTTCCAAAAAGCAAAACTAGAATTTGCTCTGTGCTGGGAACTATTTACATAACATTAACATTATATTTACAACTATTTACATGGCATTTACATTACATTAGGTATTTACATTGCATTAAGTAATCTAGAGATGACTTAAAGGATACAGGATATGCATAGGTTATACCAAATACTATACCATCTTACATAAGGGGCTTGTATAAAACCAGCATCCATGGATTTTGGTATCCCCAGGGGTCCTAGAAACAATTCCTTATGGATACCAAGGGATGACTATATACTAACCTCTCACCTCTGTAGTACTAGAATCCACAAACCACAAAACCTCACATTGCCCAGCATCTCCAAACTCCTACTTTATCAAGACATTTCTCAAAACTGCTGAAAACCCAAATGGGAGGGATTTGAGTTTCATTTCCTCCTCTTTGCCCAGGAGGTGCTAACAAGCAAATAAATTGGTCAGCTAGGGGGAGAAAAAGGAGAAGCAAAGGTCTTCTATGGTCTTAAAAAAATGGGCTCCATCAGCGGGAAATGTAAGCAGTGCACCAGCTGCCACTCTGCCCCAGGCACATCCAGCTCCACTGACAGGATATCCCTCGTCCTTCTTGGCTGGGCTAACTAGTCAGTACTTCCATAGCAGATACCAGTTCTGTGCTTTCTCAGGGAATACCAAGGTGAATAGGATGAATTTCTTGCCACAAATCACTGCCATCAGCTGGGGCTAAATTGCATGTCACAGATGAGTAGTATCAGGGCCCCCTGTCATCTGCGCCTCACTTCCCTGAATTCTGAGATAAAGATGATGCCATAATCAGGCAAAATGGTGCTTGAAGTGTCCTTGGTGTACTCCCCTGGGGACCACCCCAAAGCAAAGAGACTTACTATTCACCTCCTGTATCTCCAGGCTGGTGGAAACCAACCTAACAGTCATTTAAAGCTTCCTTCCCCCAGGTTAAGCTCATTCTCCACAGCGTCTTTTGGTCCCATCTTTCTCTTTTCATAACCTGCGGCCTTATAAATTTAAATCCAGGTTGCAATAGCACTTCTTAGCCAGACTCTTCCCCCACTCCAGCTCATCCTGACAACAGCTATTGAATAATTCCTTTCAAGGTTTTTTTTCCTAGTGAATTCTCCAGCTTAAAAAGTTGTCATGGTTCCCATTACCTCATATTAAACCCAATCTCTGCCACCTCCCCTTTAAAGCCCTTCACCAGCTTCCCCTCCAGTGTCCCTGATTTCACTTCTCATCCTGTGGTCCACACTCAACCAGTTGGTATGTAGCCCCTCAAACTAGTGCCTTCCCTTTCTCTCTCACCAATACATTTTCTTCCCTTCCTTACAGATCTTAAAATGCTTCCTCAGTTGCTCCATTCAGATTCTTCTCATTCCTTACTGAACTTTCTTTTTGACACCACTTGGTTTATCCTACATTAATTTAAACATGTTGATGAGTCTGTCTCTTCAAGAACTCTTCCGTTGTTCTCTGGGATCACACTTGTCGTTTGAATAGGTGGTAAAAACCATGAGAGTGGGTTCATAGACTGTCTCTTTTTGATAGTTTTTTAAATTAATTTTTTTAGAGTACAGTATAGCTTTCCAGTGTTGTACAGCAAAGTGAATCAGCTGTGTATATACACACAGCCCCCACTTTTTTGGATTTCCTTCCCATTTAGGTCACCACAGAGCTCTTAGTAGAGTTCGCTGTGCTACACAGTAGATTCTCATTAGTTATCTATTTTATACATAGTTCAGTTCAGTTCAGTCGCTCAGTCATGTCCGACTCTTTGCGACCCCATGAATTGCAGCACGCCAGGCCTCCCTGTCCATCACCAACTCCCGGAGTTCACTCAGACTCGTGTCCATCGAGTCCGTGATGCCATCCAGCCATCTCATCCTCTGTCGTCCCCTTCTCCTCCTGCCTCCAACCCCTCCCAGCATCAGAGTCTTTTCCCATGAGTCAACTCTTCGCATGAAGTGGCCAAAATACTGGAATTTCAGCTTTAGCCTCATTCCTTCCAAAGAAATCCCAGGGTTGATCTCCTTCAGAATGGACTGGTTGGATCTCCTTGCAGTCCAAGGGACTCTCAAGAGTCTTCTCCAACACCACAGTTCAAAAGCATCAATTCTTTGGCACTCAGCCTTCTTCACAGTCCAACTCTTAGATCCATACATGACTACTGGAAAAACCATAGCCTTGACTAGACAGACCTTAGTCAGCAAAGTAGTATCTCTGCTTTTGAACATGCTATCTAGGTTGGTCATAACTTTTCTTCCAAGGAGTAAGCGTCTTTTAATTTCATGGCTGCATAGTAGTGTATATATATGTCAGTCCCAATCTCCCAATTCATCCCACCCCTCCTTTTCCCCTCTTGGTGTCCAGATTCTGTTTGACATACATCTTTCTCCTTATCCAGTATAGGGTAAGTTTTTAATTGGTGCATTCCATTGTTTACACTGGGTTTTCATTGACTGTCATTTCATCTTCACAACTTTGTGAGGAAACTAGAACAAATGTTACTATCATTTTACAGTTCAGCAAGCACTGATTATAAAGGCTAAATGATTTGTCCAAACGTCCACAGCAAAGAAGGGGGAGTTCTAAGACCCAAATCCAGGTCTTTGAATCCTAAATGCCTCTTGTTCCCACATCATCTTCCTATTTGATAAATGTTGATAAGACTGAGAGTGCCGATTATCAACGTATCAGTGTCACTAGGCCACATTCAAATAGGTACCAAGCATTTTGAAGCCACACCCTGAAGGTAAGGTTGGCAAGAAAGAGAAAAAAAGACTTCACCAGTGTCTTTCACTTCCAATTGCAAACTTCATATTTGCAGGAGAAAACACTCATTAAACCTAAAAGTGAAAAAAAAAAAAGAAAGAAAGAAAGCTTTATATAAGAAAGTTGGGTCTCCCCTGGAAGACTAAGAAAAGAGGAAATGCCGAAGACTCACTTTTAAACTATCCACATGAGTGGCGATTGGTTCAGAGGTCAGATTCAAGGTCCTAGGTCAGTTTGGAGTTCCTGGTTTATGTCGCTATGCTTGGGCAGGAACGGCCAGGAACTGAAAGAGTGGGACTCTGGCTGTTCTGCCCCTCTCTGTGCAACCTTAGGCTAACCTGAGGCTCAGCAGAGCCTTGGGGGTCTCCATTCCTTTATCTGTCCTACAGAGGGCTTGACTGAGATGGTCCCTGAGGTCTCCTCCGGTTGTGACTTTCTGAGTCTATGAATAGCAAGGACACAAGACAGGTGCGAGCTGATCACCACGTGGGAAGCTCACACCTGTCTCTCCCCAGCGTTTCCGCCCCTTGCTTCCAGCACCATTCAGGGTCCAGTTGCCAATTGTGAAGCTGTTCAAGGACAGTCGTCCTTCTGCGTGGGGCTCCTTCCAGCTCGAAGCTGGCCTCCCTTCCTCTCTCTGCAAGTCACTCTCCCATAGGCTCCTGGGGTTTGCAGGCCACTAATTCACTTCTCCCTCTTTACTTTTAGATTAAAATTACTCACAAGAACCAAGCGCCTATGATGATGGGGCCCCCTCAGAAGAGCAGCTTCTTTTCACTGAGGAGGAAAAGCCGTTCAAAGGACTAGACACTGTGCCCAACGCCAGTTCAACCAAGAGAGAAGACAAGAAACTGAAACACACGCACACACCCACACGCACACACACACAAACTCCATACTCTTCTCCAACCAACGGAAGCCAAGCCACCCTTCAGGAAGAAAGCTTCATCCACTCTGTTTCAACCATGGATGCATCCCCATCAGAGCCAGTGCCACCAGGACATTTTGAGTGGACTTGGGATTCTCCAGGGTGTGGCTGGCTCGTGCAGCAACCTTCACTTTCCCAGAAGGCCTTGAGTGGGACTTTCTGAGACTGAAGGAGAAACCCCCCTTTTTTCCACCAGCCCTGCAAGTTTCCTCACGGCCACTTGCAAGGAGCAGGCTGCAGGTTTCCTGCCTATGCTGAGGTCGGATGTGGCCAAGAAAAAGAGTCTGTGTTCCAGAAAACTCGCACAAAGATCCCTCTGTGCGGAGACAGGACGGCCTCGGACTCTCAGAGCGCAGCCCTTGGCAGGGCTTGGCACCAGCATGCTGGTCTCTCAGTTGTCCTTCAAGCTTCTCCCTGAGCTAGCTGAGGAGGCAGAAAGGCTGTGGAAAGCTGTGTTTCCCTTCTTGGTTCTGCACGTTGTCAGTGGGCACTAGTGGTTCTCCTGAAGCCTTCTGGTGACTGTGTGCTTGTTTAGAGCCGGCTCCAAGATCCCCTAGAGCTGCGTGCGCAGCACACCTTAGATGTGGTATTTATTTTCTTAGTTCTATGAACACCTGGGAGGGAAAGCAGAGAAACTGGGATTTATTTTTTAAATCGGTGTCATAATATTGTGTAAAAAGGGAAGAGGGAAAAAAAAAAAAACACCCCCAGCTTCTTTCTTTTTCAAGCCAAAGCGTGTTTCCTGTTTGAGTTCCAGGGCCTGGTGGCAGACTATTCCTGAAGGCAAAGAAGATGGGAGGGAAGGGCCTTTTGCTGAGGAGACCAGGAGACAAGCCTTCAGGCGGTTCCCTCCTGCCTCTTTGTACTTGCCACTCCCAAAGCACGACCTGAAGACCCTTCTTCAGGTCTTCAGTGTGTGTACATATATGTAGCATATATATATATTTATATATATATAAATATTTATTTACTGATGGATTTTTCCTAATTGAAAAAAAAATGCAGTAAGAATTGAAAGGGAAAGAAAAAGAAAAGCTTGTTTCTGCCATTTCATTGTCAAGACACATTTCTCCCTGGTGATCATAGGATTCAAGGGAAATTGAAGTATCTCCTTATACAGAGATTGAAAATTTCTCTTCTCAGAACAACTATGAAAGCTATGAGGGGCAGGATTTACTTTCTCATTTGTCAAATAAGGAAACTGAGTCCTAGGAAAGTTAAGAGACTTGTCCATGGTATCTTGGCTAAAGTGGTTTGGAACTCGGTGCCACTAAAAAGATACTTAGTAGAGAAAAGAACCTACACATCTTGGAATAGGGTCATTTCTGGTCACTGAGAAGTGATTCCATTTAGATCCAGGTTGCCAGGGAGGAATGAACATGTGGTACACATGTGGATGGGACAAGCCCATGTGAGAAAATAAGGGCCTCCCCCGTGCTTGTGGAGACTCTCTCAGGTCTGAGCGGGTCAGTGTGTGCATGCATGCTCCGTCGTGTCAGACTCTTTGTGACCCTGTGGACTACAGCCCAGCAGGGTCCTCTGTCCATGGGATTTTCCAGGCAAGAATTCTGGAGCGGGTTGCCATGCCCTCCTCTAGGGGATCTTCCTGACCCAGGGTTCAAACCCACATCTTCCGCATCTCCTGCACTGGCAGGCAGATTCTTTACTGCTGAGACACGGGGGAAGCCCTAACCTGGTCAGTAGACCGGTTAAACTCTCCACATGTCACATCGTCATAGCCTCTTAAATCTGGAAACACTCCTGGCTGCAGGAATGACCTCAGCAGAGAGGCGCAAGGAGGACAAAGGCACCTTCAGCAAGGAACTGCCAGCCAGTGACCAGAGGGGTCTTGGCAGAGCTCAGTGAGCTTCATTCTACTGGCACGAGCATCACTGCCTTCCCCAAGGGCAAGCCTGTGGAGAGCTTCGTTGGTAGAAAGAAACGTTCACCTTGTCCCCTATCCCCTCTGAGATTTCTGAAAAGCAAACCTGTACCCACTTGGCATCACCCCACTAAACTCCCTCTCATCTCCTTGCACTGGGTCAGGAACTTTGTGCAAAGAAGGGAAAGTTAAGATTGTATGTACAAACTGTTCATAACTCTGAAGGAAGCAGTCATCTAGGACCGCCTCAGATAAGAGATCTAGAACCATCCTGTTCAACCTAACAGCACAGAACACCAGACAAAGGGAAACCCCTGAAGAATGTCCTGAATGATGGGCTCCTTGCGATGGGACCAACAAGCTCCAGAATGACAGCAGGTACTCTCTTGGAAGCCACTTGCTTCTGAAATGAAGGCAGGTTCAGTTTGGAGGTCACTGATTGTAAGACATTTATAGAAGTTATTGCATGTGCTTCCGCCCCAACCCCCCAAGATTGGGGCTGTTGAGACACTGCACTGCTGTCAACAGATGAGACTTATCCTCAGAGATTCACCCGTCAGAGACTGGCCCCTGCCTGCCCACTCGGATGCACAGGACTGGCAATGTTGCTTGAAAGACACGTCCCATGTCCTCCTCCTTAAAACCACAGAGTATAACAAATGTTGGTGGAATTGTACTTACAGTTTTGTAACCTGAGTCTAGTGATGTTGTTTAATCTGACTTTGCAACTCATCTTTTAACTAGTGGGACTGTAGTTTCCAACTGTGGAGTACCTCATCATAGTGCTCCTCACAGCAACCCCTGAGATTGATGGAGAAGGTATTATTAACCCCATCTAAACAATGAGGAAAACAAGGCTTAATATAACTTAGTGACTTCTCAAAATTAGGCAGTCAGGGGAAAATCCTCCCTTATTCCTCATCTTATCTGATTCTGACCATGCACAGACATGTTCTCACCTGCCCCCACACACTTCTACCCTTCTGGCAATAAAAATGAAACAGGAAATCTTCAATACATTCTGTGTCTCTGGACTAATGGATGAGGTGTTGCATCTTATTATAACTTGGTCTTTGTAGGTTTCCTCCAGTGAGTTGAGAATGGAGATAGACTTGGTAGAACGATTATATTTCAGGTCAGAGACCAGCTCCTCTCAAGAGAGTTCTTTCCACAGATGGAAAAGATATGTTGAAATTGCCAAATAAATTAGGAAATACTTGGCAGAATCTGGAAGAGCCTCCAGACTGGCGTTACATAACATGCATATACATTATACATATGCACATTATATAAGGTGACATAGTACTTAATGTGCTGTATATATTATGTAAATTACATATTTGTGAGTAATCATGATAAATATAGAGACCCACTAATCACTTTTTACACATACCCAGTGACAGATTAGGAAGTTGCCTTGCCAGAGAGTCTTAAAACTTACTCTCTCCTGCTGCTTTGGTTCCAACTCCTGCCAAAAATAATTGCATCAACTTTTCCCATCTCTAGCCCCCTCTCCTCTTGGCCAAAACCCTTAGTTACCTCCTGTCCTAGCTAGGTTGCACCTACCATGGAACACTACCATGACTGGGATCCATAAAAATAGATTCTGGGGATGGGATGGATCTAGACCCCCAGACCCCCTGTATCGATGTTCCCAGGTAGGTGGATGCCTAGTGCTGATATTAAAGGGAGAGGTGAGGAGAGAGAGGAAGAATCTACCAACCATCCAAGGAAGGAAACCGTGTTCCTTGGCCACCAGTTCCAGGATCTGACCACCAATTAGGAAGTTATTCCAAAGTCTAGTCTAAGCTTCTGTAGCACATCTGAAACCATAATTTCCTAAAATGTGTTTCATGCAATACTGGTATCTATGCTCCATGCACAAACAGTTCTGTGATCAAGTACTAGATCCCCTTCTAGAAGAAAGAAGGGGATTTATTTGTCAACATCTGTAAGTTAGAAACTTGCCCTAACCCCACCATTTCTTCTTTTTGTTCTCTAGGGATATGGGAACATGTAAGTTACCATCCTCTGCGATATTCCATAAAGTACTTTTCCAGGACAAGGAGTCTCTACTCTTAAGACACTCTTTCTAGTTTCTTCTGTGATTGTTTAACTGCTTTTATTGTTCCCATCTACATGTCTTCAAGCAAGAATCAAGGATCTGGCCTCCTTGTTTCCTGAATGGAGAAGGGATTGGGGGGAAATTAAGGGAAAAACATGATAAAGGTCAGACTATGTTGGTCCAGAGGAGTGAACCAGGTCTGAAGAACACAGTTGTGGGAAGAGTCAATGTTTATTCAATTGAATGACCACTTTTGAAGCTAGCTGGCAAAACATGGAAAGAGCTGTTTTGTGAGAAGTTGAACAACCACCTGTTCTTATAGAAAGAACCTTGACCTAGTTGGGGAGGAACAAGTAGTGATTGATCTACCTTGTTGAAAAGCTGTTGAAACTATTTTTATAGGCATCAGTGTTAAATCAATAGTTAAATCTGCTACTTCCTTTTGAGGAGCAAACCTCAGTGTCCATCATTTTCTGAAAGAGTGAAAAATGACTCCCAGAGAGGTTTCCGGATCAGTGGGTACTGACCAGTTAGACCACACTGGTACCTGGCGAGACTGACCAAAATTGTTGGTGCCCTCAAGGGCAACTAGTGGTGGTGGTGATCTTTCCTCAGCGGTTCTGAGTTAAAGGAAAGAGTTACAGTGTTAGGCCCAAAAGAGAGCTTGCATTTCTGTTGGTGTTCGTATTAGCAGTTTGGAAATCTCTTAGTCATGAATACCAGACCTGCATCCAACTTGGAATAAATAGCAAGAAAAAAGAAACTATCCCATCTCAAATACCAATCCAGTTTTGCATAAAACAGGTGAATAGAATTGTGTAGAATTTCACATGAGACCATGGTTTTTAGTTCACTTTAACGTCCCACCATACTCAAATACGTCTTTTAACTTTCTACTATAGGGAGAAAACAAGAAAGGGAATTCTCCTTTCTGGCTTGCTTGGTGAAAGTGGAAGTGTTAGTCACTCAGTTGTGTCTGACTCTTTGCAACCCTATGGACTGTAGCCCGTCTGTCCATAGAATTCTCCAGGCAAGAATACTGGAGTGGGTAGCCATTCCCTTCTCCAGGGGATCTTCGCAACCCAGGAATTGAACCTGAGTCCCTTGCATTGCAGGCAGATTCTTTCTATAGGAACCATCTGAGTCACCAGGGATGAGGCACTATGTCAAGGCCTTTTCATGTGCTATCCTATTTAATCCTCAGAACAGCCCATGATCTGGGCATTTTGCTTCTTTCACAGATAAAGGAGTTAGTACATAGAAAGATGAAGTACCTTGTTCAAGGTCAAACAGATACAAGTGGTAGAGCAAAGACTTGACATGGGTCTGACTTATATCAATGTTGATGCTTTTTCTACTGTATTTTCGTGTCTTTAACCTTTATATCTATTTCCAACTCATCCTGGGTGAGATTACACAGATAGTTGATGTTCTATCTGGTCAACCTCTGCATGGCCATCTGCTCATATTTCTACTGAAGAGCTTCCAACACTTGCTCATATTGAAACTCAGCAGCCTCCGTGGGCAGCTAGAACCCAAAGCCTCACCCTTGCAATCAAACTTAATCCTCAGTGTTTCAAATTCCAGCTGAATGAGAATTGTTTCCCAAGGCCCGCCTAATAAATTTTTCTATTCAGCACTGAGTGAGAGCAGCAAGCAGCCTTCTCAGACTCAAATGCTATGGTCAGCAGTGACTGGCCTGCACAGGGAAGGAGAGCTAGGGTTGTGGAAGGGAGCCTCCAGCAAGAAGGCTCTGCATGTGATCATCATTAGTGATAGGCGTGGGCTGGGCCATCTGTGTTCCACAGGAGAACAGAATGGCAGACTGCCTTTCAGATGCCAAACGATGCTATCTAATGGCAAGATCCAGGGAGCTCAAAAAGCAGAGAGGCATTTTCCTCCTGGGCATCTCTGTAGGAAACCAGGGACACACAGAAAACCAAGGGGTTTTGGAAACTAGCAGCTTAATTGCAGGGCATTTTGCCTTTGCTACCACTTCACCCTTCATGTCCATGGTGCAAGACAAGGAGACTCCCAGTCTCATCTGCTAAGTTAACTCCCTTACATGGATCCCAAGCTGAACCTATTATCCTAGAATCTGTAGGTGCAATGGCAGATGCATTATAGCAAGGCACCAGGATTTGGAATTAAGCCTCCAAGTCTCCCAGGGCTCAGGAAACACTATAGGTAGAAGAGACCATTTAACTGGATGTTCAATGCAGATTCTAGGGGAATAATCAGAAAATTTGGAGGACTTGTCTAAATGGGTCAAATTAGAAAATGCAATTTGGAAGCAAAGAGGATAACAACTAATGCTGTATCAAGCACGTAACAGGTAATAAGCAAATATTTACTAAATGAATGAATAGCCAAAGTGGTATCTGTCCTTCTACCCTGGAATGGGTAGGGGAGGAGGGATGGGGTAGAGGGGATGAAAGCTTCTTAACTAACAACTCGGGAACTTGAAACCACAGGATGTAGAGGGAGCTCATAGGGGCCTTTAACTACTCAGACATCTGTTGAATGATGGATACAGCTAAATATGGATCATCAAAGGGCTTTCTAGGTCACATGGAGGGCAGCTTCATGATTCAGAAAATATAAAGTTCAACTTGGACAAAAAGAAATGTTTGCAATCTATTTCTTAGAGATCAGGTCTGAACTGACAAAACCAAAAAGACAGCACAGAAGTGGAATTACAATAGAGTAAGAGATCAGCATGATAAGATACAGACTCATGAGATGAAAAGAGAGAATTCATAGGATAGAGAAGAGATGGATTTTTAGCAGGTTTATCTGGGCAAGGGTGTTAAGCCTGGGCAAAATGGAAGAAAGAACTGAGAAATTAAAAAAGCTTAACATTGAGTTCATGGTAAAACAGAAACGTCCAGGCATTGACATCTATTAAATAACAACGATCATTTATTGTCCAGTCCAAGACCTATAGCTTTTGTGGCCACTTTCAAACTTCACAAGAACCTTTTGAGGTGAGGGCTATATGGTTCCCCACTTCCAGTTCCCCAGATTCCAGAAAGTCTGCCTTTGCTGTTGAAGGACTAAACAACAATACTTTCAAAGTCATGAACTTTATAATTTTTGCCTTTTTAAAAAAATGTATATTATGGGAGTGGTTCTGGTAAGATCTTTCTATTGTTTGTTCTAATCTTGTTTATTTAAGATTGTGGGAGTGGGTCTGAAAAAAGTATATAAGGCCTTGATAAGACCAGCTAGTGGGGCATTCATTCTCTGTTCCACCTTCTGATGTCTATGTCAGAAGCTTTCTCTGTCCCTTTTCTTACTTTAATAAAACTCTACCACACACACGCACGTGCGCATGTGCGCACACACACACACACACACACACACAAACTGGTACCAGTTGGTTACCAGGAAATGGCATGACATGACCTGCAAGAAAAAAAATTTCCTGGTGAATACTTCCTCTCTCCCCCAGAACACTGAGGTAAAAAGATTGAGAACTAGACACACGAAGAAACTCAGAAAGGGAGCAAATCCCATGAGACAGATCTGGGATTCAGGTCTGTCAGAATCTGCCTTTCAGAGTCCATGTTCGTGGCTGCAGTGCCCTGGCTGAGGCCACTGAGCTTCAAGCACGGTGACAGGGATTTACTATTCCCAAACCCACCCCGTGTGCATGGTCACTTCCATCTCAAACTTGAAATCCAAGTCCCCTCCCCTTCCACAGAGCTGGAGTGGGAAACAGCATTCAGCACTGGCTTGGGTGCACTGGCATGCTTGGAAGAGCAGGTCTGGACTCAGCAAGTCCACACATGCCTTGCCCACCTCCTTTCCTAGGCCTTTGCTCCCAGGCATGAGGGGAACCTCCTCAAACACCACTCAGAGAACAGAGTGCCAACGTGAACACCTGGTGAAGAACTCAGCCAGATCAGAGTACTTGCAGGATATTAAAGATCATGTTAAAAAAACACACCAAGAAACCACATCAAAGGTCCAGTGAAATGAGGTTGGTTAGTCAAACATCAAAATTCAGTACCTGATACCTAAAGGTGGGATGGAGACTTGAAGTGTCCTTTTAAAAATGTGTTGAGTGAATCATAATTTGGAGTAAAAAGACTGCTTCTAGAATAATGCAAAAAAATTTTCCTTTCCAAAAATATTATTTTTAAAATGGAATCTTTGCAAGAATTACAAGTGAGGGGTAATAAAAATGGTAATTTCTTTTTATGTTAGATAATACCAAAAAAAAAAAAAAAGAATTTATAAATGTCACAATCTAAGTGGCAATCCAGAAAAAGATTCCAGAGAGTCTGCCTTTGCTGCTGAGGTACTAAACAACAGTACTTTCAAAGTCATTAACTTTATATTTTTTGTATTTTTTTTTTAAGAAAACTAGTACCAGTTGGTTACCAGAAAATGGCATGACCTTCAAGAAAAAAATTTTCCTGTTGAATATTTCCTCTCTCCCCCACAACCTTGAGGTAAAAAGACTGAGAACTAGAGCCTTTAATTTAGAGAAACATCCATGCATGGAAGGCGTTAATGATAGAAGATGTCATTGTATTGCTATATGGAGTCAAACACATCACACTGTACTACTACCCGGCATTAAGGTAATGATCATAAACTTAAGAGGATTAAGCAGTTCCCAATCCCATGCCCCCCTTAGCCTCCTGAAGCTCCCATCCCAGTTATATATGTCCTGAAATTAGAACATCTGGGAATAATTTCTTTCCATTACGACAGTTTTCAACCATACACAAAACTAGAGCCATACATATAACAAGAACCCATAGACCCATCATTGAGATTCAACAGTTGTTATCATTTTGCCATATTTGCTTCATCTTTTTTTCCTGCTGGAATACTTTAAATAATAGGTGTCATGACACCTCACACCAAAATACTACATATACATCATGGTGAGGGTTCCTTTAAGGGTTCAAGTTTGTGCGTATCATCAATGTTGCTGGAGGGAGATTTCAGGGTATTGTACATATGAGCTCAGTCATTTCTCAACTGAATTGAATCCAGTTGCACAAGTAGAAGTTAACCAGGACATCATTTTGTCACTGATAGGAGAAAAGTTTGGGGCTGGAAACCAAGGAAGATCTTAGCTGCATTCAAAGCATACCCAATTGATTTGGAAAGAGGAAAAGAGGAAGATAAACACATTAACTAAATTCTCAAAAGACACTAAACTGGGGAGTATTAAAGCATTAATGATGTCAGAGAAAATGCAAAGCATTTGGAGGACTTGGGAATTTACCTGAAGGATGTGTATCCTTATTTTTGAAATAAATATTGTTTAAAACATTAGGAGTTACAAGAAGACAGGGCACGGCATTAGTTGGGACGAATAAAACAGTGAAACATCATACCTGCAGATTCATTTGATCACATAAAAACCAATTCTAGTTATTGCCCCACCACATGAAAAGGAGGAAGCTAGACTGAGGGACAGGGCAGCTGCTGAGCTGTACAGACAGACCCTCCCCACCACACACACTGGGGCAACTGAACTGGGGTGTGTCGAGCCCTGAGAAACCATCTGGGAGGCCTAGTTGGCAGGGCAAGTTATCATTTTCAATGAGCAAAGGGTAAGGGGAGCAGGCAGCATTCCACATGCTCTGTGTTGGGCTGCTGGTGTCAGGGTGGAATGACCGTAGATGTTCTGGACAAGAGGGTGGGCAATATAGTAGGCTGGCTTGCTCTCAAAAGTGACTCTGCCCAACAAAAGGGAAGATGACAGAGTGAGTGACAGCAGGTTCCTGAATACTCAGCCCACCAATGAGTAAAATGGGTTTGTTATTCAAGAACAGCCTAGGTGCAGCAATACTTGGAAAGCAAGGCCTGATTTTCACCAAGGTGCAATTCCCAGCCTGTGGCCAGTGGACCTGAGCACCCATCTGACTTCCCCACGCATCAGGAGAGAGCACTCTTAGCCACAGTCCCAGCGCACTCTTGCAGACCTCTCACTTATTAAACACCCCAGCCCATCACCCCATGCCCCAAAACCATGGGGCTCATAAGACCACCACCACCTCCTTTCCTGACATAGCTGCCATGAGAAATGAGAGTCAGTGTTGACTAGGATGAGAATGAAAATTGTTTGCATCATCCTGCCAGTGGGGGCATGTTTTCTTCTCAGAGCACCCCGTCTTTAGAAGAACACCATCTCTTCTGAGCTCCCTCCTCTAGCCTAACCCCTGGCACCCTAAAGCCCAGGATCCAGTGATGGAAGTGAAAACATATGAGCTCCCTAGGGCTTAGAGAAGAGTTCTTGGCAGACCTTCCTGCAGACAATGGCAGGCTGCGTTTACTCACCCGTGCTGCCTCCTCTGGGCCACATGACTTTCCTTTCCCCTGTCTTCTCTGAACCAGAGACCTGGCTATACTGCTGCTCATGAGTGGTTTTGGTAGCAGGAAGGAGGAAGGACAGCATCACCTCCTATATCCCAGGGATCAAAATTGACACAGTTTCCTGGGGAGGGGGGAGAATAACAGAGAAAGTTCACTTGCAGCTGTTGAGCCTTCTTCATGGTGGCACTGCCCTTTGCTTGGCTCTTTTCCGTTATCAGCCTGTACTGCTTAGTATGTGGACAGAGGAGCAAGAAAAGAAATAAAATGAAATCAGTGGGAGGGGAGTTTGGGGGAGAATGGATACGTGTGTGTATATGTAAGGCTGAGTCCCTTTGCTGTTCACCTGAAACTATCACAATATTGTTAATCAGCTATACTCCAATAGGAAATACTTTAAAAAAACAAACAGGATCAGAGGACAGGACTTCTTGGTGACTCTAAGGACGCCAGTTCAAATGTTCCTTCTGAGATGCTGGTGAGCAGGGTCGAGGCCAGAGGGAGAGACAACATGGATGGGAATTCTATACTAAGACTGTGGCTATACTATATTCTATTCAGTATTCTTGCCTGGAGAATCCCCACAGACAGAGGAGTCTGGTGGGCTGCAGTCTATGGGGTCCCAAAGTGTCGGACACGACTGTCTAAGAACATCCTAAGTCTGCTGCAGTTTCCCTCCCGTAACTGTTTTCATGGTGGCTCAGACGGTCAAGAATCTGCCTGCAATGAAAGAGACCCAGGTTCAATCCCTAGGTCAGGAAGATCCCCTGGAGAAGCGAATGGCAATCCACTCCAGTCTTCTTGCCTGGAGAATTTCATGGACTGAGGAGCCTGGTGGGCTACAGCCCCGTCCATGGGGTCCCAAAGAGTCTGACACGGCTGAATGACTGACACTATCACTATGACTGCAAAAGGAGATGCTTGTTGTAAAACTTTCAAGTATGCTTGTAGAGAGTGATTCTGAAAACTGACTTCTACAAGGTAAAGCCAAAGGGGCCCTGATTTGACCCCTGTATGGACATTTCTCTAATTTTCCTTTGCTCCCAGACTCCACCACATTGTATCTGTTCTTGTGAGATGTATCTTTATGGAGATCTGTCAGATGTTCTCAGAAGCAGGCTATCTGCAGGAAATTGATCCTGCCTCCACTTGACTTGGGAAGAATTCCCACCCTTGTCCAGATCCTGTTTTTCTTGAGGTAAGAAAGAAACTTGTGGGAACTGTACCCAGGAGGCTCGAAGGGAAGTGAGGAGCCAGAGGAAACAAGGGAAAGCTGGGAGCCCAACCTCCATATCCAGCAGGTGTTTCACATGGCTCCCAAGAGGAGGGTGGAAGATGTTAGGTCAGGGCTTGGTTTTTCTGCTGCCATTTCTTTCTTTCAAGGAAAAGAAAGGAGTGGGGAGGACCCTTGGCAGTAATGAGTTCCATGCCGTGGCCTTGGTTACTCCAGGCCTGGGCAGCTGGAGGCAATGCCGGAGAAGACTGGGGTCTCAGCCTGCCTCCTGCTGACCCAGGGGCACCTCCTCCCCATGCAGCATCACTGGGAGCAAGCACTCCTCGCCCTCTGCTTAGCGCTGTGGTGCTCCTCTCATGGGCCAACGCCCTGTCCTGCCCTGACACCAGTTCATAGGAAGGACTAGGGCAAGTCATGTTATATCTCAAGCTTTCCACCTGTGAAATGGGGCTGGAGAGGATGTTAACGCCTTTATTCATGTACTCAAAGTATTTTGTGATTAACCAATGTCTATTTGCTAAGTATGTACCTTAACCTAACATGTTGCAATGCAATAATCTTACTTTTTCTCATATTCTGCTTCTCTCAACCTCCACCCACCCCCAGAGCCTGTTGCTTCTGCTTTTTCTTCCTCTTTTTAGCCTCATGATATTTCTCTTCATTCCCATGATTCTATTTTTAGTGTTTTTACATAAAATCAGAGGATCAGGGGGATTATAAGGGGATATCTCCCTACTTTGTTATCTCCAGGCAATTCTGTGCTCAAAAGATCCGAGGACATAGTCCAGAGCCCTGTCTCAGGATGCATTCCAACGTCTCAGCTTCTCCCATCAAGAACTTGTCCTCAGTCTCACTTATACACAATGCTACACTCCTTTTTCTCTTTACATTTTGAGTCACTTCTCAGCCTACAGCACCTTTCTGGGTACAGAACTGTTGGGACATTTAGCACAAAATGACATTGTTCAACATCCCAGAACATAAAAATATTAGTTTCAGTGTAAAAACAACAGAATCAGGAACAAAGAAGGAACTAGAGACCGTGACAGTTAAGAGGGTTTGGCTTCTATCAACAAAAACAGAACAAATAAGCCTAACCCTCTGGAGTCACAATTTGATATATGATCTCAACTGATCTGAAAATGTCATTGAACAGGGAGTTCTGGAATCCTAGGCCCCTCCTGTTGGAAAGCCGTTGCACAGAAGTCATCAAGTCCAACCTTTCACACTGAGTCGGTCGCCTGCATGGCGTAATGTTTGTGCTCTGTTGATGGTAGTTGAACGATGGATGGTGGTCATTCAGCCTTAGTTCCTATGTCACCATAAATAGAAATCCTCTCCAAAGCCATTTTCTCAGGCCCTCGGAGAGGGAGCAGCCCAGGTCTACACGTGAATAAGACCCGATGCTCCAGAATGTGCCTCTTTTGGTCCATATGAACCTGCCAAGGTGGCTTATGGTCTTGATAGAGGCAGTGTGGTCTAGTGAGCAGGTCACCGGACAAAGAGGCAGATTTCAAAACCTGTGGCATCTTTCCTCTTTCTTCCCCAAATGAAGAGAAGAGGGCCTGACAATAAGTCACCAACCTAGCCTACAGGACAGCTGCCTTCTCCCATAGAATGGGAAGAAATCCCCTGGTGTGCCTTTCCATGCCATCATCCTCAGCGCTCGGGAGAGATCCCAGGGGAAGGACTGTTGATGGCAAGTAACTATAACTCCAAGAAACCACCTGCTAAGAATGGTTCTTTTAAGGATGGATATTTTCCTCTTTCTGCAGAAAACAAGACCCTTCTCTCTTAGAAAAATCTGGCAAACGTTCCATCAAGGCTGCTGAGGAAGGAAGCCATGCCCTGTCCCATGATGGTGTGAAGAAAGAAGCTCTGCCTGGGAAACAAGAGCAAACTGGGGAGGCCTTGTGGCCTTGGACATGTCCTTTAGCCTTTTGGGAGTCCTCTTGAGTAAACTCCGGGAGTTGGTGATGGACAGGGAGGCCTGGCATGCTGCAGTCCATGGGGTCGCAAAGAGTCAGACACAACTGAGTGACTGAACTGAACTGAACTTTCTCTGTGTATCACACAAGGGGTCTCTGAAGACCTTCCCACTTTACCAATCTTACCTTCACCCGGAACAAACGTTGCTTTGCTTATTCTCGTGGGTCTTCCACAAGCCCTAAGTTCCCCTCCTGCCCTGCCAACCTCAGAGGGCTACTTTAGCCTCTCAGCCAAGAATCTACCTTCCTTCCTTTTGGAGGATTGATAGTGCTCAGAAATCAGCTGATTTGGGGGGCCAAAATGAAAAAAAAAACACTACAAGGAAATTTTTTTGATAATCCCTCCACCTGTACACACACACACACACACATACATACAGATACACATATTCAAACCCTGAAGTGTAAACATTTTCCCTTCTTTGTACCAAGTCTGTATTACTTTTTCTAATTGCCAGTGTGTTAGGAGAGAGTTCAGTCCCACCAACAAAAAGCACTGCTTCCTCTTATGGAACTTAGCCAAACCTCCGTGTTTGGGGGTAACCCTGGGCTCAGGTTGAATGAAGCTAAATGTTCTAACACCCCTCAACTGCAGCCCCTAAATGCAGACTCTACCAGCGGAGACTGGGGCAGCAACCAGCTAGGCAGTGCCAGGGCCCAGATCCCTCCCTCCTGGCTCGTCCACCTCCCCTTCCTCCTCCACCCATAGATATGCTGTTCTGCCATGGCGGGTGCCTGCTCCAGCCTGGCTGTCTGCCAGCCCAGAGTGCCGTGGACTTGTTCTGTAGCGTACCGTGTGTATGTGTGTCTGATTCTGTGGTTTACTGTAAATAAAAATGACAGCTGGCTGGCCTCTGACCTCCTGGTAGGTTTTTTCCATGCCATGGCTTGAGAAATCAGGATTGTCTGGTCAGTGAAGAGCACTGGAGATGCGCATGGTTCTCTAGACTATTCTGTAGCCTCTCCCCAACTACCCACTGCCAGGGGAGGTGGGTACCACTGAAATGCCAGGACCAGGAAGAATGGAAACTCTAGGTGCCACTTTCTTGATACTGAAGGAGGCAAAGAGGAAGCCAAAAATTCTGTTAAATAAGCACCTGTTAGATGTTTCATGTAAGCAAGCTCACTGACATCTGAAGAGTCCCTTATGAATTGGTTAGCATTTTATAGATGAGGAAACAAAGGCACAGAAAAAGGAATGAGCTTGCTCAATAATTAACACATAAGCATCCTGGTTCTGTCTCTTGCATACCCCCAGATTCATGTTCTCTTCTCTAGTGTTTCTCCAAGTATGGACCATGGACTGCTTACAGCAAAAACATTCTCCTGAATCATGATCTCTGAGGCTGAGACCATGAGATCTGATATTTACAACCTGGGGTCATTTGTCTGTTTGTTTGAGAAATATTTTTATTGAAGTGAAATTTGCATAACATAAAGTGAACCATTTTAAGTGTTTTTTGGTGGAATTTGGTATAATGATGATGTTGTACAACCACCACCTCTAGGTCCAATGTGTTTTCATCCTATAACCTGGGACTATTGATAGATCCTTGTGCCCCCGAAAGCTTGAGAACCACCGTACCACACCTGCTAGAGGGCAGGGCCGCTCTAAGAGGAGACTGAAGAGGAGCATTCCTTAGACAGAAGAGTCCTAGAGAGAAAGCCGGTCTGCACCGACAGAGCGAAAGGAAGGGAGGCCCCGGACTTCACATCAGGGTAGGCTGCCCCTCACGCCAGAATTTAGACCCCCAAAACAAGATCTTCAGCTAGGCTCTAGGTGGAGGCCGTCCTGAGCCACAGGGTTCAAGGTCGAACCAGGGTGGGCTGGGCAAGGAGGTGTGGGTCCAACACAGGAGCCTCGGGCCCGGGCCCTGCCAAGCCGTGGGGCAGCAGCCCCGGAGGGCGGGGCCCCGGGCGCTTGGCCACTGCTGGCGGGCTCCTGCGGCCTTCTCAGCCCCACCTCGTGGCCCAGCCCAGCCTGACTGGCCACTCCTTGGTGTTTAAAAAGCCATCAGTGTCTACTCTCTAGGCTCTTTCTGTCACAACTGACCGACAAGGTTCCAACAGCCCCAGAATTCACTCCTGGACCCCTCAAGTCTTCTCTGTGTCCCTGCCATCATCCTCAGCGCTGGGCAAGGACTCCAACCTCAGGGAAACTTCCCAAAATGTTACTCACTCCTACCCATTCCCCTCCCCATCCACCTGGATCTGCCGAGTTCTATTTTGTGCCTCTGAGTCTAGGTAGAGGTTTCTGAAATGTTGGTTGGGATGTTTGAGGTGGGGCCACTGAGACAGATGTGTAATTGCTACTTGAGGGCAGAAGAAAGTTCTGGAAATAGCTCAGCTGCCCACTCAACTTTGGGGAGATTTAGCTCTCACCCTCCCAGCTGAAACACTAACTATGCATGAAAAATATTTTCCTCAAGAAAATGGCTTTTCTAGAGGCAAGAATTCAAGAAAACCCCTCTGGTACAGAATCTAAAGTTACCAAATCAGCAAAACACTGAAATTATGAATATGGAAAGTCGTTTATAATACTGAACTCTTATCGTAGAGTTTTCTTGAATCTCTGTAGCTAACAAAAGAATTGGGTAAACAAAGAAAATGCTGGTCCTTTCAAGAACAAAGGCTTTTGGCAATTGTGTTTGCATTTTCAACAATAGCAAAGAATGAGCCATTTGCTGTAATATTGACAAGATTTTCTAACTCAGGGGACCATGTTCCTACTCCTCCCACCATGCAACAGGTTACTGTGTGCCCTGAAAAGTAACAAAACTGCCTTTGTTTTTAAATGTTCTTCCCTCCCACTTTCCATTAACCCAAACTATCAATTACAGACATATTTCTGAATCTAAAATCCTAAAGCCATTCACAGTGGGAGAAAAAGTCAGAAAGCAGGGCTTCCTGGTGGCTCAGTAGTAAAGAATCTGTCTGCCAGTCCAGGAGACACAGGTTTGCCTGGTCCAAGAAGATCCCACATGCAACAGCGAAACTAAGCCTGTGCATCACAAGTGTTGAGTCTGTGCTCTAGAGCCCGGGAGCCGCAATTATTGAGCTCACGTGCCGTCACTACTGAAGCCCACACACCCTAGAGCCCGCGCTCCACAACAGGAGAAGCCACTGCAATGAGAAACCTAAGCACCGCAACTAGACAGTAGCCCCTGCTCACCCCAACCAGAGAAAAGCCCGCACAGCAACAGAGACCCAGCACAGCCAAAAATAAATAAAATTATAAAAAGTCAGAAAGCAGCAAGAAGTGGTCCTAGGAGCAGCTAGGAAAGAACAGTGAGAGCATATGGATGTGGTCACGGTCTCAGCATCAGAGTACTCTCAGAGAACACTTAGCCTACCCTCCAGCCAGAGCTGGACTCCCCAGGACCATACCTCTCTGTATGCAGCCACCTCTGCTTGAGGACTTCTGCTGATGCGCGGCCCACCACCTTCCCAGGAAGAGTGGTTTTCTGAGCCTTAGTTGCCCCTAGCACCCACATCTGCCTGCCATTCACTCCCGTTGGTGGGCCCTGACTTGGTCACTAGAAACACAAAATAAATCTCTCCTCCCTTCTGCAGGACAGCTTTCAGATGTTTGGAAACATCTGTCCTAATTTTTTTCCCCCTCCAAACTAAACATCTCTAAATCCTTAAATCGTCCCTTATATGGGTCATACCCTTAGGTAGGGTCACCCCTTATACAGGATCATGACTCTCAGACCCTAATCTATTCTTGCAGCTTTCTCTGGAATGACAGCAGCTTGTCCACGTCCCTCCTAAACTGCGGTTCCCAGAACTGAGCACAGCACAGGATCGGGTGGACAAGTACAGAGCCACCTCCTTGCTCTGGATGCCACGCTAGCTTTCTTTGGCACCTGTGCCACCCTGCTAATTCATCTTGCCCTCACAGCCAACCTCTCCTAGCCTCTAACGCGTGCTAATAATGACCACTGGTGCAGTGCTTCACAGATCACAAAGTCCTTTCAGAAACACGGTCTCTTTTACTCTTCACTACAAGCCAGTGAAGTTGATTAAAGATGAAGAAACTAAGGTTTTTCCAAGGCCACATTGCCAGGCTCAAGCCAAATCCATGCTCCTCCAAACACACCCATGTTTGTCTTTTCACTTGAACCTCTGTTAAGCCCAAGAAAGTCTCCCTGACATCATCTGTTAGTGTCTATTTAAAATCATCTTTTCTGTTCCATTTTGTCTTGTTAATTTCTTCCCACCTTCACCCTATCTCCATCTTTTGACTCCCATTTCTACTGCCCCTCAGCTTAAAAGGAAGACACCACACCAGAGAGGAAAGACAGCAGAAAAGGACAAAGTGCCAGTGAGAGCCTTTGGGAGGGCGGAGCTGGAAGAAAGCCTCAGAATGGGCAATGTGAGGTGGCATATGTGTGCTCCACAGGGGGTTTGTGGGAGTGCGTTCCATGTCCCAATCACCTTGTCTGGTCCTGACCCCAAGGCAAGCCACCCAGCCTATCAGAGTCTCACTTTGAGGGGCGGGCATCTCAGTGAGACTAGTCCATTTCCAAGAACTTTCTCAGTTCTGTGAATCTAATAGGTAGAAAAGTTACGTCTGACTCTTTGCAACCCCATGGACTGTAGCCCACCAGGCTCCTCTGTCCATGGAATTTCCCAGGCAAGAATACTAGAGTGGGTTTCCATTTCCTTCTCCGAACCCAAGTCTCACGTTTGGCAGGTGAAGCCCAGGTTGAAAAAATTTTATTGTTAATTCAACAGTTCTTTTATTTCAACTCAATGAAGATATTGAACATCAGATATTGCACATGAATTTCTTTTGCTAAAAGAAAAGCAAATATGGCTAAGGGTTGTGGCAATAAACAATGTTTATTTCACCTGATTTCCAGTCCCGAGTTTTCTGGGGGGAGGAGGAGAAAAGGATTACAACAGCTACCTCTCAAGAAGCAGGACCCCAAGACTAAGGAATCCTCAAGCAGGCTAAACAAGAGGCTCTGCAGCTGTCACCTGACACCCTCTTCACAGTGTACTGAGGGCCCCACAAAGAACAACCCTTCCACTGTGACCACTTAGATGATGTGGGAAAGGAAACCCTTACTGGTTAAGCAACTCTTGTGTGCCTTTCTGGGGCAGTCACATGATAAATGTTCTTAGATCGTTGCATTAAGATAGGAAACATCATCCATGTCTTTATTCTTCCAGAGTAGAGCTGTTCAATAGAATTATAATGTGAGCCACATATGTAAGTTTAAATTTCCTAGTAGGCACACAAAAGGAGTAAAAAGGAACAGGTGAAATTAACTTTAATCAAATATTTAACTCAGCATATTTCAAATGCTATAATTTCAACCTGTACTCATATAAAAATGAGTTACTTAACATTATTTTTTCATACTAAGTCTTCAAAAGCTAGTATTTAATTTACATCAGCAACTAGCCTGGGCTAAATGGCTACCATATCAGACAGAGAAGCTCCCATAGTATCTGGTGCTTCTCCATCACAGCACTTCTCAAACTACACCTCAACTGTCTGCTTCATGGTCTGCACGATCCACCAGACTGGAGTTCTGGGATGCCAGGGACAGTGCAGTTCACTGATACATTCCCAGCTCAGTGCTTGGCGTGAATAAAATAGACCCTTGACGAATATTTGCCAAGAAAGCAACGAAGAGAGGAATTCAAGCTGTCATACCCAGTCAGTAAATGGAAGAGCTTGGGTTTAAAACTATGTCCATCTGATGATAAAATATACCATCCCTTCACTATATCATGCTACCTCCTAAACTTCAGGAAGTGTTATGAAAAAAGCATGGTCTTTAATGCCAAACAGAAAAGCTTCAGCGAGGAGACCAGTAATGGGGAACTCACTACAGAGGTTATCAGAGCAATTTTGTGTTAGTTACCCTGCTTCTCTTAGCCCTAATTTCCTTACCTGTAAAATAAGATGATAATATTTACCTCTCAGAGAACTGTGAAGAGGACATGTATCTTGCAAACATTAGACTCTCTATCAATGTTAGTTTCTTTTCCTTGTCTGATTAAATGGAAATAAAACATTCTTATCTGGCCAAGGTTTAATCACGCAGCAGCTTTGACCCTATCTAGAGAGGGGAAAGTAATGAAAAGCAAACCAAAATTTGAGAAAGGGAGCCAGCTCCTACCATCTGCCTCCTTGTTTGTTCTTTAAAGAGCACCACAAAATGCAGATCTAGCCAGGGCAGCCCTGACTTGTGAGAGTGCTGGAGAGCCCCATGCTCTGCTGGCAGGTAGCTTATACACAGCATGTCCTTCCAACCTTCACTCAGGAGCTCTAGCATTTGCCCAGTGGAATCCACCTTCACCACCCTGAGACCTCGGGAGACTGGAAACTGAGAAGCAGCACAGGTAGAGAAGGGGCCCAGTCAACGCTGAGAGAGTCGGGCAGGAGGCCTGACTTCTTGCTGGGTCTGACCCTCAGGGAAAGAAAAAGCTCCTTTACCCAAGGTCCTGGCAGGAACCTAGGAAGAAGGACAGCTGGTGAATGCCTAACGGCCTTTGTCTTGATCCGAAAACACTTATCAAAGTTAAACACTCCATCCTAGCTTAACTCCTACCACCCAGCCTCCCCTTGTACGTGCCTCCCGCCCCACCCACCCAGAGTTGTCCCACCTGCATGCCTTGCTGGCACAGTCCCTGCCTGCTGTGCCCCCTCCTCCATCTGCACTTGTGTAGGCCTTCGCTCTCCCTCTCCTACAACCACCCTCCACAGGGAACCCTGTCTGCCTATGTGTGCACACACATACGCACACACACACACATATGCACACACACACATATGCACACACACACCATCTTTTTTCTACCCGTCCCCCTTTGCCCAAGTCTTCCCTACCTCATTTCCACCACCACCATAATCAATACACACACTCACTCTACCGCTATCACACACACACACCCTCCACGACCACACTCACACCCACATTTACCACCACCATTTAATATGCTTACTCCTGTTAACATGCACACACTCAGGGTTGCAAAGAACCGGACTTGACTAAGCAACTGAACACCACCACCCCCACACATAGAGGCACATACACATCGCAACTGACTGTACCACACACCTTCTGCTAGTCACCCCCCCCTTACACACACACACAGAATAATGACCCACCTCAGAATGTTTGATCTCCCCAGTTCTGAAGACTTAAGAGTCATTCATACACAAACACCTCTTATCTCCCCTACTTGACTATGAACCCTTGAGGACAGGATCTGTTTCTCTGTTTATTTCTGAAACCTGCACAGTACTTGGTTCATGGCTGAGACTCAGTGATTATTTCTGAATGAATCAGTGAATCAGTGTGGGTCTCTCTGGCCTAAGTGAGCAGATAGGGGAGAACCACCATGTAGGCCCTGGGGGCCAGGGGTTCTGTTTTTGGTGGCCAGTCCTGCCTGATCCTGTTCCGCTGCCTCGGTTTCATTCCAAAGGAAATATTTGCTCTGGGAACACATAAAATGTGAATATGTTCTAATCTGTTGCAAAGATACACAGAGCCTTCAGTCTGACACTTAGCTTTCTGAGGGCACTTCAAAGAACTGTGAAAATAAAATGTCCAAGCAGGGAACAGGAAGAGTGTAACCCTTTCCTCCCCAGAGAGAAGAGAAGATGAAGCCAGGGTGATAAATTCCCCTTGGAATAGCTCTCAGTGAAACCTCTGGAGGGGTGGGGGGTATCAGCATCCTAGACACGACCAGTGATCAACATTTTCTTTCCTATCATTCTACAGATTTCTGTGATCTGAAACCACAACAACATGCTCACACCAGAAACCTCTACTTGATGTCCACGGTGAGCTAATGGAGAAATCTACCTCCCAGGAATGTGTGGGAGTTGACCAAAACTCTCTCCAGCTCTCCGGTCTCCTGGAACTATCCTTCTGCCCACCCAAGCCTCATGTGCCCTGTATCTGGGTACCTATATTTTAGCAAAGATGGAGCACAGTTGGAAACATCAGAAAAATAAAAAATTCCTCCCGGCAGAAAATTCGAAAGAGATCTTTGTAGTTTGTTTGTTTCCTGCTAAGGAATTCTTAGAAGTTCAGAACCTTCCATAATAAGCTGTCATAGGATACAGTTGTTTCCGAATACGGCCTCAGGTTTGATTGCAGGGTTTTAAAGTGTCTGACCGAGGAATGCGATGTTTCAGTGTTTAGCCAGCCCTGTCCCTATTACAGGCTGGGAGGTGGGGGTGGGGAAGCACAGCATTGAACTAACAGTTATGGAAACCTAGTGTGTGCAAATTAAACCATTTATTAAACACCTGAAGAGAAATCATTTAAGATCCCTGCAGTGGACTCTGAAACTATAACCCAGGATGCCCACTTCATTTCCATGTCTTGTAAGTGTGAACCTTTTAGATTGGGCTATCCTGGGGGGACAGGCATATCTATTTAGAATTCTGGGCTGATCACGCCTCAGCCCCTCCTTAGGGCACAACTCAGCCACCATTTCCCTCTCCTTACTTGGTGTTCAAATCCTCTCAACAAACTGCAGGTGAGCCTTGATGGTGTCCTCATCTACCTCATTTTGTAAGTGGAGAATCTGAGACTCAGAGAGGTCAAGCAACTTGCCTGAGATAGAAGTCAGAAGTCCAATTTGCTGACTTTAAAGCTCCTTCCCAGGGGATCACTTCACCAAGGGAGCCAGTCTGCACAAAAGCCAAGGTCTGCCTATTCCTACCAGTTGTTTTTCAAAGCAACTGTTATTCTCTACTCATTAAATTCTCTGTCTTTTAATATATGTAATGCAATTTAAAAGGTACACAATAATAACCTGATCAATTCAAACTGAATTTCAAAAATTCAGACATTTTTTTAAAATCTCTATATTTCTTTTGAAAACTGCCTTTTACATTCCCCCATTACAAAGTGATGTGTTGACAACACCCCAATGCTCTGAGTCTTACTGCCTCTCCCAGGAGCCAGATGGATGCCTCTGACGCAGTCCTCCCTTTGCCTGACAGCTGTCATTCACAATGAAAGGGAGCCTTTGACCCTCATCTGAAATAAGCAATGAAGTCTAGCCAGATCTCCAACAGTCTGATCTACACTAATGCACACACACATAGTGTTCATGGTAGTGCTGTTCTTAACTTCAAAAAACTGGAAACAGCCTAATATCCAACAGCAGGGAACTAAGTAAGTGTTATAGCTGTAAGAAGGTGTATTAGACAAACCTTAAAAATGGAACTCATGGAGAGTGTTTAATGCCCTAGGGGGACATGTCTAGGATATAATGCTAGGCAAATGAAAAGTTATGTTTAAAAAATATCTCTAATATACAAAACAGACCTCCCCCCCCCAAAAAAAAAAGACAGGGAAGAAGAAAAAGACAGTATTCATTTATAGAATTATGGGTGCCTGTTCATTTTGGGGTTTTGTATTTTCTTAACTGTACACTATTGGAGAAGGAAAGGGCAACCCACTCCAGTATTCTTGCCCGGAGAGTCCCATGGACAGCGGAGCCTGGAGGGCTACAGTCCATGGGCTCACGAAGATTCGGACACGACTGAAGTGACTTAGCACACTTGCATGCAATTGTACACTATGCATATATAATGATTTTATAATCTGAAATATTTTTAAAATTTTAATGTCTGATTTTAAAAATTAAAAACTTGGGGGAAACTACAAAAATGTATTAAATATCTGAAAATTCTGATTGGAATTAGGCCATAAATTTAAAAAATTTTTTTGAGTATCAAGATAGATATGAATGCTTGCCTGTTAGAAAGAACAACTTCTACTTCCGATCCTACTCCCTTACAAGTAAAAATGTACCAAGTCTTTTAAAATAACAAATGTAACAACGTGCAGGATTCTGTTACTTGTCAACCACGGACTTGGGTGGAAAATAGCTTGAACTGACCTCTACCATTCGTGGTCAGGCTTGATGAAGGGCACCTGGAAGAAATCCCTGGTGTGTGGGGGGTGGAAAGGAGGCAAGGGCAAGCAAGCCTGCACCTCCTCCCCAGCCTACTGTGAGCTTAGTCACTCACTCACTGAAAAAATTTACACCGGTTCTCCCCCTTCTCTGCCAGCCAGCAGAGGCAGAAAGCCGCAGCAGCAGCAGCAGGGCGTGCTGGGTTGACACCAATCATTCCGAAGCTCTCGGAACACTAGCAGCCCATAGACAGCCTTCCCCATCCTGCCTGTGGACTTGGTCCTGTTTATTTGCACTTTGGGGTGATCTGACCTAGGATGAGAAGGCACCTAACAGATGCTTTGCTGACCTTATCTTTTCATCTAGAAGCCGCACAGTTTTTCTCTCACCTCTCTGCTCTGAGGCACTTAAAGCCACCCTTCACCCATTTTGATTGATCTTCTGCAGCTCTTTCCACTTGTCCCTCCCTTACTCCAGAACTTCCCCTGGTTCCCTCTTGCTCAAGGAATCAGATCCAGACTCCTCAGATTTCCAAGACACAATCCCTACTCAACCCTCTCCAAACCCATCTTCCTCTGACCTCCACCTCCCCCACCCGCCCTACCACCCACCCTAGCATCCAGCTCAGCCCTCCCATCTGGCAGGCTGCACATCAATGGCCTTCCAAAGTCCCAACCAGTGGAAAGAAATGTTCCTTTACTAAAATAGAATAATGGAGTCTTGTCCAAACTGTGCTCAAAGATACAATTTTCCCCAATGTTAAGTTTTCTCCCATCAACTTCTGTTAAACCTTTGGCATCAGCAGCTCTGCCTAGCGCTAGTGAGAGCCTACAGATGGCAAAATGAAAAAACAAGTCCCTGGTGAAAATTCATGGAAAAGCCTCAGGAACAGCCCATCACGTGTCTTTAACAGCTTGTTTATTTCACAGACATGTGCTCACGCTTGTGGTTTTATATGTACACATAAAATAAATTTCCATTTTCTGCTAATAAAATTGTCATTGGTTCATGTTATAGAATTATGTCTCACATACTTTTATGATGGTCTTTTTTTTTAATCTACATGGTCTGCTAAGAAAATTATGTTTGCTGTGAGCCAGGACACTGGGTGATTTTACAAACCACTGCTTTGAACACACGATGCCCCTTTTCCAACATATCACACACACAGACCCATTTGTGCCTTTGTCATCTATGATCTTTGAACCCCTCTGCATTCTGCAAGGTCTCATTGCGCAGCCTTCATGAAGGCTTTCTGCCCTGTCCTGAGATCCAACAGAAGTCCTTTAGTTCCTCTAGAAATCCATGAAGAAAAAACACTAGACGTCAGAGAAAAGTAGTTAAGAAAATACTAAGTGAAATCTACAAAAGAGGAAATAATACTGAGAAGCAAAATGTTGGGAACTCTTTAATTTACTGAGGTCGTGGTGTAGGGGGGCGGATACTAAAAGCATCAGTAATGGTCACGAAAGGTTAGCACCTAGTGCCTGTATTCATACAGAGAAGAGGGGAGGGAGAAGATGTATGTTTTCACTCTATGTCAGACATTGTTAGGTGCTTTTTGAATATTTATCCCTCCTCAGAAATCTTAAGATTTGCATGATCCTCTTTATTCTACAAATGATATGACTGTGTCTCAGCTAGGTTGAGGTTGCTCAAAGTCACCCACTTAGCAAGTGGCAGAGCCAGGAGGGACACCCAGGTCCACTGCCCACACCTACTAGGCACTGGATATTCACTCATGCTCTCCCTGAACAATCCAACAGCTCTGTGAGTCAGGAGTTGTGATTCCCATTTTTTCAAGGAGACTAGAGTACAGAGAATTGAAATGGTCTGATGACAGTCACATAGTTATGATGGCGACCAGGGTTCTTGGCCTTTCCTAATCAACAGAAATTGACTAGCAGTCAGACATGGAGAAGGAAATGGCAACCCACTCCAGTATATTTGCCCAGGGAATCACATGGACAGAATCCCTGGTGGGCTAAAGTCCACGGGGTTCCAAAGAGTCAGACACAACTGAGCAACTAATATTACTTCTACTAGAGGTCAGACGAGAAATTCAGACGAGGCTTGACTGGGGCCCCTGCTGCAGCAGAAGAGGAGCAAAAACAAGTAGAAGGTTCCCTTGCTCATTCCCTAACAGGGGCAAGCTGTTTCCTTACATAGGGTGAGGGTAGGAGTGGATTCAGGGGTCAGGCCAGAGGTGTGGCCTAGGTATTTTGTCCATAAAGCCTCTGCTTGCATTGCGGGAGACCTGGGTTCAATCCCTGGGTCGGGAAGATCCCCTGGAGAAGGAAATGGCAACCCACTCCAGTATTCTTGCCTGGAAAATCCCATGGACAGAAAAGCCTGGTAGGCTACAGTCCATGGGGTTGCAAAGAACAGGACACGACTAAGCGACTTCACTTCACTTTGGTGATATTGAGTGCAGGGGGCATGCACAGCACCCTGCTTTTTTGCTCCCGACATCCTATTTTTGCTCCCAGCTCTTCAGAAGTGGCAAGTGGGGCGGGGAGGTGGTCTTTTTGTATCTTGCTCTCCAAAATTTGCCCCAACCTCGCATGCACGTAATTATTTTTTATCCTTTATGGTTTCTTTGTATGTTGTTGCTGTAGAAGACATTTGTCCAAGTGCAAGCATGGCAGCAAAGGGTCCCGGGTCCCAGCCTGTGTCAGTTAGCAGTGATGGAGGTGAGCTAGGAAATGGACATTTAACTTCATGTCCACCCTTGATTCACCAGGCAAAGAATACAGGTATAATTTAGTAACTGCAAGTGAAGGCAATGAATCTGGGGAGCAGGGGGAGCTAATTTAACCCACTGAAAATCTTTGAATAAATAAAAAACTGCTTCCAGACAGGAGTCTATAGAGCTATTACCATATGGATTACCTAGTTACCATTTACATTTGCAAGGTGTACACACAGTTGTAAATGAATGCTGCCCGCATTCCAGTCAGGATGCGTGGGTTGGAAAGGGTAAAACATGGATTCCGTAAGGAGAAATTACATCTTATCTTTGAAGGAAATTTAACATACAGGGCGGAAGAGGAAAACCATATTTAGTTTTGATATTCTGCTGCAGCTGAGACTACCTTGTCGGGACAGGCCCTGAGGTCAGTTTCCAGTTCAAGATGAATATTCCTAGGTGGGAAGGTCCAGATGAAACCCAGATAAATATCCAAAGCAATTAGGTTATGGAGAAAGGAGCAAGGAGAGTGAGGAAAAGATTTTAAAAGCAGTTCAAGTCAAAGGGTACATGAAATCCTCCCAACTAGGATGCTACCTGGTAAAGGAAATTCCTCAGTGGTCAGGCTGAAATGTTTATCATTCTTGGCTGCCTAAAGGAGACAGACAAGGTGCCCTGGGGGTTTATCCCAGGAAGCTGGCCACCTGAGGCCCGAGGAGAAAAGGAATGTGGTTCTTCTAAGCTGTTCAAGATTGCCCGCCCAGTGGGCAAGGGGGCGCCTGTCGGGTAGCATCTGGGTTGAATAAGTTGATAAGGATGCCGATTCCCCTCCTTCTAAACAAGGTCTGGACTTTCAAAATACAAATGGGAGATTGGGGCATTCAGGAACATGGTTTGCTCTGGGTTGCTAAGGGCCAAGATAAGGTTCCCACCACGCTCCATGCCACCCCAGATCTGGATAAAAGGAAACCCAGTGTCCCAGGCCCAGGTGCTGCTGCTAAGAAAATGCAGCGCCTCCCTCAGCCCACACCCTGAGCTATCACAGAGCCCAGGTCATCCACTCCTTGTTCCTTACCACCAAGTGGGCAGGCTGAAGCTGGCCATGCATGAAACAAATCCATGAAGAGAGGGTAACTCAGCACCCCCTTTCTTGAGCACAGGGTTTTGCTCTGCAGTAGAGGTGGCTCAGTGGTAAAGAATCCAACTGCCAGCACTATTTACAATAGCTAGAACATGGAAGAAACCTAGTTGTCCATTTACAGATGAAGGATAAAGAAGTTGTGGTACATATACACAACAGAATATTACTCAGCCATAAAAAGGAACACATTCGAGTCAGTTCTAATGAGGTGGATGAACCTAGAGCCTATTATACAGAGTGAAGTAAGTCAGAAAGAGAAAAACAAATATCATATACTAACACATATATACGAAATATATGAAAGATGGTACCAAAGAATGTATTTGCAGGGCAGCAATGGAGAAAGACATAGAGAACAGACTTATGGACATGGGGAGAGGGGTAGAGAGTGTGAGATGTATGGAGAGAGTAACATGGAAACTTACATTACCATATATAAAAGAGATAGCCAACAGGAATTTGCTGTATGTCTCAGGAAACTCAAACAGGGACTCCACATCAACCTAGAGAGGTGGAAGATGGGAGGGAAATTCGAGAGAGAGAGAATATATGTATACCTATGGCTGATTCATGCTGAGGTTTGAAAGAAAACAACGAAATTCTGTAAAGCAATTATCCTTCCATTAAAAAGTTAATTGATTAAAAAAAGAATCCACCTGCCAACTCAGGAGCTGCAGGTTCGATCCCTGAGTTGGGAAGATCCCCTGGAGAAGGAAATGGCAACCCACTCCAGTATTCTTGCCTAGAATATAGTATGGACAGAGGAGTCTGGCAGGCTACAGTCCAGGGGGTCGCAAAGAGTCGGACATGGCTGAGCACACTTACACAAGAAGTCACTCGCACCTTCACATGTTCATTCATTTTTAGTGACCGCCTGCTAAGCCACAGGTGCTGTGTTTGGGGCTGGGTAATTCACAGGCATCCAGGAGGGTCCCTATTAGAGGAATTTCTCCCTTGGGCAACACAGCCACACAGACAATGTGATTGATACACACTCTCCTGGAGGACAACACAGGAGAAGTCGTCTTTGTGTGTCTTTTGGTTGATGTCTAAAAGCACCTGTGTGTATCCTGTGATTTCAAAATGTGAATGATCCCTCTTTAATGACTATATAGGGTCCTTGATGCCCTGTCCCCAAGTACTCAACTAGCTCCCCTCCTAGTCACCTCTCCTCCCAGACCAACCATCTACAGTTTAGCTGCACCCCCCAGAGACCACCAGGCCTCCGTGTCTGTGCCCTGTTCTCTCTGCCTGGAAGGCTCTTCCCTCCTCGCTCAGCCCAGCAAAGTTCTAGTAATTAATCACTCAAGGGTTGGCCCAAATGTCAAGCCCTCTAGTTCTTCCTTAACCCTAACAGGAAGTACTCACTGCTCCTTCGTTTGTACTCCCAGAATCCATTTACAGGCCTCAGTTATGACACCTGTAAATACTGTATAATGGCTATTTGTTCCTGTGCCTTTCACCCACCTCCCACCAGACTGGGAGCTCTTCTCAGCAGACAAGCCCCACGCGGAGGACACTGGTCAGTCAATAAATGTTTATGGACGTGGAAATGAAGTTTACGGCTGGGTAAACCCCCCTGTGTCTTACCTTAATAAGGTAAGGGCCTATTAAAAGTGATAGCCCAGCCTTGTCTAACAGATGGGAAGTGCCGTTCACCTTCCACGGCCAAACACTCTGACCTCCTTATTGCTGAGCCTCCATAGTGCTGGGGTCAGGGGGAGGGTATAGTGGGGTGGGAAAGGGCAGGGGGCAGAAATACAGGGTGGTAAAGTCCAACTTGTATTTTTTAAAGGCTAAAATGCATATACTTAGGTATGATTGTCTAGGCAATAGAGCATATCTAGAAAGTGTTACTAGTGTAGGATTTTGGAGAAGGAGTACAGGCTAGGAGATGACGTGGGGAGTTTTCCATTCTGTACCTTTCTGTGATTTGAGATTTGTCATGAGTCTCTGTCACTTTTCAAACAAATAAGACATGAAAATGAATCCTGTGACTATATCTTAAATGAACAATGAAACTTAGGTGGCGGTTTACCAAAGAACATACACTAGAGTCTCACTGGAGTGTTCATGGGCTTCCCTGGTGGCTCAGAAGGTTAAAAAAAAAAAAAAAAATCTGCCTGCAATGCAGGAGACCTGGGTTTGATCCCTGGATCAGAAAGATCCCCTGGAAAAAAAGAATGGCAATCCACTTCAGTATTCTTGCCTAGAGAATTCCACAGATAGAAAATCCTGGCAGGCTATACAGTCAGTCCATGGGGTTGCAAAGAGTTAGATAAACAGCTGAGTGACTAACACACAGAGTGTTCACAGCAACGTCATTAATAGCAAAAAAAAAAAAAAAAAAATCTGGAAACCACTCAAGTGTCCATTAACAGTTATATGGAAAAATCAGTTATAATGTATTCATACAATGGAATACTATACAGCAAAGAGAATGAGCAAAGCACAGGTACGCACTACGAAATGGATGACTTTTCCAAACATGATGTTGAAGAAGTCAGATACAAAAGAGTATGTACTGTAGGATTCCACTTATATAATGTACAAACCAGGCAAAATTGATCTGTGATGATGGAAGCCAGGACAGTAGCTACCCTTGTTGGGGGCGGGGTTAAGTTAGTGACTAGAAGGGGGATTGAGGGGCCCTTTTGGGAGGGGTGAGCTGAAATGTTTTGTAGTCTGGGTCCTAGATGCACAGAAGTGTTTGCTTTGTGAAAATTCATTAAGTTCCACACTTACGATCTGTGTACTTTCCTATATGTACATTATACATCAGTGAAAAGCAAACAAACGCATGAAATAGGCTGCAAATGAGATGCCTGAGCATTCCATTACACCAAGCTGACAGCCCCCTTGAGAGTCAGACGCCAAACTTCCAGCTTCCTAGATGGCCAGTTGATGGCATAGCAGTGGGAAATGGGATCTAAACCGTGGTTCCCTAATGGTTTTATGAGCACCTGTGCACCACGCAAGGGAAAGCCTGAGTGCAGAGCACCTGAGCACCTCCAAGACACACAGCAGCCCGAGTTTCCTGGAAGGAGATGCTGTTCTCATACTTCGCCTTTCTAACCCAGTAGTTTGGCTTTTTAAGGGCTTCCCAGGCTGCACTAGTGGTAAAGAACCCGCCTGCCAGTGCAGGAGACTCGAGAGACAGAGGTTCAATCCCTGGGCCGGAAAGAGAAGACCCAAGTGACTTAGCATGCAAGCACAGGGTTTTTGATGGGCAAAAAGGGAGAGGAGCAGGGGTAAAGAGAGGTTTTCAGGTGGGCTCTGCTTTAAATGGAAGCTGTCTTACATCCCAGAGATTAGGTGTCAGAGACAGACAGTAAGAATCAAGAAGGGGAAACATTAGCAGAGGCCATCTGTTATTTGTGCAGTCACTAAATCGTGCCTGAATCTTTTACAAATCCAGAGCCCATGGACTCTAGCCTGCCAGGCTCCTGTGTCCATTGGATTTCCCAGGCAAGAACACTGGAGTGGGTTTCCATTTCCTCTTCCAGGGGATCTTCCCGACCCAGGGATTGAACCCATGTCTCCTGCACTGCAGGAGGGGTCTTCACCACTGAGCCACCTGGGAAACCCGAGAGGCCACCTACGTGGTGTTTTTTTTTTTTTTCCACCTACGTGTTTTTACACACTCTGTTTGGCTTCAGGTGACAACAGGCAGGAAGACTGCTGGACGCCTGATTTGAAGCTTGGGATGGAATCCACACTGGGGGATTATTTCACCTGCAGGCTCTATTACCAGTCAGGCACAGTTGATCTCTTTGTCTAACTCAAAATAAATACAACCCCTCCCTCCACAGGCCTGACAGAGCCAGGGCGGGCACTCACAAAACAAGCCAAGAGCCGAAAAAGACTGCCCTCCTCACCACCCGCTCTCCGCTGCCATGGTGAAGCAAGTCCATGAGAGGATGTGCCTCTCAGCCCACCATTCGCTCAGCCTGCTCACCCAGCTCGGCCGGAGCAGACTTCAGAGCCTAAAGTCTGAGCCTGCCCAAGCAAGGGTTAACCTTTGGCCAAGGGAAACTCTCCATTAAGGGTGCAGAAAGAAGCAAAAGGCAGACTCCGAAAGGTCAAAATAGTTTTTGTCAAGTCTACACATTCAAGTTCATT
This sequence comes from Oryx dammah, assembly GCF_014754425.2. Lineage (NCBI taxonomy): Eukaryota > Metazoa > Chordata > Mammalia > Artiodactyla > Bovidae > Oryx > Oryx dammah. The sequence goes on along the minus strand of NW_024070186.1, from coordinate 75,626,106 downwards.
CACTTCCTCATTGGAGGGGGCCTTTTTACTCTCACTCAGAACCCACGGGCACAGTTTCAAACTCCCTTGGGTTGTGGGTTTCCAAGGTCATGGTCCATCTGAGGCTGAAAATCCTGGCAAATATGAAGAGTTGCTGGAAAAGGATATTCTTAATGTACTGACAAGTTCTGATTGACAACCTATCATGGAAAAGGAGCAGGAAGACGCTAAAGATCAGACACGGGATTCCCCAGAAGCCCATCAACCTGAGGCTGCTTCACACAGGAACCCTTCACAGGCCTCAGAGGTACAGTAGGATGCTGATAGGTGACTGGCAGCTGTGTCCTGCATGGCCAGACCCAAGGGCCCAGGAGCCTCAGGAGTGACTGCAGGGCCTCCAGGGTGCAGTAAAGATCCTGCTGCTGGGCTGGACTCCTTTCTGAAGGCAACAGGAAGCCACAGGAAAGCTTCCAAAGATTGACACCCACTGTTTTGAGAAGGTTTGAGGCTTAAGGAAGAAATTCCCCAGTCATCAGACAATCTAAATATGACATGTGCCCCCAGGTTTTCTTGATAGTGGATGTTTTATAAAGTCCAAGAATTGACAGTTGAGAGAAGGAGTTAGGAGAGAGGGTGTCCTTGAGCTCAGAAAACGAGCCAGGAGAGGAACGAGGGGCCACTAGGCCATGAGTCACAGGGTCAACCTGTTGGGTCAGAGACCCTGCTTGCTCCTAAGAGTGAAGACTCAGACATCAGCTTTTAACTTCTTGCTTTGTTTTCACATCTGCAAATTGGGTACGATCACCACCTTTGAGGAGGAACGGGAGCACTAAGTGACCATGTATGTGAAGGGTCTTAGCACAGAGCCTGGCATCTAGGGCATCCTTAGTACAGGGGATTTCCAGTCTTTCTTCTGTGACTGATAAAGACAAATTCTAGCTGGCCCGGAATAACAGTGCAGAAGTCTGCCTGGGATTGCTGGAGCACGTTCCTAGGAAGCAGAGCAACTCTCGTGGGAGAGGCCAGGAAGCAGCCAGAGCCCCAAAGGCAAGAGGAGGAAAACCGACAGAGTGGGAGATGGCTGGAGTGAAGACCGTATGGTAAAGTAGCTCCTAGCAAGGGCTGCTCACGATCTGAATAGGGCTCCTGACTACAACTCTTCCTGGCTGTGTGATCTTCAGCAAGTTACCTCTCTGTGTTTTGTCATGTATGAAATAAGGACAATAATGGTTATCTACATCACAGGGTGGTTAGGGGGTGAGTATAGGCAAAGCCTCTAAATGGCCTGGCACAGAAAAAGATCTTTCTGTGTCAGCTATTGTCACTAAGCATACGTGCCTTCCCTGGAGCTGAGATGGCCGGGCTCCAGAGGGGGCCCTGTGGGTACCCTCACCCTCTGAACATGTGCTAGCCACATAGCAATTTATGTAACCTTCCTGTACCTAACCTTCCTCCTCTGTGAAAAGTGGAGGTGATAATAATAGTACCTCCCTCAGAAGGTTGTTGTTGGGACTAAATGTGCTAATACGTGTGAAGTGTTTAGAAGTGTCTGGCTCAAAAAAAAAAAAAAGAAGTGTCTGGCTCATATGAAGCACTCAGTAAATGTCAGCTATTATTATTCCCTGACTACAAAGAACCCTGAAGACAATATGGCACCTGGCTGTTTAAAGAGACATTAAAAATCTAAAAGATTTTCTTTTCTTGCCTCAGTTTTTAGGGTATTTATATCTGAATTCTACAGAGGAAGGTGTGCCAGCCAGATAGAATTCTTTATGCCGTGAGGACAAGAAACACATTGCTGTACCCTTTAGATGTAGTCCTCAAGTTCCTTCGATCATCCTGAACAAAAATGGAAAAGGACTCCCCGCAACCCAGGGTCATGAAGCCCACACCGTCACATTCAGACAGGGTTACACTCCTCACAGCATTTTTTAAGGTTGTTTTTTTTCCCCATGTGGACCGTATTTACAGTCTTTATTGAATGTGTTGTAATATTGTTTCTGTTTTACGCTTTGGTATTTTGGCCACAAGGCGTGTGAGATCTTAGTTCCCCCACCAGAGATCAAACCCTTCCCCCCTGCACTGGAAGCTGGGTTCTTAACCACTGGACCACCTGGGGACTCCCTTGACACTACTTGCAAGAGAGGAAAGGGAGGCACTGTCCCCTGTGAGGGGCGGACATCGCCCCTCTGCCACAGTTCCCACTGCCATCTTGGTGATCAGCTCAAGGCAGGGTTACCTGCCTTATACTTAAACATGCTTTGGGGGGGTTTAGAGGAAGACTTTAAAACCAGTCCTCTAATGGGAAACAGAAGCTTTCAGGCTGGGGGCAAAGGACTCGATTTTCTATCCTTCCATGTTGTTTCTCTGAAGACATACTGCAAATTGAAGAACAAGGGGCTAGTTATCCTACCGTGACTGAGTTTTGCTGCTGCCAGAGAACAAAGGCTAGATTGACACGACATGAATGTTTCTGAGGGCTGGTGTCTTTTTGTTATCTTTCCCAGCCCTGTTTCTCTCCTGAAGAGAGAGTATGTTACATCAGAACACAGGCTAGAAAAATCCTCCAATGTAAGTGATGTTCTTAGGAAGACACACTCAGTGTACTAAACAAATAACTTCAAAATATTGACCCATATTAACTCTTTCAAAGGGCTTCCCAGGTGGCACAGTGTTAAAGAATCACCTGCCAATGCAGGAGATGCCAAGTGACACAGGTTCGATCCCTGGGTCTGGAAGATCCCCCAGAGTAGGAGATGGCAACCCATTCCATTGTTCTTCTGGGAAATCTCATGGACAGAGGAGCCTGGTGGGCTACAGTCCATAGAGTCAGACACATCTGAGCGTGCACACAGCTCTTTTTAAAGCAAAGTTCATTCAAGCAGATGGGGGTGGGATGGGGATGGGAGTCATTAAGAAGGAGAAGCAGGAGAAAGAGGTGAAGACAAGAGACATGATAAACGCTTATCAGTGAGGAACCAACTCGGCCCAGGAGCCAGTCGGGCAAGTGCATCACGAGTAATACCCTCACATTTCACAGCAGAGCCAAGATGCCTGAGCCCAGGGCCTGATCCCCATCTAACACAAGCTCCTAATCCTCAGAGTCATATTCTTTGATCTGGAGCAATCTTCTAAGTTCATCTAGCCCACCCAGTGTAATAGTCCCTCTGCACTGAATCTTTCTACCCTAATGCCTCTCGTGATAGAAGACTCATTACTAGCAGCAGCATTCCTTTTGGACCCACTGCACACATTCCAAAGTCCTTCCTAACCCTATACTGAGTTAAAAATCTGACTCCTTATGACTTCAACCAGTTCTGCCCTCTACGATTTGGGGTTCAAATTATATTTCCTGGTGGTTTTCTGAGCAGAGATACATGCTATGTCTGCCACACATGGGGTCTGAAGCCTACTTGCCTTAGTCCTATCCAGGTTCACAAACCTACAAACTGTGCAACTACTGGCAGATTACTTAATCTGTGCCTTTGTTTGTTGTCTATTGTTAATATCTGTACTTTATAGAGACCAGTTCTATTCTTACGAGGATTAAATGAGAGACTCTATAGAGAATGGTACATGGCGTGCACAAGTTTCACAGTAGGTAAACTCAAGTCGTTGAACGGTACAATAGATGGTGGGCTCCTCCAAGACAAGGACTGGATCTTACTCATTGCTAACATTTTTGCTGCACACAGGGTTTGGCTGAGTATTGGGTACAAAATAAATGTTTACTGAATGACTAATTAGTTGGCAAGAGCTCTGCTCTGGTGCAAATCCCTCCATGATCTTCTGTCAATGACAATCTTCTCCTAAAAATCGATCCTCCAACTCCTTCCCTGCCCCCAATCTAGCTGCTGTTACCACCTGGGCTTCCCAGATGGTACAGTGGTAAAGAAGCCACCTGCCAAAGCAGGAGACTCAGATCCCCTGAAGGAGGAAACGGCAACCCACTCCAGTATTTCTGCCAGGATGGGCTACAGCCCATGGGGGTCACAAAGAGTTAGATATGACTAAGCTCGCATGCATCATTACCACTTAAACACCCAGCTTTCCTTCCCAAGGTGGGATGGAGAGCCTTGGCTTGAGGCATAGGTCATCCAAGTTATACTTTAGGCTTCAAGTCCAACCCCATGGAGGAATTCACTGAAGTGTCCTGTATATAGTTTCCCTGTAGCCAGTGTGATTGATGTGCCAAGGCTTATATGGTAAAGGACATGTGGCCCCATGGGCTGCAGGCCTACCCAAAGGCTGGGGCCTGAAGACAGATTGAAGAGGAGTTCTGAAGGTCTTCTGGAGAAACTAGATCAAAGGGCAGTACAAGACGGGATGAAATGGGGCAGGAGGAGGGCAGACAAGCTGGGGAGGAGGAGGACTGGAACCTGGAACTATCTGGGCCTTGAGTCTAGGGAGGGAGACAGCCCTCAGCAAAACATAGGGAGCACAACTGCTCTAGGGCTGTGCTCTCTAGGGGAAAACTTCACTGCAGCTGGGGTGGGTAGCATATTGCTCTCCTGCTACTGCTAAGTCATTTCAGTTGTGTCCGACTCTGCGCGACCCCATAGACAGCAGCCCACCAGGCTCCCCCATCCCTGGGATTCTCCAGGCAAGAACACTGGAGTGGGTTGCCATTTCCTTCTCCAATGCATGAAAGTGAAAAGTGAAAGGGAAGTCTCTCAGTCATATCCGACTCTTAGCGACCCCATGGACTGCAGCCCACCAGGCTCCTTCGTTCATAGGATTTTCCAGGCAAGAGTACTGGAGTGGGGTGCCATTGCCTTCTCCGATTGCTCTCGTAGGACACTAGATATCATGGAAGTGAAGTGAAAGTCACTCAGTGGTGTCCAACTCTTTGCAACCCCATGGACTATACAGTCCATGGAATTCTCCAGGCCAGAATACTAGAGTGGGTAGCCTTTCCCTTCTCCAGGGGATCTTTCCAACTTAGGGGTTGAACTCAGGTCTTCCACATAGCAGGCAGATTCTTTACCAACTGAGCCACAAGGAAAGCCCAAGAATACTAGAGTGGGTAGCCTATCTCTTCTTCCCAACCCAGGAATCTTCCAGCAGATCTTCCCGACCCAGGAATCAAACCAGGGTCTCCTGCATTGCAGGTGGATTCTTTACAAACCAAGCTATCAGGGAATCCCTAGATATCATGGAACTGCTTGCTAAAAGTTCAGAGCACTTTCCCACCCACCCAGCCATGTCCATCCCATTCTTTTGCAAAGGTTCATGCCTTGTCAGCACTGGGCCTAGGAATTACAGGTTTCCTTTGGTGAATTCAGATCTTTCTTGGCTATAAACGACAGACGAAGGCTTCCCTGGTGGTTTGGATGCTAAAGAATCTGCCTGCAATGCAGGAGACCCAGGTTTGGTCCCTGGGTCAGGAAAATCCCCTAGAGGAAAGCATGGCAACCCACTCCAGTGTTCTTTTGTGGAGAATCCCATGGACAGCAGAGCCTGGCGGGCTACAGTCCACAGGACCTCAAAAAGTGGGACATGACTGAGTGACTAACAAGAACCTTAAGTGGAAGCAGAAAAGAAAGTGGGAAAATTTTGACTTAAAAAAATTTTTTTTCTCTAAAATCCACACTCCGGCCCATGGTGGTAGGAGGCAGCCCCAGAGTTGGCTAGGGCCCCCTTTTATTAGGGGCTCTCTCTTGATATTTGGTTTCTTTCCTCTCCACCCCTGGCACATGGGGTGAATGGCAGGGCACACAAACCAGAACAGAACTCCCTCACAAGCCCCAGGATCCTGGGAGAGTAGAGAGCCGCCCCACGGCCTTCACAGGAGGGGACAGAGGGGGCGGAGAGGGGAGAGGACTGCTTATTTGTTTCCTGGAACACTGTGTTAAGAATCTCAGCAATTGCAGTTAGTGCCCGGTCGTTTGGCAAGCAGAGTAGCTTCTCATCGTTCCCAGCTGCACGGGATCTAATTCGCAAATACACCATCTTGCATTCAACACTTAAATGGAAAACAGCAGCCCCAGGAGAGAGGCAGGCGATCTACCTCTGTAAGCCCCTTTCGGAGGGATTTATGTTTCTAGGTCGGCTGACTGACTGGCGTCGTCTCTGGAGAGGATTTCTTTGAGCGCCGACCCTCTCTCATCTCGGGTCCTAAAACCCACCCTGGCGGTTATAAACTACAATTAAACGTGAGGAGAAATCGAGATTTGGTTGGGCCTTGGCCTGCCAGTATAAAATAGTAACTAAAATCTGTTTGAGAGCTCAGATTTTAAAAGGAAGATACTGCTTATTCTTCCCCCACTGGAAACCTAGTTAAAGGAAATTAAGGCCTCTCTTAAAGGTAACTAAGATTAGAGAGCTCGGTTTCCGTTTTCTGTGTTTCTGTGGGCCGAACGCCCAGGTCGGTCAGCGAGTTTCTTTCTGGGTGGAATGACGGATTCCTCTCGTCTGAATCCTAAAATGATAGCTTCTTTTGGTTCTGCAGCTGCGAACGACTGGCGCCCAGTAGCCCTATCCTGGCGGGGGTGTTGCTGGGAGTGGGAGGTTTGGGGGGAGAGAAGCAGCAGTGAATGGGAAAGAGGAAAGAGCCAAACCTCGGTAAAAAGTTGAGAGAGCTGCGAGGAAGGAACGGCAGCTCCTCGAGGTTCTCTGCCCCTTTAAGTGCTTCTCTGACTCAGCTAAGCTTCCCCCTCAGGTCGCGTTTTTTATGAATGAAAAACGTCCTTATATTCATTATATAAACAAGCCTTAGCTGATTGGTCAATGGTCCCCCACTGCATAAATTATGCAAAACAGACCCCTGGGGGGTAGGGAGGGACGCGCTGTTGACCAATGGGAATCGGAGTTGATGGGGCGGCTTGGCTGGATTTGCCCGCAGACAGGGTAAACAAGAAGCGATGGACAGCCGCTGGAGCGGCCTCGGGCCAATGGGAACGCGGCTGGGCTACAGCCGCGGGCCAATAGCAGAGGGCGGAGCGGCAGGCCGCTGGGGGCCGGGCCAGCGCTCCAGCCTGGTTGGCAGCTGCGGCGCAGAGTCCAGCCGCTGGTGCGCGGAGCGGTTCAGTGTTCTCGGAGCGGTTCAGCCCAGCCATTAGCCTAGGCTCCCAGGCCCGGTGCGCGCGTGCGTGAGCGCGCCTGCGCCCCGGGGCCGCTGCAAGGGGAGGAGAGCCACCGCCTCAGGTGAGGGGGCGTCAAGTGGACAACGGGGGCTTCTGAGTGCGGTGTCCAGGAAGGGCCCAGCTGGCTAGAGTTCACTGGCTGATTCAGAATCTTCAAAGTCGGGGTGCACTTTTTAAATCGAGGTTGGGCCACCCCTCCCTCGCGGAGCTCACCGCTCCCCTCTCCTCCCGGGGCCCGGTCCGGTTCGGTTCCTGGGAGGCGTCGGACGGGGGCGGCTAACGGTTCCGGAGCGCGAGGAGAACGGGTTTCCGCACGTCGCGGGGGAGGCCGGCGGGAACGCGAGGTGCGGGGGCTCCTGGGTGGGGATGGAAGGGTGCGGAGTTGCGGTCTTTACAGTCTCTGGAGATCTGAGAACCTCGAGGGGACTTGGAGGCTCGCGAGAAGAGGCACTCCGCCGATCTTTGCAGTGGGGAGGAGGCGGCAGAAAGCAGCTTAGGGAGAAGATTTGAGAGGTGATGCGCCCCCACCCCAGTACCAGGAGGGGTAAAGTGACATAGGCATGTGCAGCGTGTGGCGTTGGGGGTCGGCCAGGAACTTATGCAGGCCTTGCAAGTTTCAGGTTGTGGAAACCGGACACCCAATCCCCCCATCCCACCCCCAGCAGACAGGGCGTCAGGTTGCCGGCGATTCTGGAGAAATCGGGGAACATAAGAACCGCGGCCTGGGGATGGTGGAAAAGAAAAAGATGGGTGCGGAGGGGGATGGAGAGACGTTGGAGCTTCGAGCTGGATTTGGGATCTGACCGAATTTTCAGAGGGGAGGGGACCTCTAGGGGGGAGCCGAACTCCTGATTGAGGAGGGGTGCCAAAGAGAGATGTTTGGAAGAGGTTTTGGGGTGGGGGAAGGATTGCAGGCGGTTGGTAGCTCCCGGCGCCGCAGCTCGTTTTTATGAATGTGGGTGACTTTATGAATGAAGCGGGTTTCTTTCGTTGGCTCGCTGCTCCCTGCGGCTTTTTTTTTTTTTTTTTCTTTTCCTTTTTTTGTGAATGAAGCATTGAGCTTTCTTCCTAAAACGCTGGGGTGAGGGGCCTGCGTCGGAGGCAGGGCTTGCGTTGGGAGTGGGGGCGGGGGCTCATCTGAAGGAGTTTTCATGAATGGAGAAGGCTGGGAATTGGGTGGAAGTGTGTCTTGTTTTGTGAATGGGGCCCAGTGCGAGGGATCCAGTTACAGCCTTTACCTGATGTGGCGGCTGCGGCTCGCTCTCTCATTCATAAAACCGGGCCCGCTGCGCGCCGCGGGGGAGGGGCCTCGATCGCGCCGCTAAGCTGTGTTAAAGTTTTTCCTGGGGGTACCGGGGTGGGGGGGGGGCACAAAGGAAGTGGTCTAAACTCCTGGATGAATTCGAGCTTTCCCTTCAAGCTTAAAAAAATATGTATACTTTGAACGCGATTTTTCTAGCCCTTGAACTTTGAGAGCTGCTTTAAAGAACTTTGTTACCTCTTCTTTTGGGTTTGCTTATAACAGCTTCTTTAATTTTTTAAAAACTATTTTTGCTTTTCATGGTGAAGTATTTTTGCGTCGTATTTCATTGTGAATCTCTGAAAGTATCTACCCCTCCGATCTCCTACCCGTTGTCCACTTCTGCTATAGACGTTTACAGACTTTCTAAGGCCATGACTTATTTAAACTGACAAATTTTTGAAGGCTACAGAGAACTCGTTTTCTTGCCCTTCAACTCGCTGCTGATGCCCTCTCTGATTTTGTTTACGGGTTGGTGACATTTGGGAAGAAAACTTTATGTTGAACTTTTTAGCGCTTGTTTGGAAGGCATGCAGGCAAGCTACCTGGAGTGTTTTTCTAGGAAGTTACGAAGTGTGTAGTTTTGCTCCTCTCCCTCTGACTTTGAAAATATTTTATTACCTGGACTAAGGTGCGGAGGGGAGGCTGGCGGTGAAGGGTTTCCTTGTATACTAACATACAAAAATTTGATATGCTTCACACAGTATGAAAAACAAATTGGATGCCATTGCCCACTGAGAAAAGGTTCCCTATTTAAAATTTGTATACTAGTTAAAAAGATTTATCCTTAATTATTTTGAATTGCTTAGAGCTGGGGTGAGTGAAATTAATATTTCTCCCATTTTATTGACCTAACTGAATTTTTATTTGAAGAATGGTACCTTCCTGACATTGTTACTTTATACCTTCCAAATTAGAAACAGTTCCCTCCTGTCCATTTGGATCCCCAGCCTCTCTTTCCAAAACCCAATACTTGACAGTACTGAAACAGTTTAATTTTCTAAATCATGTAAGAAAAATTGATTTCACTATAATAAACAGATTTTTCTTTCCATGAAACTTTTACTTTTAATGATTTTTAAAGATCTGTGGTAGAGATGCATTTAAACTATGTGTAATGGAATTTAGTTAACTTTATGCATTAGTTTTCTTAGCTATTTTATTCTTTTAAAAGTTGGAAATGTTATAGCTTTCTTTGTGAGTTGCCATGGAGATATCTGTGACATTATCAACACTATACCTGTTTGGACAAAAGATTTAAGTTTTAATGAAGAGTTGTATCTGAAGATAAGTATATCTCTGGATCCTTATATTCTTGGAACTATATATAGTTTTTTACCACTGACCTACAAAATACTTTTAGAAGCACTATGTATGTCAGATTCTTAATTGCAAATAATTTGGAATGCTTAAACCCAGTTTCTCTACTTCCTGTCACTGTACTATCAAAAATTAAATTGTCTAAAAAAAAAAAAACCTAACACTACAAACACGGTGGGGAATCTTCTTACAGAAAGAATCTTGAAATCATCTTTTTAGATGAAAATAAGGTCTTTTTTTTTTTTTGGTAGGAGACAGACGGTAGTAAACCTATAATCTTAGTGATTAAATAAAAAAGATTAAAAGAATGACTAGGTGAATGGATTTGGCACTAAGTGTTCCATGAATCTTTGATGCCCTTAATCAAGCCCAGGTTAGTCTATAAAGCTTACACCTTGAGTGGTGGTCTTTAAGTACCTCAGAGTAAGTGAGTGATTTCCCACAGAAAAGAACATTGCTAAAAGAACAAGCAATATAAAATCACTTCACTTCTTTCCCCTCACCTGGGTTAAAATCTCCCAAATTCCTGTTACAGGAGGACCCCTTCCCCCTAGAAATTGCTCAATGCTGAAACCTTCCAAAGTGATATTAGAGACGTTGGAAGCACCATGGATGGGTTTTATGATCAACAAGTCCCGTTTATGGTCCCAGGGGTAAGTTTATGTGGCTTTTGGTTTGTTTTGTCTTCCTTCTTTGAACGTGAGTCTTATGGCACAGCCCCCTTTGGACCCCTTTACTACACTTACGTCTTAACTGTCTATTGGCCTCTTTCAGAAATCTCGGTCAGAGGAGAGTAGAGGGCGGCCTGTGATTGACAGAAAGAGGAAGTTTTTGGACACAGATCTGGCTCATGATTCTGAAGGTAGTGCAGCTCTTCCCTCTGTTGTGGCTTGTTCATATGGCTCCCTGTGAAAACTGCAGCACACAGCCAGCTTCTTCCCTCTTCCCCCTAGGAGAATTCTCCTCATTCTGGTGTCTTCTGTTTTCAATTCCAGAGTTGTTTCAGGATCTCAGTCAACTTCAAGAGGCTTGGTTAGCTGAAGGCAAGTTTCTTGGCTGTTGTTTTCCACATAAAACATTTTACTGTGCTTTTTAATAAAACTTAAAGATCTAAAATAAAAATCTCTTTTCTAGCACAAGTTCCTGATGACGAACAGTTTGTCCCAGATTTTCAGTCTGATAACTGTAAGTACCTCTCTGGTGGTGGCACATGTGTTCTGGGAGTGTTTGGTCCTCGATCATCCATGTCTAGAATACTTTTCAGCTGTAGCCAGCCTCTTTGGACAGTGGTATGTGTTTGGTTTCTTTTAATAATTCAAAATTAACCCCCTCCCCAAACTCTCGTTCTGTTCCTTACTGAAGTTATTTCTAAAGTACTTTTATTACAGGTAAGGTTTACCAAATATGATTTTATCTTAAAATTTTTGCCTAAAGAATTTTGCAAAACTTCAAGCTCAAAAAATCCTAAATTCTTAAGTTAACTAAAGTTATATATAAGTTACTGGACCAAGCATCCATTAATCAGACATTCTCTTCCAGTGGTTTTTGGGGGTTTTTATAAATTAAGTCCTTGACAGAAATCATGAGCCTGACGTTTTTTTTTCTTTTAAAGGTGCAGAAAATAGTTAATGAAAGATTCCAGTTAATTTGTGGCTTCACCCAACATGTTAATTTCTTTTCTAGCTCAAAGTTGACCAAAAAATGGTCACAGAGTGACCTGGTTTACACTTATTTTTCATGTAGTTGTCAAGACTATCATTCAGAGAAGAGTAAAAACCTTTACTTAAAATGGTTTTTAAGTGCTCATATCACTGAGATAACAAATGCCATGGAAGCTCAGAAGACGGCTCTAGGGTGCTGGCAAGGGCACAGTTAGCTTTGCACTGATCTTTTGGGGGCTGTCCTCAACAGGTCTGGGAGCTTTTATGGTCCAGTCAGAGCTATCAAGGACAAAGCTGGCTGATGAAATTTGAGCAGCACAGGGCAGCTCTAGAGAGCATTAGTCACTGGCGAATGAGCAGGTTTAGAAGAGAGGCCTGGAGAAAATGCTGCCTCTTGAGAGTTGCATCATAGAAAAATTTGTGTCTTAGTCATAGTTTATAATAGCAAGCACCTGAGCCAGGCAAGGATTTGATTTCTCATTTTGCACCAACACATTTTCCCCAGCTTTGTCTTATCTTGTGTGTGTGTGTGTGTAAAAATGCCACTGGGAGAGAGGATATCTTTGGATCTAAGTAAAAGCTGCATATTCTAAATCAATACATGAAAGGCCAGAGGTACTAGCTAAACATTCTTTAATGATAGGCCTCATATTCCTGGGGAGATGCTAGGAAATGTGAAAAGGGAACAAACTGTAACTCACAGATGCAGGGTTACCTTAGCTTTGTCACAGCTTGGTGTGGATGTTTTCTATCGGAAAGTAAATGCATGTTAATTATTGCCCTCTGATTGCTTTCAAATGATTGGGAAACTTGCCACTGAAGGGCTAAAGAAAGATAACCTAAAGAGAGAGAGAGAGAGAGAGAGTGTGTGTGTGTGTGTGTGTGTGTGTGTGTGCACGCGCGCGCGCGCACAAGATAAAAGACAGGATTGTAATTCGACTTTGTTCTGTGTTGACAGTTTGGCCCAGCCTTTCCAGTTCTTGCTCAGAGCAGCATAAACTGCAGTCTGTTTGGGAGGCTTTCTTGGCAGAGGTTCTTTGAAATGCTTTTATGACACTTTTGTTTGTTTCTCTATAACCCAAAAGAGTTAGAAGGGAGGTGAGATGACTGCATTCAGATAGATTTCATGTGCTGAAGCAGAGGTAGGTTCCTTAGAGAAAGATGTCAGCAGACAGGATATTTGGATAGATATTTATCTGCAGGAAGAGGCTTCAGTAAAGGAATCAATAAATGTGTTCTGGCTCCTTAGAAATAATTCCAGCTCGGCAGATAGAATGTGCTAAGTTCTTTAAAGTGCCATACCTAAAATGGAGCTGCTTTGGGAGATGTTTCTGCTTACCAAGTGTGATGTGTTTCTTTGTTTGCTTTTTGCTTTAACTTAAGGTTGGGGTTTTCTGTCTGTTTGAGTAGCCTCAGAGAGTCTTTGAGAATTTTCCCCCCTTCTCTGACTCTTCTTTCTAGAGATGCAGCCAAAAGAAGGATAGATTCAGACAGAGGTTAGGCAGGAACACGGATGTGGGGAGGTGTATTCTTGAACTATGTCTCCTTGCTGTTATATGTGTGACTTTTCACTGCAGTTGAGACAGACAGTATAGACTCATGGGAGCTGGCAGAGCCCAGGGCTGGGCAGATCCTTTCTCTGTGAGTGCATTTCACAATCTCCTATTGAGGATCAGCTTCCACTCCAGCCCCCTTCTGGAAGAGCCCTGACTGTTCCAGGGAAGGAGGAGAAGCTCATGCAACTTTAATAAAATCTTTCGAACCAGTTTAAATCACTGGATCAATGAACTGGAAACCAAACTTGCACTTGCCGGGTAAAGCAAATCCCTCCCCTAGGGTGGCTGAAACATTTGTAACAAATACTCTTATGTGACCTGCCATGAGCAGTAGTCTACCTTTCCTGTTACTGTTGACTTGACTAGTTTTCCATGTTGTATGTGAGAGTTTTGGTATGTATGTGAGAGAAAAAGAAATACCAAGTAATGTGGGTAACTTATTTTAGAAGGTCAGGTTTGAAGATGATGGCTTACTTTTTTTGGTAAACGCTGTCAACTCAGCTTCTAAAGATGTTTTTTATATTTTCCAGATTTGGGTTCCTACCCATAGGCATCCATTCATAAGTTTTTTTTTTAATAAATGAAACCACTGTTCTTAAGAGTTAAAAGAGAGGTGAGACATTTAAGTCTTATAGAAATGCCCAGCCTACTTCTAGTTGTATAGGTTTCCCCTTACTTCACAAATACAGAAGTTGGTTAAGTATCCCGCCCAGAATCTCTTAAAAGGTTATGTTCAAGGGAATAAAAAGTGCCACCTATAGACATAGGGGTTCTGCCTTTGCCACCCATTGTCCCTTGATCCTGATAAATAACCCTGAAGATCCCAGATAGTTTGAGCTACAAGTCCCTTTTAGAGATGGTCTTGCCTAACCCTTTGATTTTATTAAGAGGATAATATAAGGTCCAGACAGCTGGAGACACACCGGTGATTAGGGGCAAATGGGAGGGGTTAAGTGAAACGAGGGAGGAAAAGTATATAAAATCCTATCCTTAAAGAAGCTCTCACAAAGCTGCAGAGCCAAGGGCACTGTCACACTCAGAGGCTCCCTCATGATTTCAGATGCCTGGAGCTGGCCCTTAGGAAAGCCTGGTTGAGAGTGGGCTGCCCAGTCTAACCCATAGTTCTCTTCATTCTACAGTCCCAAGAAACTTATTCAGTACCTTGGTGCTTTGAGTTTTGTGCATAGGATTTGGAAGAAAGAGAAATGATAAAACAGAAAAATCAGAAAACTGGCATGTTTTCCAAAAGACGTTTGTGTGTGTACACACCGTGTATCCTGTGTGTTATAAATGTGTTTAGCTATGTGTGCAGTAACACACAGAGCTACCAAGCCACGGAATCTGGGCCAGTAAATAAGTGTGTACTACATTTTACAGAATCAGCTGCAAATCGAAACCAAGGATAACAATCAAAGTGCTTAGTGTTGGGTTAGGGGTGGGAGTTGATCATTCAGTTTTCTGAACTGTTTGTTTGAACACCTTAATATTCATTCAGTTTTCTGAACTGATTGTTCGGGCATCTTAGGGTATTACTCTCTTTTCTCAGTCTGATTCTTTAGGAACCATGGACTATAGCCCACCAGTCTCCTCTGTCCCTAGAATTTCCCAGGCAAAAATACTGAAGTGGGTTGCCATTTCCTCCTCCAGGGAGTCTTCCTGACCCAGGGATTGAACCTGTGTCTTCTGCATTGCAGGTGGATTCTTTACCGCTGAGCCCTCAGGGAAACCTAGGGTATTACTAGGTTCTAGCATATATACATAGCGTTTTTAAATGCAGATTTAAGTTTTGATTTTTTAAAATTTCACTCATTTCACTGTGATATTGTGACTGTTATACCTGTCAGCATTTTGAAGAACTAAAATATTTTACATTGAGGAAAAGACACGGTAAAATCTTATTTTAAAACATGATCTTAAACAAATATAGTTTAAAGAATGGTTTTAAAATCCAAATGGCCGTGTTTTCCCCTTGAAGTGTTCTTAGATCTGTGCTTCAAAAAGAATGGACTTACTGGAGGAAGTAAGGGTAATTTCCTAAGACTGGCTAATTAACTGATAAAATCAACTTTTCATAAAGGCATTTGCAATAGATGGCTGGGAAACAGGATTAACTGTTATGGCAGCCCTTGAACCTAAAGTATATTGATCTTAATCCCATTTCAATATGAGATTATTCATCTGGATTTTTTTTTTTTAACTGCTCAGGAGGTTGATATGGTGGGGGAGGAGTGACTTCCTCTGGGAGAAGGCCCCAGAAGTACTGTAGCAAACTCTCCGTTTACTTGCTTTCTGTTCTTGGGCCATTTCTATATGAAAGGAGCATCCTAAAGCCTTTCTTAACACAAGGTGAAAAAGACAACAGTAGGCACTTTAAAAATAAGAGGCTTGAGGGAGTTGAGGCTCTTATTTAATCCTTTTCCAGAGCCTATAGCTCTGAAGGTAGAGAGGAGAAACAAGAGAGCTAAAGCAAGAGCAGGAAAGCTAGAGGTTATTTGACTCCAATTTTTACAAACCTTTCAATGTCTTTGTTAGCTAGCCCACTCCCTACCTTACCACTGAGAAAGGGCTACATGATTTGAAATCCTATCCTTGATAGCATCCAAAATCCGTATAATGCAGGACTCCTAAGAACCAAAGCCCTAGCATTCCCATTTATTGAACAGAGCCATGTGTTTACACAAAATCTGTTTTCATCTAACTTTAATTCAGTTAGGCTTATTAAAAACAACAGACTTTTTCTCTTCCTCTTCTATGTCTCTCTGCTCTCAATCCTCTAATAAAACCCAGTAACCCTTCCAGTCTTCCATGTTTGGTGCAAAAGACTTAGGATAGAAAATTATACCTGTGTCTGCTGGGCAGATCACTTTTGTAGATTCCAGAGGTAACAAAATCCCAGCATCATGAAATTACAGTCTATACCCTGTTTTTCAGCATTCTTCTGCCTTAAGATTAAGATGTGGGTAGTCTGATAAAGCTGAGAATTTCTATTATCTGCCATTTCACCCATCTAGTATCACTGTTTTAACTTCAGTCCTAGAAAAAACATTACCACTGGTGGGGTGGGGTAGGGTCGGATGTGTAATCCTCTACCCAGAGACTGTTCCTCCACATGTTTCTGGGGTTTTAATTGTGATAAAGCTCATGTGGGCTCAGAGGCTGACAGCCCCCCCTCGGGCACATGGCTGCCCTTGAGGCAGCCTGGGCCCCATCTGTGCCCTGGCACATAGCGCTTCTCCACTTGCAGTCCAAGGAGCTTGGAGTCTTGTCATGTTGCAGCTCCCAGCTCTTGGACAAGTGCCAGGCATGAGGATGCCAGTACCGGATTAGGTTTCTTTTTTAAAAATTCATTTTGTGAACTCATCAAGCTCTTTTGACAGAGGCTTTGGTCGTCAGTTTTTATCATTGTCCCATTCCTGTAAAAGACTCAGCTTAAAATAAAGGAGACACAAAGACACTAGGCCCCTAGTGTGCCTGGGTGGGTGCACACATGAGTGTGCAGGTGTGTAACCAAAAGGTTAAGTCCACCTTTGAGTGTGGCAGGTAAATGACAGTGGACTAGCAACTCAGAAACTCGGATGTTACAGTTGAGAAGAGTCCCTTCATAAAGGGGCCCTGCCTAGCAAAGAGGCACCCCTGCCTAACAGGAGGAGCATCTAGACGAAAGCTGCAGCTGAGGGTGAAGATTCCAGGGAGCAGGATAAGATCTAGCCAGCAGTTTCAGGCTGTTCTGCAGAGCAGCCAAGGCACTGAATGGAGAGTCTGGTTAGTTGGATTCAGAGAAATGCTTCCAGCGGTCAACCATCTGAGTTCACTGGCTTGTGGCAGTGGGGGCAGGCAGTGAGAAGTGGTCCACATAAGACATTTGAAAATAGTCAAATATGTTTTGAAAAAGAAGGAAAACCCACGTGCTAACATTTATCCCCTGGATCTGGTTTTCCTGCCGCAGCATATTCTTCCCTTGAAACGAAGTCTACACTAGACTGGCTTCATAACATCTTCCTTAGGGTGATTATTGAAGGTTTGAAAAGAATAGAAACCCAATCAGTTTTTAGCCTTGTACTTTGTGTTGCCCTTGGAGTAGGTTTCACTCACAGACTATAGATCTCTTCTCTTTTGATGTCTCATGAGCATTCAGGGGGAGTATTATAAACCTTTCAGGCCGGATGCAAATCCAGGAAAAGGAACTGTGAAACTGTTCATAATAGGTAGCTTGACCCCTCCCCCCTTTGCAGCCAGACTCCTGTAGTGTCTCCAGAGACCCACTCCCTTGGGGAGGAAACCAGGTGGCTCCCAATACTGTTATTGGAATGGAAAAGCTAGGAGTCTGGAAAGGCTGAGCTTCCATGGAGAGCTGTCCTCTAATGCAAACCAGCTCACCCCTGGGGGCAGGAGAAATACCACTGAAGTCTGTTTCAGCTGGTAGCTACAATCAGTTTCTGAAGTGGGCAGCGCAAGATAGATTCTTTTTGCCAGAGGGCACTTGCCGACCTCACTTAGAGCTGACTTGCACACCCTTGCAGATTTCAGCCAGGGACTCGGCCATCTGAGTCTTAGGGAGAGTGTGGAGCAGGCAGGCGCCTGCAGTGTCTGAATTTCTTACATAAACACTGCGCGCTGGGCGAGCAAGCGTCCCTGCAGCGACAGCTGGGCTCTGCTCCGTCTGCCCCAGCGAGCTGAGCTGCCGAGTTCCCCACCCCCCTTGCCTGAATGGAGCATTCCAAATTGGTTGTGAATGGAGGGCGGGGCTCCCTTGCAGACTTTTTCAATGAATAACCAGACCCCATTGTGCAGCCTGTGGAAAAACAACCAACTCAAACAACACTGGGACTGTTAGAAATATGCTTGTGATTGGCAGTTTGGAGAACCTCCAAAATTAGTTTCCTTTGGCTTCCCTGCTGCTCCCTGTTCTCCAAGCCTGGGCTTAATAGGGTTTGAGTTTTCTTTTAAGTGCTGATTTTTAACCCTCCAACTACCAGGCTGGTGGCCTGGGTTTAGGCCGAAGGGCTGCTACTGACCCTCCGATCTGCCCCCACCGCTTTGTCTCTCATTTTAGACTGAAGTTGTCTAGAGGAGTGATAATAGAAGAGGGTGGTTTAGCTTCCCTGGAGAGAGAGGTGTTGAGACTTGATCTGAGGATATTAGCCTTTTATCTCTTGGTTCCCTTGGGGCTGTGGCTTTATCTCTCCACTGAAGATTCCTGCCTCCTCTTCTCCAGTCTTTATTCCAGTCCTGAAGAACTGGTGGGGTGTTTGCCTGCCACAGCACTCACATGTATCTTTTAACATGGGAGGACTCAGCTACAACTTCTCCACTCCTTGGCAGTCTCTCTCCCATTTAGTTTCCCATTGTGGCCAGAAACATATCATTTTAAAGTGACCCTTCCCAGACTGCTCCTCAGGTAAACTCTCCCACTGGGCACTCAAATGCCTTACCTCATCAAATGAACATCTCAGGAAGTGCTAGAATGAACCCAGCCTCTGATGAACCCCCAAATCAGAGTGGCCTCCTCACTCCAAAACTAGGCCAGCTTCTAGGGGTACACTTGCCTCAATATTGCCCACCCTAAACATCTCCCGGGCTCTTGGCTAACAGCTCACAGACAACCCCCAACCCCAAAAGGTCTGTGTGGGCTAGACCATGGCTGTCTTGATAAGCATAAAGGACAGTCCATTAAAAACCAAAACAAAACTTGATAGTAATGATACAGTGCCATTTTCTCAGGGTTTTCAACTAAGATCTCTTAGTTTCTGCTCTTCATCCTCACAACCTAACGAGGCTATTTGCGTTTGTGTTTTGCTGTAAGGATTTTTTTTTCTGAAATATTTCCCTTGCTATAAATTGGTTTTCCAAGGATGTCTTCCTTTCCCTATAAAAAAAAAGAACAGGCCTGGGCTGATTGTCCTTTTGTGAGAGTTTGAAACCTCTCAGGAGGTAACCCTAGATATCTGCTGTGTAAGAGGATGCTGATGTTTGTGCTGCTTCTCCAGAGGGGCTGAGGAGGACTTAGCTTACATAAACACTTTTCAGCCGAGTGCCTGGAAATGCTTTGTAATTGCCTGAAAGGGCACTTAATGAGGGTCTCTTATACTTTTCCCATAGAAAAGGTAGAATAGAAGGAGAGGGGGGATGTCTCCTCTACTCAGCTGCCCACAGTAAAGACCAGATCCTGGAAGGCCTACCCCCACGTTTCCTAATCTGAGTTTTAGTAGAGAATAACTCAGTGATGATCATGTCACTGTGCTGGGGGTACCCTCAGAGTCAGAACATTTCTGCTCCTCTCCAGCTTCCTTTTCTTTTCTTCCCCACCAGCCTTGAAATCTTTATTTCTTGGGGAATAAGGAGATAGCAGCATAGGGCTTTAATGTAGTCTGTATTTTGACAAATTAAACATAATCCCTGCTTCTCAATTTCCATTCTTGTTGAAGCAAGAAGCAACCAGTTTCTCTTAGGCTCTCAGTGTCCAAAAGCAGAGAACCCCCGTCTTTTGTTTCTTCACCCCTGCCTGAGCCACAGCGTCCTTCTCTTTGCACACCACCACTCCGTTCTGTTCCCTCCCTACCCTGTTGTTCAGCAGCCCCCAACACCAGCCTCCAGCCTGCACGGAGGTAAGTCTGTAACATTAGTTCTAAGAGTCCTTGGGGTGACCTTAGGAGTGAATAGAAAAAAAATGAGCTAGGGCCATTTTTCATTTTCTGATTCTTCTTTTAAAATGCAAACTCTACCCAAGTCTTTCCAGGCTGCCTCTAGATTTTGTGCATCTAACGCTGTACCCCAGTAAGACTCTGTGCGAGGGGTCAAGTCACGGTGTAGGCACTCCTCACACACTTGACACATTTCTGCCTTTAGGAGCAGCAGAGCTGTAGATAGAGGGGAATGATTCTCTCGGAGGGGAAGCCACTTTCCTTAGGGTTTGAGTTTCCTCCTGTTACATTTTTAAGATGAATTTTAAACTTGAAGGTAAAATTTTCCACAGTGATTAAATCCCACTTCAAGTATTGTTGCTGCTTTAATGCCAGTTTGGATGAGAATCAAATGAATTGGGAATAAATTACAGAAGGGCTGTTAAAGAAGGCTTGTTTTGCATTTTTTCTTTATTCAGGAGGATTGCCCTGTTTCCCCCTTTCCTGACGGTGTGTTCCATCGTGAGCAGCCCCTCATGCTAGAGTCTGCTGTGGCTGACGAAAAGCCTACAGTGCGGGAGGCCAGCCCTGCGCCTCCAACAGAGCTGGGAGGACAGGGCTCTCTCTAGGCCTCTCTCTTGATGGTGAAAGATAAAGAAGTTGTCTATCATATTGGTTTCTCCACAGCCCAGAGTGTAGGGATGTGACCCTGATGCAATTAGAATACACGTGCTGTGCAACATTCTCTGATGGCAGAGCCCCGAACCTACTAACACGCAAGCCGTACTTCAGTCAGAGTTGGGCCTCTTCTTTTCTAAGCTCCTTTTTCTCCCTTTCATTTCTAACTCTTCAAGGCCTCTGGGTTTCCATTTTCGGAATTCTAAAATAACAGCCCTAAATTGTTAGGATAAATGAGTCGCTGGAAGAAAAGAAACTACACAAATCCAAGCTGTTTCAAGGATAATGCTGAAGTGTGGCAAGAGTGTGAACTTGAAGGAAGTCAATCTGAAACCAGTTCATCTGGGTCAAAAAAATCAACCTGTCTACTACCATTGGCATTAGATTATCTTCCCTGTTTGAGAACACCCGTTTTCTGTTTGGAAATGACGATTTGAAAGATGCAGTTTTGTGCTGAGGACATGTAGCTGTTCAGTAATACGTCTTCTTTCTGACCTGCAGTTCCCTTCTGTGAGTCAGGACATTCCTGACTTACTACATTCATCCAAGGTGGGTCCCTCTTACTAACATGACCACTTCTTTGGGGAGGAGAAAAAAGTATTAAAGAGTCTTTTTCCGTCTATTTTAGCCATACTTAGAATAGAAACCCTTTAAAAAAGAAAATCACCTGTCATTACTGTTAGTACTAGTAGAGGTGAAGAAAGGATAAGGCCAATATCCTAAATTCCAGTTAGAAACTAGTCCTCCTAGTCAATAACCAAGGACATGAGCAGTAACCTCTTTACCCTGGCAGACTCGCCCCTGGCCCACAGGTCCCCCTTGAGGACTCCTTGGCCATTCAGGCTTCCCTGTGCTTAGCCCACCACTTTGACCTCTTCCCAGCCTCTCCCAGCGTTTTCAGCCCCCTTGCAGAAGAAGAGGTAAATGGACGGCCTTGAGGCCCCCTTCTCTTCCTAGCCAAAGCTATGCCCCCTGCCCACCCTTAAGGACTTGGGCATCTTCCTTGACTTGGGTCATGATTTTTCCTCTCTGGAGGGGGGAATAAAGAGGTAGGGGGAACCTGGAGCACCCCCTGGAGACTAGAGGACCCCACACACATTTTGAGTGGTCAGCCTGGGTGGTGCAATTCTACCTTTTGGGTTGCAAGTGTACATTAATACCTGCCAAACTGACTTCCATAGGCGAAATTTAGTTTTTCATCTTTGCCCAATGGTATTTCAGCCAGCGGCTGCTGTTGCTGGAAGAGGCAGTGGAAGAGGAAGGAAACTTGGTGGGATGATGTAATTAGTCATCGAGCTGGGCCTAACAGAAGCAAACCTCCAAATCACCCACCTCTCCTCCCCATTATATGAATTTACTAGAAAACATAAACGTGCGTGCATACTAAGTCGCTTCAGTCTTGTCTGACTCTTTGCAACTCCTTGAACTGTAGCCCACCAGACTCCTCTGTCCATGGGATTCTCCAGGCAAGAATACTGGAGTGGGTTGCCATGCCCTCCTCTGGGGAATCTTCCAGACCCAACCCATGTCTCTCATGTCTCCTGCATTGGTAGGCGAGTTCTTTACCACTAGGGCCACCTGGGAAGCCTCTAGAAAAATATAAACATTCTAGTTCAAATAAGATCCCAACCTAATAAAAATACCCCCAATATAAAGTATAACCCCCTTGTTCAGTCAGTTCCTCTTTTCCACAGAGAAATTAAAATCCCTTTATAAGTAAAACTGCCACTTATCTTTTCCTGCTTTTACCCTAGCCTCAGGGCTTTGTTTGGAGGTCTAACAGAAGCTACAACCTGGGGGCCCCTGAAGCTGGAGCTTTGGTATCTTCAGAGCTGGAGTTCTCCATTGAGAACTCCAATATATTAATATCTAATATCTCCGAGATATTAATATCTTGTGTCATATATTTCACATTCCAGGAAACAGTAAGAGCGTAAAATACTGTAACATCAGTCCCACCCAAACACAATTTAGCACCACGTTACTCTCCAGAGAAGGCAATGGTACCCCACTCCAGTACTCTTGCCTGGAAAATCCCATGGGCGGAGGAGCCTGGTGGGCTGCAGTCCATGGGGTCTCTAAGAGTCGGACACGACTGAGCGACTTCCCTTTCACTTTTCACTTTCATGCATTGGAGAAGGAAATGGCAACCCACTCCAGTGTTCTTGCCTGGAGAGTCCCAGGGATGGGGGAGCCTGGTGGGCTGCTGTCTATGGGGTCGCACTGAGTCGGACACGACTGAAGCGACTTAGCAGTAGCAGTACTCTCCAGAGCCAGTATGAGCATCGCAGCTTCTTGTCACTGAAGCACAACCCAATGTGAACCCTTTCCCTGAGAGACAGCAGCGTTTGGCAAGCCCAGTGATTGTCTAGGACACAACCTAGACCCGTATCACTCTTTGTCAGCTTGAGTCCATAGCAGAGATTTAGGGTCATCCCTGGTAAACAAAATGGAAGAGGGGCTTACAGAGCATGGTTTTAACTTCTTCGTGGTATCAATTTTGTTGTCTAATTTAAAACCCAGGTGGGAGACATTCTATCAATAACCCTTAATTCCTGTCTCTCAGGAGAAATTCCACCGCCTTTGCAGGTGACCTCTCAGGAGTTTCAGATACTGCTCTCTACTGATGCTATTTATACCTTTTCAAAGTTGGGCCATTTTTTTCTTTTTGAGCTCCTTTTCCTCCCTTTCATTTCTAAACTTGTATTCAAGACCTCTAGGTTTCCATTTTCAGAATTCTGAAGTAATCTCATGTCCCTGCTAACCCTGTTTTTCTGCCCATCCCATTTGTGAACTGATAGGGGTCTCTCTGGAGACAGTCTCCATACCTTTGTTAAAAACTTTTTATTTTATATTGGAGCATAATTGACTAACAATGTAATGTTAGTTTCAGGTGTACAGCAGAGGGATTCCATTAGACATATACATGTATCTATTCTTTTTAAAATTCTTTGCCCATTTAGTTTATTACAGAATACTGAGCAGAGTTCCCTGTGCTATATGGTAGGGTCTTGT
Source organism: Oryx dammah (assembly GCF_014754425.2). NCBI lineage: Eukaryota > Metazoa > Chordata > Mammalia > Artiodactyla > Bovidae > Oryx > Oryx dammah. The sequence continues at coordinate 75,602,892 of NW_024070186.1, read as the reverse complement.
TGGTTATCTGTATTAAATATAGCAGTATATACACATCCAATCCTCAGTTTCTCCAGTGGCTTAGCAGGTAAAGAATCTGCCCACAATGCAGGAGACGTAGGAGACTCAGGTTTGTTCCCTGGGTTGAGAAGATTTCCCTGGAGGTAGAAATAGCAAGCCACTTCAGTATTCTTGCCTGGAGAAACCCATGGACAGAGGAACCTGGCAGCTACAGTCCCATGGGGTCGCAAAGAATCAGACATGACTGAGCGACTACTCATGCGTGCACACACACATGCATTAATCCCAAATTCCCAATGCATACCATCTTTCAAAGATCATTTTTTATATAAACTCACCAACAAAGTATTCCTGGACTTAAATTCCCCCAAAGATTCCTGCCCTAGAATTTCCAACTATTGATACTTGGTATAACCTCATTTACTCTTACGAGTAAGAGAATTGTCTTCTTCCCTCACCTCTTTTTCCACTGTAACAAAACCTAGCTCTACTTCTGCAGGTTATTATTTCGCTCTGGTATTCCCTAGCCATCTTCATGCAGAGTTGTCAAGATTCAAATCTTGCTCTTGGGTTGTTCCTGTTCCAGTACTGTGTAATTCTAACCCTATTTGTTGAGATCTGATAGCCTTTTCCCGATGTTCATACCACGATGATAAGTTCAAAGACGTTTTTCTCAAGCTGACCATATTATCCCAAATTTCTAGCTCTAAATCATGAAAAGTAGAGTGGGTTTTTTTTTTTTTCGTCCACACCCCAATTCCCAAAGCCTGTCTTATGCTGACTGTAGGTTTTTTCCGCAGCATGGAAGAAATCTGATTCCTGGCACCAGATGTTCTAGGAACTAGCTTTATCAGTTTCTAATTTGGCTCTTGTGTTATTTATTGTACAGAAGATTGTATTGACCATATAGGGAGGACTTCCATAGTTGTTAATTGATGAATTCTGCTACTTTAGGGTTGATTCTTTACCCTAGGGTCCCAAGATATACCACCAGGGTAATTAATATCCAGTCCTTTGGTCCTCACTGAGAAACAAGGAAGTAATAAACTGGAATAATCAACACCATAATTCCTACCACCATGATTAATCTCTAGTCTAAAACCCTGAATATTATTGCTACTTACCATAAACCTTGTAGTTGTATTTGATTTCTTAAACTATGTAAATTTATTAGTATGATGGAAAACAGATTACTTAAAATCATGAATACCATTGCTATGACAATCATGAAGAGATCTTTTCCTATACCTACTGATACTAAATTCTATCCCAGAAGAGAAACCTTGCTTTCTCCATGTAGGACTTTGCCCAGGACAAATAGAGCTGTTCTTGCTGTTTGAGATTCAGAATGAACCTACCCGGAAACCTCAGCCCCTAGATGTGGTCTGCTCACCCAGACGTTGGCTGCACCAGACGTTTGTCATATTTCCCATGAGTTACATGGAGAGCCTTGTTTCCAGCCCAGAGTCCTGCTGCCATTCTTGATTCCCAAGACAAATGCACAGAGGATTCTCCAAGCCAACAGACTTAACACAATTTAGGTCTTAAGCTCCACTCTTTTCTGATCCCTTATCCTAATAAGCTAGGTTGGGCCAGTTGGAGCCCCCAGAAACTCTTGTGCCTTTCTCCCCACCCCCAAGTACTCAGGGCCCCAAAAGACCAGGTCACCCGTTTCCAACCTCCTCTCTGGGCCCTGGCCATGCTTAACCTCTTTGGGCAGAAGGAGCCAAACCAGCTGCTTAGAGGGAAGTGTGAAGGAGAGCATTGGGGAAGAGAACTTTCATTCCTTCTGTCACCAGCACAGGTTGGTGATGGCTGCAGGGTGCCCTCCTGAGGACTCAGGCGACGAAATCTGAGTTGTCCTGTCTTCTGGTTGTGTTCTAAACCAGTCATGCACAGACATTCACAAGGAGTGGACATTCTCCATTTTATTGTTTCCAAAAATGCTTTGTGATCTTGAGTTGAGCTTCTGTTTTAGTTCCTGTTGAATGTGTTATTAATGTGTATACGGAACTACTGGTCGATTTTACTTTTGTTACTATTTTGTACTCGTGTAATTGCGGCCTTTTTACCCAGCAGCTGTAGAAGTGGCATGGACCGTCGTCATGGTGATAACAGTGGCAGTTTATTTTTCCCTCTCCGGTGTTCCCTTCTCCTTTCTAAGTGGGCCAGGGCCAAAAAAATATTTGAAAACCACTGGCTTAGATGTTAGAGTGTGACAACATTTGTCCTTGTGTAATTTTAGATTCCTGGGGCTGTATTATCCAAACATGGTAAAAGGTACAGATAAACAGGACAGTCTTCTTCAGGTTTGGTAATAGGCCAGGGGTGACTTCCTTCATGTGTAAGGGCATGGTTTTGAAGTTGTTAGCACGTTTGCTGACCTGTTTAGTCAACCATAAGATAGGTTTTTTTTCTCCCAAGTATCTCAGAGGAGATGATATAATAGCCGTTTTATTGATTTTTTTTTCAAGACATATTGCTACATTTACTTCATTTCTCTATATATTCTTTCCAAGTTATTGGAAAGTTGCAAGCTTTATCACATTTCGCCCCCAGATACTTCAGTGTGCATCTCAAAAGACTGAGGACATTCTTCTACATAGTCTAAGAAAATTAACTTTTATTCAGTAATACTCAGAATTCCCCAGCTGTCTTTTATAACTGATATCAATATTGTTTTTGATCTAGGATTGAAGAATCGTACATCAAGCTTATTGTTACATCTCTTATCTCGGACAAGAATCTGCCCACCTTGCCCTCCTTCCCCCAGTAACACTGACTTTTTTTTTTTTGAAGAGTCCTGGCCAGGTGTTTTGTAGTTGACTTTTTAGGGTACATATTTAAAGGATATGTAGAAACACAAACATACAGAAATGCTGACCTTAGGCATGGAAATTCCCTATGTTGAGGGTTTTCTCACCTCATATCCATGTTATTTTGTTGACCTTAAAACACTGGTGAAAGAACAGAGTGAGTCAAATGGAGAGGTTTGTGCATGTTTGAAGAGAAGGCTTTTGAGGGACTTACAGTCTTTAGCACAGCTTACTAAATAGTTGATTTTTTACTATTTATGGATGATTTTTGCTACGTTCAATTTTTAAATTTATGCTTAACAAAGGTTAGCACTGTCAGATATTAGAGAAAATGGCAGTCCCCTGTATCTCCACCAATTCTACTTTTAGAACTTGTGCCCCTAAATTTGATAACATTTCAAATTTTTATTTTTAGAAACTGTTGCCAGGCAGAAACAGTGCTAACCATCCATTCAAACGGGTTTGAGCATGTCTCTTATTTGGTTTAGAAATCCAAAAGGCATCCAGATATTTTTCCAGATATTCTTTAAGTGCCAGAACCTGTCCACTTAATCTCCCTTGAACCTCTTTTGGTTCCCAGAACAGGGAATTATAGCCTGTCCTTGTCATTTGCTATAGCAATTACAAGAAATACCAAGATTAGGAATATGTTTTATGTTTGAAATGGTTTCTAATCTACTCAAAGTAGTAGTAAACTAAAATAAAGACTTATTTCAAACTTCCAGTAATATAGTAGAACTTAAATAAACCTCAGCCTGCCTATCCTTTTCTTACTAACTGGCTGACTATGCTTTGTCTCAGAGTTTGTCCAAGGAAGGCCAGCACTAAGGAAAGTCAGCAGTATGTTGGAAAGTAGGTCTTTTGGGGTTTCTTTGTGTGCAGAACTCAAGGGACACCACATCTAGTGACTTAAAGCCCCCTCTGGTCTTTGCCAGTGGGCACCCTGACAAGTTAGGAGTAATCAGGGGAGTAGAGACCACACGTGCTCTATTTTGCCAACATCATTTTTAAGTTGACATGTCCCTCTGTCTTCTTTCCTGGTATTCTACTCGCCACCACAACCAAAGAGCAGAATAGGCAGATATATCGGGCTCCCCCTGCCACCATTCTTGGAACTACACTGTGTGTATCTCTTCCTCCAGAGGAAAAGGAGGTGAGGTGGTAGTGGTCTGAGAAAGGAACAGTGACCCAATGTTGGTGGCAGAGAGAACAGTAAGCTGAGGGATGACGCTTCTTTGTAGGATTATGGCTCTGGGAATCCTGAAAAGTCTCTCAACCATGGCCGTGTACATCCGCACCACATTTGTTTACAAGTGCTATGAGAGGCTCTAGAGACATGGGCTGGCACTGGGACATAGCCGCAAGGATGTGCCACGTGGAGGCAGATGTTAGTGTTCTGGTCAACTTGCATCATGAGACACAACCTTCCATGTACAGTAAGATCATGGCTGTCAGGCCTAACCAAATAAGGTCTGCCCTGAGGTCAGGCCTGCTCGCTGATTTGGGACAGATGAGTCTGCTCTAGAGGAAGGGAATGAAAATGAAACTGAAGAAGGTGGAGAGGAAAACCCAAAACAAAACCTTAACACCACACCTAAGAGAAGCACGCAGAGCCTCTGTGTGAAGCCAAAGACGCAGGACTGGCTTAGTCTCTCCCTGGTCAGACCGCGCTGTAACTGATTGGCAGTTTCTTTAACACTCAGTGTCTATTACATAAATGCTGTATTACATAAACGTATGTATTCACAACAAAGGCTGTGGCGAATTGAAACTTTGACGATCATGAGGCACCAAAGGAAAGGCTTATTAGACAAGGTGGGTTTTGTCTTTCTGAAAAAATTCCTTTTGACTCCAACTGTCATTTATCGTAACATTCAACAAAAGTGTTTTCCTTTGTTTTGCTCCTCTGCGCTGAAATAGTGAAGTTCACTGCCAGCACTGGCATCGTAGCTGCCTTGGACAGAATCCACAGGCCTGTACTTGTGGGCAGGAAACAGATTTTGTCAGACGGAATTATTATTTCTCTTGAATGGGTTAGTTTGTCTACTTTTTTCTATTTTGAAACAATTGGGTTATTTCTTGAAAGGCTGCTTCTGCACCATCACAGAAGAAAGATTTTCCAAAGCTTGAAGAAATCTTAGTGTTAACTCAGTGGTGCTGTTTGACCAGGACAGGAGCTGCCTTCTTTGGCGGCCGGGCCCCAAGGCATGTAGGATCCTAGGTCCGCAACTAGGGATCAAACGTAGTGTGGAGTCCTGACCACTGGGCCACCAGGGAAGTCTCAGGGCTGTTTAAATAGAAACAACTGAAATGCATAACAAGAGTAGCTTGATAAATTTTCACAAATGGTACAGGCATTTAGATCAAGACCTAGAATTTATGAGAGTGAGGAGACTCTGCTACTGCTACTGCTAAGTCGCTTCAGTCGTGTCTGACTCTGTGCGACCCCATAGATGGCAGCCCACCAGGCTCCCCCATCCCTGGGATTCTCCAGGCAAGAACACGGGAGTGGGTTGCCATTTCCTTCTCCAATGCATGAAAGTGAAAAGTGAAAGGGAAGTCGCTCGGTCGGGTCTGACTTCGAGACTCCATGGACTGCAGCCTACCAGGCTCCTCCATCCATGGGATTTTCCAGGCAAGAGTACTGGAGTGGGTTGCCGTTGCCTTCTCCAAGGAGACTCTACGTGCCCCCTAAAGAGGCACCACCCCTAGAGACAGGAGTAACCACCATCCTGACTTGAAACACCATAGAATAATTCTGTTTCCTTTTGAATGTTATTGTAAATGGGGTCATGTAGTATCTGGCTTTTTTTATTTTTGTGAGACTCCCTGGTAAAGCTTGATTGTAATTTCTTCCTTCTCATTTCTGAGTACTGAGATTTAGTTTGGGATTATACTGAGCCTATAGATAAATTTGAGAAGAATTAATATCTTTGTAGTATCAAGCCTTCCAGCCTGTGAACTGATGTATTCTTCTATTTATTTAGAATTCTTTGATTTTCCTCCGGGTTTTATAGTTCAGTTTAGCTACCTTGCATGTCTTTTATTGGATGTGTTCCTGGGTATTTGATGCTATCTGTTGCTATTTCAATTTCACATTGTTTAGGTTACTGTGTATGTAAGTCATTCTTTTTATGTACTTGCCTTGTAGCCAGTGATCTTGGTAAGTTAGCTTATTGATTCTCATACTTGGTGGATACTTTCATATTTTCTATGTACCCACCTTGGCAATAAGTGATTGAGTTATTTTTCCTTCTTGTTTTTCCTTTTATTCATTTTTCTTAACTTACTGCACTGGCTAGGATCAGGCTTGATTTTTGATCATGGTGTCAGATAGAAAAATCTTCCAAGGAGTTTCCTAGTAAGAAAAGAAACTATGAAATTAAGTTGGTTGATTTGTGAACATCCTATCTAAAATTTAAAAGGTGTTATGGTGGTCTACAGAGCAACACATTGTACTTTGTAGTGCATGCCCACGGATATAGACATATCTTATCAGCCAGCCAACCCGTCTTTCCTGCCCCTGACAAGTGGAGACTCTCATTTGTGTATGGATCCTTAACAGAGTTCTGATAGTCAAGTAGAGGTCCAGAGAGCTCACTCACAGTGTTTTTGTCTCAGAGGTAGCATTTAGGAGGGAATTGTCAAGCAGCAGCTTCAGGAGGGGCAGGGCATATGGGGGTGCACGAGGGTATCCACAGCAACAGTGTGGCATCTAACTGGTCAGTGACTGGCTGTAGATCAGCTCTTCCACGGTGCCTTCAGCTGTCTGAAAAGATTTTGATTAGCTGGACAATAGAAGGGGGAATGAGATCTTATTAGATGGAATACTAGGATGGGAGGCAAGGACTAAGAAGTAGGAACCACTAGAATCAAGAGATGTTTGTTGCTAGTAGGAGTGAGGGAGGGAACCTGAGCATTTGGGGGACCTAGAAACAGGAGGAAGTGTAAGTCCTTGAGTGGCTTCAGATGTGGCAGGCATGTCAGCAGCTAGAGAGCACAGAGTACTCGAGGACACAGACCCCGAGAACTGGCAAGTAGCATTCTTCTGCTTCTCTGCAGTTGTCTTCTTTCTCCATCTCTTTCCCTATTTGTTTTAATCCCTTTTTGATTTAGTCCTTTTTGCTCAGATTCCATTTGGGAGGCAATATAATGGAATGACTGACAACTGATTGGTATACTGACCACTTAGAGCTAGGAGACTTTGCCAGATTACCTTTTGAGCCTTGATTTTTCTCATCTCTAAAATGGAGACAATGAAAGCAGCTTTCTCACTGGGTTCGGAAGATTGGATAAAATACTGTTAAGTAAACTAGCCACGGCCAATAAGGGATCCGTCTGGTTGCCTCTTTCTTGGTCTACCTGGTTCTTTTCCAGAGGTATTAGTTATCCATTGTTCTTTTGTTCTAGAACACTTTCTCTCAATCAGGTGTAATGTGGTATTTTTGTTGTTTTCCTTGAAAACAGGGTTTATGTCCTCTTTTTGATGAGCATAGTGGGTGAGTGCATTATCGCCCATTTCTGTCAGTGTGGTAGATGACTGAGATGACAGGTGGGGGCGCTCTTCCTTCCTTTCCTCCCCAGTATCAGCAGCTTCAAGACCTTAAGCCATTCCTTTAACTCCTCTGGGCCTCAGGGTCCTTATCCATAACCTAAATTAAGTGGACTATCAGACAGACTCTAGTCCAACTCTGATTACATTTATCGGAAGATGCTAAAAGTCAGATCCCTCACTAAATTATGCATGCCATGAGGAAAAGGACCACTGTGTCTATTTTGTTTACCAGCGTATCCCTAGCACCTTCAGGAACCTGACCCATGGAAGATACTCAACAAATGAATCAATGGACGCTTGAATGAAAGAAACCTTTGCAATAAGGAAGGTGGCCCATATTTGCCAGCAATTGGTCATAGGACATCGTTGGCTTTATGGGTCCATCTTCTGTAACTGAGCTTAATTAAACTCAAGTTTTCTGTTGTAGAAAATGTTTATCAATTCAAATAGTCAAACAGCTTTTTTTTTTCCTTAAACTTCTTCAGGAGTTCATGCTCCTCTTTTATTTGGGATTCATTGCCATGGTTTATAGTCCTCAGTCTCTGTCATGGTTTAGTAAGTCATCTGTGTGAAGGTAAGTACTCTATTTTTGAAACCATAGTGTATGATTATACAACATCATAGCACCATCTGCAAGGTGCTGTGCCATCTTATTTCTCAAGGCAGCATGATATATCTCATTTTACAAAGAGGGAGCAGGTTAAAAGTTACAAGCATTCCTTGGCTTCTACTTTCCTGCTTAAAACACATGCACATGACTGTCAGGCTCTTTCATACATCCTCTGACCCAGCAACCTCTCTGTGGAGACTGAGCCTCCTTCCTTACCCCTCACACGGCCCCCTCCTGGCTTTCCTGTCCATTATCTGTGAAACTTCCAAATCTCATTCCTGCCACATTCCACTCTCTTCTCCCTGCTTTGAATGGTTGACTCCCAAGGGGCGGGACCGGGGGGGGGGGGGGGGGGGGCGGGCGGAAATATGACTAACATCACATCTAGCCTTGAAAGGTAAATGTGGACCCTGCCATCAAATTTTAAAAATTAATTGGGAATATAACCCCTGAATCTTAGTAGAGCTTGAAGGGGAAAATTGAAGGCAAAAGAAGACAGCAGAGGATGAGATGGTTGGATAGCGTCACTGACTCACTAGACATGAGTTTGAGCAAACTCCAGGAGGTAATGAAGGTCAGGGAAACCTGGCAGGCTACAGTCCATGGGGTTGCAGAGAGTCAGATGCAACTTAGCGACTAAACAATGATACTACAAACTGGGGAGTTAATAGACAACATAAATTTATTTCTCACTGTTCTGGAAGCTAGAAGTTTGAGACCATGGTACCGAGGGCTCCCCTTCATAGACTTGTGTCCTCAGATACCTCTGCCCTCATGATCTAATCATCTTCCAAAGGCCCCTCCCCCTAATATCACATAGGACATTAGAATTTCAACATATGAATTTGGGAGGTTACAACAATTCAAACCACAGCACTCAGTTACTTCTCGAATTCCTCCTTTGGATAGAGAACATAAGAGTCCAGGTATAGGACAGTTATGGTATAATAGAAGGTACCATATAATGTGGAGCCAAAATGGTGTGGTACACACAAGGAATGCCATGTAGATTTGAGGAAATTAAGACATCAGAATTGGGCTTCCCAGGTGGCAGGAGATGCAAGAAACATGGCTTTCTTCCCTGGGTTGGGAAGATCTTCTGGAGAAGAGAATGACAACCCACTCCAATATTCTTGCCTGGAGAATTCCATGGGCTGAGGCACCTCATGGGCTTTTATATAGTCCATGGGGCCTCAAAGAGTCAGACACAACTGAGCGCTCACAGGTATCAGAATTAGCCAAAACTTAAAACTTTCAAAATGGGTGTATGGTATTTCTGAAGACATTATAAAAGTTTGCTTTCTGGAAAACTCTGGTTTACCCTCTGGTATTAATCTTATCAGTAGAACTGATAACTTTTATAATACCATGAAAATGTCAAAACGTTTCTGAAGCCTGAAATGAGAAAACTGAACAATGCCATTACTGTTTACTCTCCAAACTTAGGAGAAACAGTGATTATAAATGATTTTCTTTAAATAAAGTCAGAAAAGTACTTTCTAGAACATGTAACTGCTGCTTACGTAGGGTCATCACCACCAGTCCAGAACTTTTATGGCAGAAAATGGGTAAGAGGAGAAGCAATGACCCAGGAGCAGTGCCGAGAACCGGAACATCCCCTGCATACCCCACTCTCCCTTCTCGTTTACCAGCAACATTCTAACGAGAGCAAGCTTAGCCATTTTCTGTGTCTGAATGTCTGAAAACATTTGATAGCAATTGAGGGTTGGCTGCCATGATGTCACCATCAAAAAAATCACGAGAGAGACTCTAATGACTTCTAAATATAATCTGCCAGTTCCGAACTTATTTTGTGTGTTTGGGAAAAGCAGTTGGCGTTTTGTAGGAAAGGAATTATGAAAACCTGCCCTTGCCAGTCAGTCACTGGCAGGACTTTGCTTTATAAACTTGTCGTCTGTGATCAAGTCTCCAGTCTCATTTGTTCACTTCTGAGTCCAGAATTCAGGGTTGGAGGAAGCACCTGAGAAACCAGTTGGCGGGAAGATCGTTCAGTCGTAGAAAAGAATTGTCATTTCACTAATTCTGCCTAATATAAATCACTAAGAAAACCAAGCTTCTGGAAGATGGCTCAGGAGTAAACATTGAGTGCAACAGAAAAACTCGGTGGGTCACCAGAGCACTAAGCACTGTTAGCCATTTAATGAGAACTTCAATCCAGTGGGTAACAGCTGGTAGAGAAGCTTAACTCGTCCCTTTCCCTCTCCCTCCCAGACACCCGGCAGAAAGTAGCAATTCTAGCCCACAGCCAGAAAACAGTCCTTACAGTACAGCGTCTTCTAAGAGTTTGCTCTTCTACTTTGGGTAAAGCACCCTCTTTAAAATGAGTTAGCCCCTAGATACATTTGAAAAACTCTTAACTCCTCTGCCATCTCAGCATCACATATGGAATGTTCGATCGACTTCCAGACAAAGCAGCAGCTCTGTATACTATCAATTTAGGAAGAGTAATTGGCACCATCTGTGAAAGGATTGGTTATGAGTGCCTGCCCTTCCTGGAAGGACACTGGAAAGGCATGAAGCAGACACAAGCATGGAGGTTTTCCAGGCCTCCCGTATGCAGCTAGCCTCTCATTTGTGGTTTGGGGTCCATTGTTGTATTCCTTTGCTTTTGAAAATTTGAGATTGACATGTACACACTGCTGTATTTAAAGTGGATAACCAATAAGGACCTACTGTGTAGCACCGGGAAGTCTGCTCAATGTTATGTGGCAGTCTGGATGGGAGGGAAGTTTGGGGGAGAATGGATGAATGTATATGTATGGCTGAGTCCCTTTGCTGTGCACTTGAAATGATCACAACATTGTGAATCTGCTGTATTCCAAGATAAAGTTTAAAAGTTTTTGAAGTGCCCCTAAAGATTGGGTATTTCTTACTCAGAGCTAATATTGAGTTGCTTGAGGAAGGACTTTAAAATCATAGTTTTTAAGTCATATTTAATTTGTATATACCTCTCTTTTTTTTCTTTTTTTTTTTGCCATGGCAATTTTAAGCCTTAGATAAGCTAACGTGTAATGTAATGTCTACCAGTATATTTTTGGGTGTTTTGTCCTTTTCAGAAACAGAATTGTTCTTGTCTGCAATCCTTAGTATTCTTATCACACCTGTGTTTTTCTTGAAGCACCGTCACCTGCAGGATCTTTAAGGGCTTCAGAGCCTCCAGGCAGTGGACCCAACACAGAAAGAGTTTGTGGGGGGGGTTGGGGGGAACATTGGCTAATTCAAAGCGTCAGATGATGATTTCTGACTTTAAAGAACTTTTCATTGGTTATAGATGGAAGGCTCTGTGTTAAGTGTTTGGCTTCCTCTGGCGTGTGACTGGACATGAGTTCCAAGAACAATCAGCTAGTATAGGGTTTGCAGAAGGAAGCATTGTGCTCCCTGTTAATCACTGTTCTCTCTGTCCCTCCCCTCATCCCTCTTCTGATTTCAGTGGTGCTTCATGCCCCACCTCCAACCAAGATCAAACGGGAGCTGCACAGCCCCTCCTCTGAGCTGTCGTCCTGTAGCCACGAGCAGGCTCTCGGTGCTAATTATGGAGAAAAGTGCCTCTACAACTATTGGTAAGTGGAGCCAGAGAAAGGCTGGCCAGGAAGTGGCCAGCACGTTGATTGTTTCCAGTATTATTCAGCAGACGCTCAGTGTAGCGCACCCGTCTCTGGTGGCAGTATAATGATCCTCTAGCTGTAGCCAGTCCAAATGGGCTTTGTCTGCATGTAACGTGCAGAACTGTTAAATCAGCCCTTCAGGGGACTGATTTCATGGAGCCCTGAGCCCTCCCAAGGGAAAGAACCCTGAATGCTGGGCTATTTTATCTGTGGCTTTAGGGGAGGGACTATATGCTCCTTTGTGTCTATCATATGTTAATGTGAACTTTAAGCACCAAAGAAGTAATCTTCACATCAGAATATATGAAGAAAATCCCCATGCCAGTGCCCTTTACTTAAGAATATCCATGCCCCAGGAATGAAGCTTTAATTTTAAATCATTCTTTGCTCTAGAAGATAAACATAGATCTGCCTGAAAAGGGGAGGAGAAGCTTTGTTAAGTGACGTTACAGCAGAAATTTGTCTTTCAAAGGTTCTTGTTCCTGGGAACCCTGGAATTCTTGGGAGAGGGGGCCAGAAAACTCCCCCAGGACCTAATTTCTCCCCTCATCCATCCACCCCTGCACGCGCATACATGGAGAATTCTTTTAGAAAAGGGGAAAAAGGAAACCGGAAGCTGAGGCTAAAATTATCTTTGAGAAGAATCACTAGAAGTGTTAAACAAGTCCCTGTGACGCAGTGTGTTTGTCACTTTTCAGAGGTACAAATATTCCCTCGGGGCTGCCAGCAATTTAACTATGTTAATGCTGTCATTTCCTGGCAACCGTGGGCTGCAACCTCGAGTTCTGCTGGACCTGGTGACCACGCTAATGGCTTCATTGCGGCTAAATGGTTCCTTCTCTTTTTCTGTTTACAGTGCCTATGATAGGAAGCCTCCCTCTGGGTTCAAGCCATTAACCCCTCCCACCACCCCCCTGTCTCCCACCCATCAGAATTCCCTATTTCCCCCACCTCAGGCAACTCTGCCCACCTCAGCGGCACATGCCCCTGCAGCTGGCCCAGTCCCAGGTGTGGGCCCCACCCCCACCCCTCATTCGCTTCCGGAACCTGGACCACAGCAGCAAACCTTTGCGGTCCCCCGGCCGCCACATCAGCCCTTGCAGATGCCAAAGATGATGCCTGAAAACCAGTATCCATCAGAACAGAGGTGGGTGCTGATCTGGGCTTCCTTTACCACCTCCTCCCACCCCTCCATCTCCCAGGGAGAGGGGAAGTAGTAGTCACTTACCAGGTACCTATAAAGTTCTCATTCCACTGAGGCATCTTTTGAGGTAGGACTACTAATAATATGAATATGACCTCTTTATATTATCACCCTGGGGCTTCTCTGGTGGCTCAGTGGTAAAGAATCCCCCTGCAATGCAGGAGACTAGGTTCGATCCCTGGGTCAGGAAGATGCCCCAGAGGAGGGCATGGCAACTCACTCCAGTATTCTTGCCTGGCGAAGTCCATAGACAGAGGAGCCTGATGGGGTCGCACAGAGTCAGACATGACTGAGCGACTAAACAACGATCACCCTGCTCCTAAGGTACTGCAGAGGGGATAGAGGCCTTGCAACACCCTTATGAAGTAGGAAAGGGAGAGGTGGCTGGTACTCTTCCCCACTGTAGAAGCAGAGGAAGACGGACCTGCTCAGGATGTTGACCCTGTCTGTTGACCTTGGCTGAGGGCAGCTTTGCTGGTTCCTCATTGGATACCGCCTGCTAGAATCATGCCTTGGTTTATGCTACCCATTAATACTTTATTACCGTTTTACTTACGTATTAGGGAAGATTGCTGAGTTTTCAGAGGTGTTATTACTCATTTGATTTTAATACATTTTCAGAATAGGGGATTACCTGAGGACTGTTTTTTTTTTTTTTTTTAGGACTTTATTTTAATTTTCTACTTTTGAGATAGAGATCTGGATTTCACTCCAGGTATTTCTGCATTCTTAATAAGGAAATAGAGGCATCAGAATAACTTGTCCAAAGTGATTCACTCTCAGAAAAAACTAAGATGTAAAAGGAATCTACTCTGCAAGCACCAAACTTAACCTCTTAGGTCCCGGCCTTTGAAGTTCATTATCTGTGGTATTCTAGAACTTTGCATGCTTGTGGCCTTCCCTTAATACAAGATATTCTGGGGGCCTTTTTTATTTCGGTCCCTCTGGAATGAAGTGATAACGTAGGCAGGTAGTTATCTGTGGTTACCAATGGCTGCAAGGTGGTGACCGTTGTTTGTCCTTTCTTGCTCTGCTTGGGGGAGAGGAAGAATATATAAGTTATCTTCCTCTGGCCTGGTCCAACCCAGATGCCTGCTGGTATTTAATTGGAGGTCACTATTTCTAGATGAAATGCAGAAAAAAGCAAGTGCTCTTGTCTGGTTCCAGTTCCCTTCCCCCTTTGCGGTGAAAGTCACCGTAAAGAACCACATAATTTGTCTGATTAGTGTTTATCCCCCTACTGATCCAGGGGCCATGAACACCAATGGTAGACAGGGCCTGAGAGGGGAGAGTGTTAACTGTGGGCTGGCTTGGTGGTGGGCCTCAGTTGCCACAGAAAGTCACTTCATCTGAAGGAGGCAGGTACCTCAAAGTGTTGGCTAGTCACTAGCTTGTAATAACAGTTGTACTTCTTTAAGAGAATTTGGAAATTTGGAATTTTAGTGTAGAAATTCCAGGGGTTTTGTTTTTTAAAGCTGGCAACTAATTCAAATTTAAAACAGCAGTAATACTTTGCAGACTAAACAAAATCTGTGGGCAGAATCACCCCCGAGGCCTGCCAGTTTGTAAACTCAGGCCTGGATACCATTTTTATTTCAATAATTTTGGTTTTGTGTTTTTAAACTGTCTTTTCTGATTGTATGCAGAGATTAGTAATTGAAGGGGTGGGTTGGGGTGGGGTATATATTTTGTATTTGAAATAATTAGCCAACTTTAATTTGTTATACCATATGTAAAGGAAAATCACTTTGTGTTAAATCTCTTATTCATATTTTCCCTTAATCTGTTTCATGTCCAGGGAGCCTGTGTAAACAGGTTGTGTCAATGGCTCACTGAACTGGGGGAGAATCTCCTATTACTAATGCTGCTAGTAGTTATTCATCTTCCTACAGCCCTAGAAGATAGGATGCCTTAGTCTCAGTGATGGAGTAGGTTTGTCTCCAGGCTACCCAGCCTCCTCCCAAAAAGAGGACATTTGATCCCTGTGATTTGAGTGTCTGTCCTCAGGTATCCAAAGGCAGGAGCCAGAAAGTAGATATTTCTTTTAGGGGGCGATTCTTCCCTGAAATCTACCTTCCTCTTGCACTCACCTCCCCTTACCCTCCGCCTTTAGGAGTGGTGGGTCTGAAATCAAGACCTCACCCACACACGGAGTGATACTGAGATCCTTGAGAGAACTGAGGTGAAGGGCAGGTGCCTGCATAGATAAAACACAAACAAACATGGGCTCTTGGGCTTCTGTACCAGAGCACTGTATTATCAAATCTGAAGGTGTACTAGAGGAGTCCTCAGTAGGGGATTATTAGTAGTATAGGCTTCTTGCTCTACTCCAGAGATGGAGCTGTGGGTCTGGGGCAGGACCTGGAAATATTACTGTCGTACTTTGAGAAATCATGGTGCACCCCTGTCCTCTACCCCCACACCTATTCAACTTTTTTTTTTTCCTAAGAATCAAGTGCCCAGTACTCAAAATTTTGTTCTTACTGTGCTTGTCTATTATTGAGATAATGATATCTGTGTGATGCAAAATACACCAAAAACATGACAAGCGATTATGCTTGTAGATATAGGATTGCACAGAAAATGAGACAAACTAAAATCCCTAGTCCGATCCTGGCTCATACTGTAAAGAATCTGCCTGCGCTGTGGGAGACGCAGGTTCAGTCCCTGGGTTGGGAAGACCCCCTGGAAGAGGGCATGGCTACCTACTCCGGTGTTCTGGCCTAGGGAATTCCACGAACAGAGGAGCCTGGCAGTCTATAATCCATAGGGTCACAAAGAGTCGGGCACAACTGAGCCACTAACAACACAATAGAAATTGTAGTCAGGTATGATAAGCTTAGTAACTACACATTTAATAACTTATGCCTGCTTGAAAGTGGAGTAGACTAGTTAGAAACTAGAGTTTTTCTTGTGATTTTAAGTTAGAGGAACTTCAAAATTAGCCTCATAACAAAAATGTGGTATTTTGCAGGATAGAAGGAAATCAGTCTTATCTGAGATTCTCTAAATACCTCTGTAACAAAGGCAAGATAAAAACAAACAAACAAACAAAAACCCTATCTAACATGTTAAAAAAAAAAAAATCAGACCTCAGAGCATCTAAAGGACTTCCTAAAAGTCACATAGCCAAATACCAGGTCCTACCTTTAGAAACCAAAAACATAAGTACCCCACTTTGGTTATGCTTACAGGAGAGGGGTTGCTGACAATGTACTAAAAGCTAAGTAAGAGACCTTGAAAAATCCATTTCAACCTTGAATTTTATCCATCTGTTTCTTTAAACTATCAGGACTTTCTCTTAAAACTACAAAATCCTACTTAATTCCTACATCATTTATCTAAACCCATGTTGTCACACCTTTATTTTTTGTTTTGCTGAGTGCCTTATTCCTTCAGTTGAGTAGAACAAGCTCTTTTGAGGTTTAAAAACCATGATGTATACCCCTTTCTTTAGACCATATTTCGCTCAATATCTTGTCTTCAATGTGTTTACTGACAGTGATTGTTTGCTAAGACTATATAATCTAGTCAGTTGTATTCTTAATGTTTTATATAATCAGTATATAATTCTTTACAACTCAAAATTTGTTTTAGGAGATAAATACTAAAAAGCCATGATTTATATTCATGATTTCCTCCCCCCAAAGAGGAAAAAATGCCATGTAATTTGGCATGTTCAGACATGTTTCATTTACCCTTAAAGACCAGCTACTCCTGGAAAAAGAGCACTGCTTCTCATTCAACCTTCCCACTCTCATAGGAGTTTATTGTGCTTTTTATAATGTGTACAAAAATCTTCCTATGTTATGCCCATAGTACTGGCCAGATATGGAATAAAGAAAAACTGTTATTCCATCTCGTGTTGAGTTCCCCACAGTTCAACTGAAGAGACTCCACTAAGAAATGCAGCATCTAGAAATTTTGGGAAAGATTGAAGGCAGGAGGAGGACGGGGAAACAGAGGATGAGATGGTTGGATAGCATCACCAACTCAATGGACATGGGTTTGCGCAAACTTCGGGAGATAGTGAAGAACAGGGAAGCCTGGTGTACTGTAGTCCATGGGATCGCAAAAAGTTAGACATGACTTAGCGATTCAACAGGAATTTTGAAATCCACTGCACACTCACATGACAGCAAGAAGCAAAAAATCAAAAAGCAAAATCTAAGAAGATACCCCTGATGGGGAAATCGTCTGCTTCGGGCTTCCATGGTGGCTCAATGGTAAATTCACCCGCCAGTGCAGGGGACATGGATTCGATCCCTGGTCCTGGGGAGGTCCCACACGCCTCGGAGCAGCTCAGCCCCATGCACCACAACTACCGCAGCCCACGTGCCTAGAAGCCTGTGCTCTGCAGTGAGAAAAACCACTGAAATAAGAAGCCCATGCACTGCAAGAGAGTAGCCCCTGCTCACTTACAACTGGAGAAGGTTCTCGCACAACAATAATTTTTTTTTTTAACTCCCTTTTAAAAAATCCTCTACTTCTTGATGCTCCCTACGGGCATTAGTGTTGCAGTAGGCTATCACACTGAAATTGATAGTCAGAACCCAGTCCCCAGAGTCATCAAGAAAGGGTCTGTTGTGTGAATGGCCTATTTGAGAAGGTTCTCTCTATGGTTGTGATCAAAACTGTAGAGCTTAGAGGATGAGCTTACATTTTCTAGAATTGTGATTTAATAGAAAACAACTTATTCCCTAAAGATGCTAAAGAGACATAATATAGGTTTTTGTCTTCTCCTTCCTCTCAAGTCTACCCCTAATTGTTCATTTTTGTCCTTCACAGTTTGTAGTTTTTAGACAGGGCAGAACCTGACAGTGAGTCACACTTGTAGCCTGTCAGACACATGCCTTTCCAGGCACTCCTGTTAATAGTGTGTTACGTGTGACAGCACAGATTCACTTTACTGTCCGAAACCGAGTTTCATAGATGCTTAATGGAACCTTCATCAGACTGAGCTGTGTGCTTCTAGTCAGACATGACTTAGCAACGGTTCAAGTATGAGAGGTTTTTTGGGTTCTGCATCTTAAGAGGGCTCATTTTCTGCATTTCCTTATGTTTAAAATAGGGTTGTTTTTGTTTTACCTTTTATCAAGCTGAAGAAAATTTCCTTCTATCCATAGTATGCTGGGTTTTGTTGTTTTTCTTTTTTAATATGAATACATGTTGAATCTTATCAAATGCTTCTTCTGTCTCTATTGAGATCAAATGAATAGCTCTCCTTTAATTTTTCTATGTGGTGAATTATACTGTTTTTATATGAAACCAATCTTATATTTTTGTGATAAACTAAACTTTGTTATGTATAATTATTTATACATTGCTGGGCTAGGAGTATTTAGGACTCCTGCATCTGTATTTATGATTGAGAATGATATATAATTTCCCTTTCTTATATTATCCCTGTTGGGTTTTAGCATTGAGGTTATTCTCACCAGATGAGTAGTGATATTTTCCTTTCTATATATTCCAAAATAGCTTGTGTGAAATTGGGGTTTTTTTACGACTTGAAATTTTGGAAGAATTTACCAGTACAGCCATTGGGGCCTGATATTTTCTTTGTGGGAAGATGCTTAATTACTGGTTCAGTACCCTCACCTTTTATGGTTTTACTCTGGATTTCTGTTTAGTTGAGTGAATTTAACAAATTTTTCTAGGAATTTGTTTCACAAGTTTTAGAAATTGGCATATGGTGTACCCTGGTGGCTCACTGGTAAAGAATCCGCCTGCCAGTGCAGGAGACGTGGGTTCGATCCCTAATCTGGGAAGATCCCACATGCCACAGAGCAACTAAGACCATGTGCATTAAAAATAAAGAAGTGAAAATTGGCGTAAAGCTGTTCCTAATGTCAGCATGCTGCCATCCATGGGGTCACAAAGAACCAGATGTGACTGAGCAACTGAACAAAAGTGCCCTTTTAACAATCTCTATAGCTTCGCCTCTTTATCCATCTTTCGTTTTTTATTCTATTTATCTAGACTGTTAGTCTTAGCAGGTTATATCACTTGTCTTTTCAGTAAATCAACTCTAGATTTGCTTATTCTATTGGGTATTTTCTATTTCATTGGTTTCTGCTCCTACTGAAATTTTCTATATTTTTTATTTATTCTGTTTTAGCTTCTTTGGTTGGCTAACTTGTAGCTTCTTTATACTCTAAATACATGACCAAATAAGATTTCTCCTAAGGCTGGGGTGACCATACCTTCAGTTTTTCCTGGGTCACATAGCTTGTGAAAGTAATTCCTGATAGCTTTTCTTTTTACTCCCCAAAATACCCTGGTTACAAGTAATCGATTATTTGATCTCCCTATACCCAAGTCCTGCTTTAGCTATACCCCACAAGTTCTGGCCTGTGGGATTTTAAAAATTCAGTTTCAAGTATTTATTATTTCTTCAGTCCTAGAGTTCTTCAAATGTATATTTCTGAATTTCCAAACTTAAGTATTCTAGTTGCCTGGACTGTATGATATTTAAATGTCATCAAGAAGGTATTTAAAAGTAATTATAGAAACAATTGTATGAATAATGTAGGCTCTGGAGTTGAACGGATTAACAGATCTGGAATTGAATCCCAACTCTGCTGCTTCCTATCTGTATGACCTCAAGGAGGCATTTAACTTTCCCAAGCTTTGGTTTCTTTATCTGAAAATGGGAGACTACTATATACTTACCACATAGAATCATTGGATGACTTAATCACATTGGCATAGGGAAAGTACTCAAATGTTAGCTTCCATGACAATCTTGTTTGAAAAATCACTTTTATGTTCCATAAAGAAAACTACTAAAGGAATCTTCCTAAAATGATATAGATACTATTACCTAGAAACTTACTTTTAGTTCTTTGTTTAAAGTTTTAAAAATGTAAAGTTCTCTACCCCTAATCTTTTCATCTTTAGACTCATTAATGTTGTATACATAAAAAAACTAATACTTTTACTATCTAATCTCCTGGGAAGATCTTGTATTTACATCACCTTCCATATTTGATCTTGAAAAATCAAATATCTAGGCCTTTAAAAGGCATACTTGGTTCCTCATCTCTGTGTTCTATCACAGTTTGGATGGGTCAATTTGAGTTTAATTGCCAACAAGGCCTCACACAAAGTTCTGAGAGCTGTTTCAGAGCTCTTTGGTGGGCTTTTAGGGACAACGTTTGGGTTTTCTTTTGCAGCAGTGCCTGGCTCTTGGTATATGGCAGGAAAATAAATATTAATTGAAATTGAGTGGCACAATGCCACCTGGAATAAAAATCAGTATTCTCTTTCTGAGAAAGGAGACTAGAGGCTGTCTAGGTAGCAAGGGAACTCTTGTGTGTTTGAAGGTCTCCCAGTTCCTTAAGATCTTCTCTATCATTTTGCATAATTTCTGAAAATAGCTTGTGGCAGGCTGTGGAGAGGAGGTTGGATAGTTGATGTTTGAGGGTAATGGTATCTAAGAACCTAGCAGTGTGCTGGGACCTTTTACATGGGTTGTCTTATGTAACCTTTACAACAGATCTTTGGGACAAGTAACCTGATTGTTCTTACTTTCCTGATGAGGAAACTGAGGCTCAGAGCAGTTATGTAACTAGCTCTGTGACCTTGGGTCAGTAAGTGATAAAGATTGGATTTCAGCCCAGGATGCGCCAACTTCGCAGCCAGAGCCTCTTTTACCGAGCTGTGCTGCTTTGCTATTTTTGATTTTTCCTTTGCTCTAATGGGAATATTAAGTACGTGGTGGTTGTTTCTTGGCCAGTTTTCCATATCATTTCAGCTGGCCTCTGAACCGCTCACTCCTTCACTGGGCACCCAGAGCCACTGTGTAGCCTTCGTTGAATCCACACTTCTCTCCTTTTTCTCTCTAAGTATTGTGTTTACTCTGTGTTGGCAGCAGAAACCAAAAAGGAAATGCAGAAAAAGCATCTAGCGGTTTTCATAACGTAAACCAAATGTTGGTAGCGTGGCTGAGCTCTTGGGAGGAAAGGCGCTATACAAATCTGACAAATAAATAAATAACCGGTTCTTTAAATAAACTGGCACTGAGGAAGCCTTAATCTGTAACCTATTGAATATAGGCTTGCTCAGTAGTCAGAAGTGTCCTTTGGCTCACCAACTATGAGTTCATGATGGCCTGAGCTCTGTTGGGATAACGGATGGGGGTGGAGGGTGGGGTGGCTAGTCAGGGGAGGAAGAGGTCTGTTAGGAACCAAGCCTTCCCTCCTTGGAAAATGATTGCCTGCCTCAGTAAACAACAGGCATCTCTGTCGTAGCTGTACTATGTATACAACACATTCTCAGCTACTTCAAAAGGATTGGGGGAAGGGGGTTCAAATGAAGGTCAGTGGTTGAAGTGCACAGAGTGTATTTTGAGGACAAGAACTGAATTACTTTACTAATCTCTGCAAATAAAAGCTGTTATCGGCAGCAAGCTCGGAGAGAAATCTTTCTTCCAAATATGCTGGTTTTATGACCTACCCCCTTAAGCTGCCCTTTGCCACTCCTGCTCTCTCAAAACAAACCAGGACAAGCCAATCCCAGTTGTAGAATGTGTTCCACAGATCCCAAGCCTGTAAGCTTCATACATCCTTAAAGTTATGCTGCAGGGAGGGGATGAAGGTTGCTGGCTGGTACCCACATGGAAGCACCTTTTCCTGAGGGCATCGGACTAGGCCAACTCTAGAGTTTCATTCTGGAAAGTGAGAAGATGAGCGCTGAGCGGAAGTGAAGTGATGGGCCGCCAGCTGCCCTGGCTCTGGTTACAGAGCGGAATTGGTTCCGTGCCATCTCAGAGCCATCAAGGAAGCGATTTGGGGAGGTCACCTTGGAAGGTGCTAGGAAGCCTGCAGAGGCAGGAGGGGAGAAAACATGGACAGTGGGTGCCCTTGTTACTGTTCTTGCTGGCATAAGCTCTGGGTACTTCAGTAAAAATAAGCCTAAAGAATATCTTTACTTTCCTGCCCATTTCAGAATTTTCCTTACAAAATCAGGTTTGCAGCCTGTTGCTGGTGCCTGTATTCTAAATATCAAGCCTAAACACAAGTTCCAGATTTATACTTCAAAGACCATGCGCAAGGAATGGTAACCTTGAAACTCAGCATTCCTGATTGACAGTCCACTGTCACAGCATTCAGTACCCCCTGGTCCTTAGAGTTCATAAAACTTGTTTCAGTAATTTCATCAGGCAGATCCTGATGCTTTTGGTATAAAGGGATAAATGTATGTAAAATAGTTTGGGGATCTTCCTGTTATAAAGGATCTTGTAGTACTGCTACTGGTAAGATAGTAAAGACTCAGAGAGCGAGCCCTGATTTAAAATGTTTTATTCTGCACACGAATCTCTTCACTAAAATTTTAAATCTTGATGTTCTAAAAATCTGTTGGCCCTTCAGTTCAGTTCAGTCGCTCAGTCGTGTCTGACTCTTTGCGACCCCATGAATTACAGCACACCAGGCCTCCCTGTCCACCACCATCTCCCGGAGTTCACTCAGACTCAGTCCATCGAGTCGGTGATGCCATCCAGCCATCTCATCCTCTGTCATCCCCTTTTCTTCCTGCCCCCAATCCCTCCCAACATCAGGGTCTTTTCAAATGAGTCAGCTCTTCGCATCAGGTGGCCAAAGTACTGGAGTTTCAGCTTCAGCATCAGTCCTTCCAAAGAACACCCAGGGCTGATCTCCTTCAGAATGGACTGGTTGGATCTCCTTGCAGTCCAAGGGACTCTCAAGAGTCTTCTCCAACACCACAGTTCAAAAGCATCAATTCTTCGGCACTCAGCTTTCTTCACAGTCCAACTCTCGCATCCATACATGACCACTGGAAAAAGCCTTGGCAAAGTAACGTCTCTGCTTTTTAATATGCTGTCTAGGTTGCTCATAACTTTTCTTCCAAGGAGTAAGTGTCTTTTAATTTCATGGCTGCAGTCACCATCTGCAGTGATTTTGGAGCCCCCCAAAATAAAGTCTGACACTGTTTTCCACTATTTCCCCATCTATTTGCCATGAAGTGATGGGACCAGATGCCATGATCTTCGTTTTCTGAATGTTGAGCTTTAAGCCAACTTTTTCACTCTCCTCTTTCACTTTCATCAAGAGGCTTTT
Organism: Oryx dammah; assembly: GCF_014754425.2. Taxonomy (NCBI): domain Eukaryota; kingdom Metazoa; phylum Chordata; class Mammalia; order Artiodactyla; family Bovidae; genus Oryx; species Oryx dammah. The sequence goes on along the minus strand of NW_024070186.1, from coordinate 75,579,999 downwards.
TAGTTCCTCTTCACTTTCTGCCATAGAGTGGTGTCATCTGCATATCTGAGGTTATCGATATTTCTCCTGGCAATCTTGATTCCATCTTGTGCTTCTTCCAGCCCAGCATTTCTCATGATGTTCTCTGCATAGAAGTTAAATAAGCAGGGTGACAATATACAGCCTTGACATACTCCTACTCCTATTTGGAACCAGTCTGTTATTCTAGGTCCAATTCTAACTGTTGCTTCCTGACCTGCATACAGGTTTCTCAAGAGGCAGGTCAGGTGGTCTGCTATTCCCATCTCTTTCAGAATTTCCCACAGTTTATTGTGATCCACACAGTCAAAGTCCCTTAGATGTCACAGATTGATTCAGATCAAGTTATTTGCTTCAAGCTATTGATAGGATTCAAACTAAAAGTAGAGAGTAAGACCTTATAGGCTTACATTGTTGATTTTTAGACTTATTTTGATTACTGATGAAGTTGAACTTTATGACCATTTGCATTTCTTTAGTGATTTCCCTATTTGTGTTCTTTATCCATTTTTTTCTGTTGGCATGTCCATCTTTTATTAATTTCCCCCACTGCAATCTGTATTCTTTTATTCTCTTGCTTTGCAACATTCTTGAATTGGGAGTAGGTTTTCTTTCTATAAGCTACTAAGAATACAAAGCATGGCCCTTATATCAAACCGTATGAACATTGCTATAGCTGCTAGAGATTTTCTGTTTAATTTGGGGTCTTATTTCTCGTATTTTCTATTACAGAATTATTCCCACAGTTTGTTTTTCTTTAGGTTTTGTTTCTGGTGTTTGACTTACAGAAATTTATGCAAGGATACATACCTATGTTTATCTTGATTTCTGCTATTGGTATGATATGTAGAAAGGTTTTTCCTCTGCCCCCCCCCAAGATTATTTTTTCTTCATAAATGTTTACTATCATGGTTTCACATTGAAATCTTTATATAAAATTTATTTTGGCATATGGTATAAAACAGGGATCTTTCCCCAAACTTATTTGAAATGCTAACCTTGACAAGTAGAAAATTTTGGAATATTCTTGACTTATTCTAAGTTTGTGACTTAGTCGATCCTTTGACATACATTTCATTCTTTGTATTCCAATTGTTGTGGCTTAATATTTGTCAATATCTAGTAGAGCATTATTTCACAATTAATCATTTAAATAAAATTTAGAATCATTTGTTGAATTGGTTGGGAAGGCATTGCTTTTATAGAATAATTTTCAGTGAGTGAAAACTTTCCAAGTCCTAAACATTTTATCTTTAATTAGATCTGTTGCTCAGAAAAGTTTTAAGTTTTGTTGTATAGCCTACACATTTTGTGATTTTTCTTAGGGATTTTGTTTTTGATTGCTATTACATATGGCTTTTTTTTTTTTAGAACTTTTTTTTCTAACTGGATATTTCTGGTTAAATGTTCTTTGGTCTTTAAAAATTAATTCTGTCTACAGATGAGTGAATGAATCAATGAACAAACAATCTAATGTTAGTGATATTTGCAAATAGTTGTTTTATATATTCAGATACATAATTTGGCTCAACTATACACATAGACTATGCATGAAGTAAACACGCACGGAAAATAAACCATGATGTAGTAATTTTTTTTTTTTTTTGCTGGTCCCTGACTCATGATGTTTAAAATGTGTGATATAATTTTGGGGAAAAGGATGAAATATCCAGAAATAAGCATTAATGAGTACTTTGAATTTGTAATCCTCAATGCTAAAATCATAGTAGGTATTCATCCTATTCTTAAACAGTGTAACTTCTTCTTGCAGATTTCAGAGACAGCTGTCTGAACCCTGCCACCCCTTCCCTCCTCAGTCAGGAGTTCCTGGAGATAATCGCCCTAATTACCACCGGCAAATGTCAGAACCTATTGTTCCTGCAGCTCCCCCACCCCCTCAGGGATTCAAACAAGAATACCATGACCCACTCTATGAACATGGGGTCCCAGGCATGCCTGGTCCCCCAGCACATGGGTTCCAGTCACCAATGGGAATCAAGCAGGAGCCCCGGGATTACTGCGTTGATTCAGGTGAGCATAACATCATACGATTCCTTTCTTCATCATTTCATTCATTTGTCTGGTTGTTACTGAGTGCCTTCTGTGTGCAGGGCTTTGGGGACTAGTTTTCTAAAATTTGCCCTCAAAGAAGTTAGGAGCTACTAAAGCAAATATGTTTATGCATAACTTAATACAAAACAGAAAAGTCATGCAAATGGTAGAAAGCACAGTAGACATTCAGATGTCAGGCAGAGTATACCTGAGTCCATACCTGAAGATTGCTGGCACCCAGCCTTCAGTTCAGTCACTCAGTGGTGTATGACTCTGCAACCCCATGAACTGCAGCACGCCAGGCCTCCCTATCCATCATCAACTCCCGGAGTCCACCCAAACCCATATCCATTGAATTGGTGATGCCATCCGACCATCTCATCCTCTGTCATCCCCTTCTCCTTCTGCCCTCAATCTTTCCCAGCTTCAAGGTCTTTTCAAATGAGTCAGCTCTTCGCATCAGGTGGCCAAAATATTGGAGTTTCAGCTTCAACATCAGTCCTTCCAATGAACACCCAGGACTCATCTCCTTTAGGATGGACTGTTTGGATCTCTTTGCAGTCCAAGGGACTCTCAAGAGTCTTCTCCAACACCACAGTTCAAAAGCATCAATTCTTCTGTGCTCAGCTTTCTTTATAGTCCAACTCTCGCATCCATACATGACCACTGGAAAAACCATAGCCTTGACTAGACGGACCTTTGTTGGCAAAGTAATGTCTCTGCTTTTTAATATGCTATCTAGGTTGGTCATAACTTTCCTTCCAAGGAGTAAGCGTCTTTTAATTTCATGGCTGCAATCACCATCTGCAGTGATTTTGGAGCCCCGAAAAATAACGTCAGCCACTGTTTCCCCATCTATTTGCTATGAAGTGATGGGACCGGATGCCATGATCTTAGTTTTCTGAATGTTGAGCTTTAAGCCAACTTTTTCACTCTCCTCTTTCACTTTCATCAAGAGGCTCTTTAGTTCCTCTTCACTTTCTGCCATAAGGGTGGTGTTATCTGCATATCTGAGGCTATTGATATTTCTCCCAGCAATCTTGATTCCAGCTTGTGCTTCCTCCAGCCCAGCGTTTCTCAGGATGCCCTTTAAGGCCTGTTATCTTAAAGTCCCTGAACAAAGGATATTTCTGCATGTTAGTCCTGCCTCTAGTTTTGTGACCTTTTTTGAATACAATGACCCATTGAACTCCCAATGTAAGTATAGGAGAGTCCACAGGTAGGACGGGACTCTATTGTTGAATAGTGTTCTGAGAAAGTATCTGGTTTGTCACGGCTGTATGGGATCTGGGTATGCCATGGAAAAGTTTGTCCTGTTGGTTGCTTCATAGGAGTCACTACTCTGTTGCGATACTTTCATCTGGGAAAATTCCTGTGTCCTTCAGCTGCCAGTATACACAGGGAGAGATGTAACATCTTGAAACACCTATTGTTTGCTTTTGGGCTTCTTGTCTAGAAAGTTAAACACAAAGTTCCAGCTGTCTTTGGGGGTCCTCTTTACCCCCACTCACACATTTACTGATTACCCATCTTGTAGGCCAAGCTTATCAAATGAGATCATTAATGGAAAGAGTGGGAATTTTGCAGCTTGCACGTTTAGAAACTCTTTCCTCTTCTTTCAGTTCAGTCGCTCAGTGGTGTCCGACTCTTTGTGACCCCATGAATTGCAGCACGCCAGGCCTCCCTGTGCATCACCAACTCCCAGAGTTCACTCAAACTCATGTCCATCGAGTTGGTGATGCCATCCAGCCATCTCATTCTCTGTCATCCCCTTCTCCTCCTGCCCCCAATCCCTCCCAGCAGCCAACTCTTCACATGAGGTGGCCAAAGTATTGGAGTTTCAGCTTTAGCATCATTCCTTCCAAAGAACACCCAGGACTGATCTCCTTTAGAATGAACTGGTTGGATCTCCTTGCAGTCCAAGGACTCTCAAGAGTCTTCTCCAACACCACAGTTCAAAAGCGTCAATTCTTCGGCGCTCAGCCTTCTTCACAGTCCAACTCTCACATCCATACATGACCACTGGAAAAACCATAGCCTTGACTAGATGGACCTTTGTTAGCAAAGTAATGTCTCTGCTTCCTTATCTTTATTTCCCCTTATTTTAGATTTTTTTTAGTGGGGGGCACAAAAAGGGATGCTACCCCTTTACCAAGACAAAGCCAGAAGGACATGATCTTGGAGCTGGAGGTTTAAGGGCTTTCCCTCTGCCACTTTCAGCTGCAGAGACCATTGACAGGAGTGTGTTTCTCTTTCAGAAGTGCCTAACTGCCAGTCCTACATGAGAGGAGGCTACTTCTCCGGTAGCCATGAAGGTAAGTAGCTCTTTAAGAGATTATAATATTCAAGGAAGCCCAAAGTGGCTCAGTTTCCAAGCTAAGATTTGAGATCATAGTTCAAACCTTCCTTAGCTCGTGAACATGAGCGCTCACTGATTGTGATCCCCAGTCATCTTGCACACAGAGTTTGAGGCACACTCCTGACCTGTGAGGGTTGCCATCCTTTTTGGTAGTAATGACCCCAACTTTTGAGAAAGAAAGTGAACTGCCTGGTTTCTACTTTTCCATGCAAGGAGGACCTACAGCTGTAGATAACACTATCTAAACTGGAACTTAGGAACCACGTCATGATCTTCAGGACTTCTTTCAAACATTGAAACAGGGAAGGATTTCTTTCTTAGAATGGTTCCTCAGAAGTATGTCTTATTTTCTGTCATGCACATCTCTGTAAGTTGTCTAGAGCAGTGTGATTCTCCAAACCTGCAGCATCAGCTTCACCTGGGACTTGCTAGACATACAGATTTTCAGGCCCCACTCCAGACCTACTGAATCAGTCTCCAGGGGTAGGGCCCAGCTCTGTATTCCAACAGGCCCTCCAGGCAACCATGATGCACCCTCACATTCAGTTCAGTTCAGTCGCTCAGTCATGTCCGACTCTTTGCGACCCCATGAATCGCAGCACACCAGGCCTCCCTGTCCATCACCAACTCCCGGAGTTTACGCAAACTCATGTCCATCGAGTTGGTGATGCCATCCAGCCATCTCATCCTCTGTCGTCCCCTTCTCCTCCTGCCCCCAATCCCTCCCAGCATCAGGGTCTTTTCCAGTGAGTCAACTCTTCGCATCAGGTAGCCAAAGTATTGGAGTTTCAGCTTCAGCATCATTCCTTCCAAAGAACACCCAGGACTGATCTTCAGAATGGATTGGTTGGATCTCCTTGCAGTGCAAGGGACTCTCAAGAGTCTTCTCCAACACCACACTTCAAAAGCATCAATTCTTCGGCACTCAGCCTTCTTCACAGTCCAACTCTCACATCCATACATGACCACTGGAAAAACCATAGCCTTGACTAGATGGACCTTTGTTGGCAAACTAATGTCTCTGCTTTTTAATATGCTGTCTAGGTTGCTCATAACTTTCCTTCCAGGAGTAAGCGCCTTTTAGTTTCATGAGAGAGCTACTAGAGCTGTAAGGCTTAGGTATGGCTGCACGTTAGGATCACCTGCATGCATGTGCACTCGGTCCCTCAGTTATGTCCGACTCTGCAACCCCATGGACTCTAGCCTGCCAGACTCCTCTGTCCAACGAATTTTCCTGGCAAGAATACTGGAGTGGGTTGCTATTTCCTCCTTTAGGGGATCTTCCCGAGCCAGGGATCAAACCCACGTCTCTTGCATCTTCTACTTTGATAGGTGGGTTCTTTACTGCTGCACTACCTGGGAATCCCTAGAATCACCCGGGGAGCTGTTAAAACTTCTGGTGTCCAGGCTTCACCCAGAGCAACTAAATCAGAAATTCTAGGATGGAGCTTGGGCATTAGTAATTTGTGAAGCTCCCTGGGCGATTCTGTTGTGTCCAGGGATGACAACCACTGTTCTAGAGTTTTGAAAGAGCTAGTTTGAAAGAGCTGGTAAGTAAGCACTGGCTGGTTATTATGAGTGATTTGGTTCACAAGAGTGATTTCTATGGGTGGCTGCCTCCCAGTGACTTGGTTGGAAGGGAGACCAAGTGTGGCTGCCATGGGCACCCAGGGATATTCTGAGTGGGTGTCCAGCCCTGGGAAGGAAGGGCTGTCTACTGGACCTCTGTGATGGGCACACATGTGTAGTAGGGCTCTCTTCCAGGTTCCCAAATGTGTCTGCAGCAGGTGAACTAGGAAAGAGGAAAACACTTTGCATAATTACATTTAAAGAGGCTCATGCTCTTAAAGGAAATACTTTTAGTAAGGCATTGGGGCTGCTACTACACACAATATCTGGCGAGCTTGTGTTTTCCCCCACTTCTTCCCTGACCCCACACACATCGAAGAAGTTAGTTTCAAAGATATCTGCATTCTTAATTGCTCTAAATTACCCTGACACAGTTTTTCTCTCCTTATACAGGCTTGACCACAGGTGCCTGTGAAAGTTAGTGAGACAAGTGTTTCTGATTGGCATCTGTGATTACTAAGATAGCCATCCTGCCTTAGCATTCACCTGGAATCTTTACGTACTATTTTGAATCTTTCATTTCCACTTTGCCCCTCAAACAGGTTCTTCCTTCCTGCCACCTTTGAGTGATTAGATGGTTGTGACCACAACTGATGCAACTGCTGTGCAAATTCAACTGACAAATTCACTTAAACCAACAGCATCTTCCAGATGTTTTAGAGAACCACATGTGGCAATGACTAGAAACCACAAAATATACCAGAACGATACTCATGGGCAGGGCTTCATCTGATTAGTTTGAAACCAAACCTAGAATTTAATCTAGGTTTACATTTTTCCCCCTATATACTGTGAGTGTATTATGCTCTAAATATAACATAGCAATTTTGGCAGGTGTGTAAACTTTGTAGTTTACTTTTGACTTTATATTAAGGCTGTTAAAACATCAGAGTAGCAAAATTCATGTAGAAAGTCGGGAAATACATAGCTTCCCAACAGCCAAGGCAGAAAATATGAAGCATGATGGATTATGCAATTCTTAATATAAATTATGACAGTTTGTTGTAAGTCAGTTTCCTAGTACCAAACTGGAAAATTATAGGTGCCCCTGAGAAGTTAGCATTGCATTCTTAAATCTTTTAATGGAAAACTGTAGATTCCTTCATATTTATTTCAATAGTTATAGAGCAACTTATGTAGTAGGTGCTATAAGGATGCTAAGATATTCAGAATATGGTCCTTACCCTCTAGAAACTTAGAATTCCATGACAGAATAAGGTAAGTGCTGTTAAGAGATTAACTAGAGAGATTTATCATAATGTTCAAGTCCTTACTGTCTTGATTTCTTTTAACTGTCCTGCATTGCACACCTATGTACTGGGAGCTATTCTTAAGCTCTCTGTTGTAAGAATAAATCAGTCAATGAACAGAATATACATCAACTCATTAAATTCTCACTAACAAGCCTGTAAGATAGGAATTATCTTCCACAATCCTTAGATGAGAAAAATGGAGCACTGAGAGATTAATTTGTTCTAGGCCACACAGTTAACCTAGGTCCAATCAGTCTGGCTTCAGGGCCCATGCTCTTCACATTACATCATGTTTGTTTGTTTTTGTTTTTTTTTTTTTTGCCTACTTTGTCATCTGTCTCCACCAGTTGGGATGCAAGCTCCATTAGAGCAAGCACCGAGTCTACCCTCTTCTCTAGCACAAACGTGTGCCCAGCATAAATATCTATTGGATTATATAAAAATATACTTCTTTGTAGTTAAGCAGAGAAAAAAATGCTTGGGGCTGAGGAAACAAAATGAATAATACGAAACCTGAAAAGTCTGTTTCCAAGTTGGGCAGTGTTTTCCCAACCCCAGGCCTCTTTTAAAATTGTGCTGATCCTGCCAAGAAGAACTTGATCCAAGCTGATTGTGATGAACAGATTATTTCTTGGAGCCTTTACTCAGGGAGTTTAAGTCATAGAAAATCCCTCTCAAAAATCTAGTGCTCATTCTTCACTGCAAATGACCTCCCCTGCCTGCCGGGACCACATACTTGACACTCATAAGCCTGGTCCACATGCCAGACGAGTTGACCGGAGAACTGAGCGTGGGGAGTACCGCTGTGCAAACAGGAGCTCCTGGTGCTTCCTCTGGAGAAGCATGTGGTTAGAAGGGAGTACACAGGGATGCTCACCCCTGAAATAGGCTGGACCCCAAGCAAGGGTGTGGTCCCACCATGCCTGTCTATTAACTGGCTTTGCTTTGAGCTGCAGGCCTCATCAGGGTGCCTGCTGACCTGGTAGTCAGCACTGAACCTTTATTAGGGGTTAGTGGGTTTACTTTTTCGGCCCTATCATGTGGCATAGTTCCCCAATGAGATTGAACCGGTGTCCCCTGCATTGGAAGCCTGGAGTCCTAACCACAGGACCACCAGGAAAGTCCCAGATTAGTGGGTTTAGAATGCCAAGCCATCATCCTTCCCTCTCCTGGACACCTTCTTCTTTTTGCCCTGCCTTCCTTTCATTTCCACTTACATATGTTGTTGGTCCAGTCAGTTCTCCTGTTTTCTTAACAATGCAATAAGTGCTACTGCTGGAATATCTCTTCATATTCCTTCCACAGTGTCTGGAGAAGATGATACCTCCAACTTATCTTTCAAATTATTGTTTGTCACAGTCTTTACTCATTTGGCATCGTTTTCTACCTTCCAAGCTCTTTCATAATTGAATGAAGTGTGTGGGCAGCATGGACAAGCTGTATGAAAGATTGAAATTAATATTTGCTAAAAGGGAAATGGCAAGACCATGTATAGATCAATTAGATCCCCCCCAGTGAGGCCAGCTGAAATAGGTGAGATGTCATTTCAGATATAAAGGCTTAGTCACTGACCCATGCAGACCTCAGGAGTAAGATGTGCAGGAACGTTCTGGTGATTCAGTGCCTCCCTGCAGTCTCGGCTCTAATAGCAGGAATCGATGCTGTTCTGACTGCAGAGCGGGCAGTTGCATCAGAACACAAACACCTAGGTTCTTGTGAAGTTCTCTCCCAAATTCAATCTGGCATAGATACAGCAGTTCATTGGACTGAGGACCTGAAATGGTAGCAAATTCTGTTTTAGTCCTTCAGAGTTTTCATAGAAGAGATCCATGTTAAGCAACATGTTCTTTCTAAATTCTCCTTCAGGTTTTTCATATGAGAAGGATCCCCGGTTGTACTTTGACGACACTTGTGTCGTTCCTGAGAGACTGGAAGGTAAGTAGCCCCATCTGGTTTGGTGCAAAGCTGGAATTCTTACCATGTCAGAGCACCTTCGTCAGTCATCTTGATGCCAGGTTGGCAACATTTGCCCAAATCAGGTAAGAAAATTGAAACTAAAGTACCAAATATGTATCTTTATCTGGAACAGGCAAAGTGAAACAAGAGCCCACCATGTATCGGGAGGGGCCCCCTTACCAGAGGCGAGGTTCCCTTCAGCTGTGGCAGTTCCTGGTTACCCTTCTTGACGACCCAGCCAACGCCCACTTCATTGCCTGGACAGGCCGAGGCATGGAATTCAAGCTGATAGAACCCGAAGAGGTAAGCACTGGGTGCTAATTTTTTATTTGCTGATGTTTGTTCCTATTTAGTTCTCCATCTAGCCTTTTTACTGTGTCAGATATGCTCTTCTCATTCAGATTCTGGCCTGGCCAATGGGCTTGACAGTGCTTTTTTTTATTAATGCGACAGGCAAAGTTCTCCACTGCAAAACATGTAAAAAGTATTAGTAACCCTTCTGCAAACTGTAGAGAGGGAGACCACAAAGACTTACATTCTAAAAGGGTCTGCTTTCTCTCTTAGAAAGTCTTTCAAGTGTTCTTTCAGTGATACCAACTCTTTTTTGGTGTAAGCCCTCATATGTCATAGCCTGTATCAGAGATTATGTGAACAGATTGTAAGACATTTTTAGTAATATAGGTTGCAACTGTCCTATGGTGTATTTAAAATGGCTCTAGAGAAATAACATTATCAGAGATGAGTCAATCTCAATCTCAGAAACCTAGTGTTTTGTGTTGTTTTAATGTAATATCACAGGAGCTTCCCTGGCTTGGTGGTAAAGAATCTACCTGCCAATGCAGGAGACACAGGTTCAATACCTGGTCTGGGAAATCCCCACATGCCACAGAGCAACTAAGCTCTGTGCACAACAAGTACTGAGCCTGTACTCGAGAGTCAGCCATAACTGCTGAGCCCACAGGCCGAAACTACTGATGCCTGAACAGTCTAGAGCCTGTACTACACAAAAGAGAAGCCCCTGCAGTGAGAGGCCCAAGCACTGTAACTAGAGTAGCCCCTGCTCACCTCAACTAGAGCAAAACTGGCACAGCAATGAAGACCCAGGACAGCAAAAACAAAAAAGTTAATGTCAAGTTCTTACTGTTTTTTAAAGTACCACAATGAGATAGCAAACCTTCCTTATTTTGTTAATAGAAAAAACCTCCCTTATTTTGTTAATAGAAAAAAACATTGTTACCATCTTTTTGCCAGATTGACAGAAAGGCCAGTGGACAGAACCAATGCCATTTCTTCAGAGGAGAGGACACATCATAGAATCTCCCCTTTCCTAAATATCACAAAGCAAATTAAGTCAGGCTCTGGGCTTGCCATGATTTCAAAGGGGTTGATTTTTGTTTGATTTAGAATCTAGAGGTTAGAAATGGAAAAGAAATCACTTCCCTGAAAGTCTGACATATGCTTCTTTGGGTAGCGTATACTTGAGCGTTACACATTAAGCCAGCAGAAGAAAAAGGTATCTTTGGGTTGGTGTGATTAGAATGAGAACAGTGCTCTTGAAGGCCTCTGAATAGGAGCTGCAGTTGTAGATGTTATTCAATCAGTTGGAGGCTCACTTTAGTACACCCAAGGGGACAGGTGGGCACGGGGGTTGATGGCAGGAAATTGGAGGAAGAAAATGGCCTGAAAGTTAAGATGAGCAAAGGAAAATGTGTGAATTGGAGGCTTAAGGAGAATCCTGACTGGTAGAGGAAGGCAGGTTTCCTTAAAGGCCGTTAGAGAAGATATAGTTACCAGTCAGTTCAGTCGCTCAGTCGTGTCCGACTCTTTGCGACCCCATGAATCGCAGCACGTCAGGCCTCCCTGTCCATCACCATACATATACAATTTCTGTTAAGACTTGTTCTACCTTCAAAGCCAAAGTTTGGTACTGCTGTGTTCTCCTGAGGGTGTCTTTTGGCTAAGTCGTGTAGAAATGGAGCCATGTTTCCAGCCACACTGAAAAGCATCCACCCCACATTCTTTTCCTCATAATGTGGCCTGGTTTGTATGAGGCTGGAGGAAAGCATGTCGCCCAGACTCACTGAGGCTTTTTGAAAGTCAAGTCTGTCATGTGAGCAGCCCTTTTTGATTTATCTCATTTCACAAAAAGGAGCTTTTACGACTTTTTTGCCACTGCCTCGGGCCTAAGCAGAGGCTGTACAGCTGCAGGTAAACCTGGTTATGACCCTTTGTAAAGCCATTATTGAATCTGTTGCTCCCCAACCAATGGTAAAGAAAATGATGAACAGATGGCAAAGGACCCCGGCTTTCTTAAAGAAACTAATGTTAATCCAGAATGCTCACATAAATGCCAAGCTGCCCAGTCACAGGGGAGTCTCCTAGTGGCCTTGCACCTCTCTCAGCTGATTAAACAGCTCTATTTCTTCAGAAAGTACTTCTTGCCACCGCAGCTTGAAATCCCCGAGCATTCCATGAACTCTGAAATGTTCCATTCCCTTAACCCCAGGATCAGCTCTGCTCCAGTGTGCACTTTGGCCCCAGGACATGCAGCACTTTTTTCCCCACTCTCTAATCCTTGTATAACTTGGCAGGCCCTCCTCTTGGTAGTGTCAGGAAGATACCAACTCCTCGAAAAATGCTATAAGAAGTTGTCATGGGGGGAGCTTGAAGGGTGAAGCGGAGGAGGAAGCTGTTTGGGACGTAATTGTAGGCAGCTGTGTGGCTGAGTAGTGCACTCTGGGTAATTATCCATAATATCCATTACACTGTGCATGGAAATTGTGGTTTTAGAACTGCGTTTTGGCAGGCCCCCTAATCAAATGTCTTTTGATAGTCATCCAGCTTAGCACCCTCTCAATTATGACTGACTCGGCTTTAATCTGGAGCCATTTTAACTGTGAATCTGCATTAATGAATATTTTGGGGGGTAGGGTTGTTTGTTGAACATGTGGCAGATAACTGATGCCATGGGGAGGTTTAAAAGGACGTGCTGCTTAGAAAGAGCCGCTCCCTGTGCTGTGGCTGCGCTCTTACAAAGAGAGGGAGAGAGATGTGAGCTTTGGTTTTTGTTTTGTTTTTAACTCCTTCAGCCTCTATCCTCAAGATGCTATCAAAGTAACAAATGTGAAAGATGAAGGAAAGGAGGAGCTGGCAGCGAGCTATTGCCTGCTCCCTCCACCCCCAAAAAATGGGGCAGCCGTTCTTCCCAGCTGCTTTGCAGTTGTGCCGCGTCATGGTTACTGCATTAAGACCAGCCCCAGTGAGGGCTACTGAGTCACAGGGCCCTGGCCCAAGAGATGAGTCAGTAACTATGGCTACCAGAGCTGCTCTGAAGTCTACGCATATACAAAACCTCTCTCCAGTACAGCTACTGCATATGCAAGTGACAGCAAAGAAAGGTCATGGCTGAAGTTAAATAGTCAAGAACTGTTTTCCACTACTGCAGGCCTCTTTTAAGGGTTCTTGCATTACTTGTGGCCAACAGCAGTTCAATAATACCTTCACGGTATTATTTCTTTTGGGAAAAAAAAAAAAAAGGACATGTATTGATTTACCAGCTTTTCTTTCTTAGCACTATTTCTATTGGCTTAAACTGTTTTTCTCTAAACAGGGGATGTGTTTTTGCTTAATTTTGCCTTTTTGGTCATTGTAAAGAGTTGAATGGGTGCAATATGGAGAAAGGCGGAGAACCAGGGTATCATGTGCTATGGGGCACAAAGCAAATGAATGGAAATTTAACTTTCACATAGTTTCTTACAAGGGAAAATAGAATCATGGCTGTTGAATTTTTGTAATATAATTAGGACAGATACATTTCTTCCTTATCAGATCATTTCTGATATTTATTAAAGGTCATCTTGAATCCTGAGTTGAGATGTTGCTTTCATTCTGCCTCAAATACTTTTGAATAATACTTTAAGTGAAACGTGGCTTTATGATCCACTTTTTCACTTGCAGTCTCCCTACTTCTCATTCCATGTTTACCTTTTTTTTTTAAATGAATGTAGTTATTTTGGTTACGTTTCCAAAACTGACCCAGAATGTTCCAAGTACGATCGCTGGTTTGCATGCATTTAAAGGCCTCATATTTCCAAGGTTAATCTACCTTGACAGTCATCCTAATACATAGGGTTTGGGATGTTGAGATAGATACTTGAGCAGAATTGCTTGACTGTCTTTGCTGAACTCCACTAGTAAGTGTTCTTGCTTTAAGGCTTCTTTGCCCAGAGTTCCAATTACATCCCCCCATCACTGCACCTCAGGTGGATCGGGTTTAGATATAATGCACTTCACAACTGTTTGGGAAGCCATGTTAATTTTTCATTAAATGGATAATGGTGCTACATGTTTTAATGTCCATTCTGCAAGTCCACTGGGAACAGGGGATTGGATGGCAGCAGGCTGAAATGATCTGATTCCCTTTTACTCCATGAGCTGCAATACGTAAACATCTCCCAGCCCCTCTCCAATCTTATTAGAATTGAACTTTTGCTCTGCTGGCCCATTAGCAACTCACTAGTGTGTTTCTAATGTTTCAGGAATGACCATTCTAATTATTCCTTATTGACTGCTACAGAAACCATAGCACTTAATGGCAACATGTTAATGGTCTATGGGTATTGGTCAATAATTCATATGTGGAGAAACAGTAGAGAGCCTGCTTCCTCTGGGATGCTAGCCAAGCCCTCTGCAATCTTAAAATGCTAGGATTCTTCCACCTCCAGGTCTCACCTCTTAGCATCTATGACTAAATCATCACCTTTGTTGAATGTTGGTCTTAAGGGAATTAAGTGCTTTTCCATTCAAGTCAGAGAAATGGATCACTGACCAGAGCAGTTGGGTTCTAGAATGCTCTCCTGGGATTGGGAAGAAACCCACTAGACCCAAGGAATGAGTTTCCATTGCTTTCCTGTCTCTTCAGGTTGCTCGGCGTTGGGGCATTCAGAAGAACCGGCCAGCCATGAACTATGACAAGCTCAGCCGATCTCTACGCTATTACTATGAAAAGGGCATCATGCAGAAGGTGAACAATTATGAGAGACAATTAAGATCACTCTCAGAGAAACTGTCCAGGGCTTCTATACTAAGACTAATGGCTTCAAGGAAATGTTAGCTTCGTGATTCTGTGGTAGGAAAAAATCTTGGGAAAATGAGTTAAAATGAGATACAAAGAGCACCTTTAATACTCTCAGGTACCTCAAAACCAGAGGTTGTGGAAGATTCTGTAGGAAAATTAGCCTCCTCTGCTTTAGAGAAATAAATAAACTGTCTCTACTTATAGAAATGTCCAGATAGGACTTCCCTGATGGTCCAGTGGTTAAGAATCCACCTGTCAATGCAGGAGACAAGGGCTCGATCCCTGATTCAGGAAGATTCCACATGCTGTGGGGCAACTAAGCCCTTCCGCCTATAGCCCATGCTCTTCAGTAATGAGAAGCCACCACAATGAGTAGCCGCCGCCCCCCCAACCCCACCCTGCCGCAACTAGATAAAACCTGCATACAGCAACAGAGACCCAATGCAGCCAAAGAAAAAATTTTTTAAATTGTCCAGATACTTAGGCCAACTATTATATCCATAAAGGAGCCAGGGAGAGAATCAACTTAAAGGTCTCTGCTCCCACAAGAGCTTAGTTGAAGTCTTTAGTTGTTAAGACACCAAGACCTCCAAATATGTTGGTTTAATACTCGTAAGTGTTAGGACTAAGAAAATCTTTTTCAAAAACTGGAAACTACAAGTTAAAAAGCCAAGATTTGCAAAATGGGAGCAGAATAGCCTGATGACAAGTTGCAGAATAAAGGATGAAGCATATTTTGAGGAAGCCAGAACAAAATCCTTATTGTGATAGGTGGTGAAAGACCAAAATCTTAAAAGCCGTGTATAAGCAGAAGATGAAGATGGCAAATCTTTGGTTTTTCTTAACCAGATTTTATACTGTACTGTTACCCAGATTCTAGCATTTATACATTTAGGCAGTCTTTACATGGTAGATGCACTCAGAATTATATGGTCATTGTTGCTGAGAACTTGTCTTGTGCTAAAACCAGGCTTATCTTCTCATAGGCAGGTGGTAATATGACCCCATATTCCTCTCATCTCCTTAAATTATTAAAACTTTTCATGGATGGTCTTCTGGATAAAACTCAGACTTTAACCCTTCATACAGGCTCTAAGGCACCATCTAACCCTCATTTCCTCACTTGCACTTGTCTGCTTCCACTACCACAGCCATCTGTCTCTTAATATGTATTGTTTGTAAACAAACACTATCAGTCATGTAAGTTATCGAGCATATTATAAAATGAAAAAACACCTATTAAACTACCATCCTACTTAAGAACATTCCTAACACCTTCATTACCTAGCCAGCTCCTTCTTGTTTCTCAGTCACCTGTTTACTCCAAGAATCTGAAGTTCTCAAGCTGAGTTACGTGGTCTCATCTGCTTCTGAGAGCACCTGCGTTCATCTCCATCACTCCATCTCCCTACTCTCTATATTGTAAATCACTCCCTGGCTTGTCAGTATCTGCCACAGGAATATCAGCTTCTTTGGGGCAAAATTGAGAACTTGACTTCAGTGCTTGGCATAGTTAATAGATACTCTAAAATGGGTTATCACCCCACCCTACCTATTTCCTCCCCCCCCCCGTTTTTAAAGGTACAGTTCAGTGGGGTTTTAATATGTATGCAGAGTAGTACAACTGTCACTCAAAACCAGTTTTAGAACATTTTGTTGTTCAGTTGCTAAGTCGTGTCTGACTCTGCAACCCCATGGACTCTATGTAGTCTACAAGGCTCCTCTGTCCATATGGTTTTCCAGGGAAGAATACTGGAGTGGGTTGCCATTTCCCTCTTCAGAGGATCTTCCCAGATCAGGGATTTCACCCATGTCTCCTGCACTGGCAGGCAGATTCCTGACCACTAAGCCATCAGGGAAGCCCATTAGAACAATTTATCACCCTAAAAAGAAACCCTGAACCCATTGGCAGTCACTACCCCTTTCCCACTGCAAGCTTCACACACTCTCCCCATTCAGTGTTAACACTACCAGGTAGAATTCTAAACTTAGGAAGGAGGGCCAGTAGAAAACAAAACACTGGCTTTGTGGTTCCCAACTAAAGACCCAATCCAAGGGAATGTAACCAAGACAGTTAACTTGAACTAATGGCAATGAATTACGCCTATGAACTTGTTCCTAGGTTTTCTAAGAAAGAAGAGAACTCTGAGAATTAAGCATAAAATAGTACAGAGGAAGGCATAGGAATGAGACTTGGGTGGGCTCAGATCCTAACACTGTTATTTATTTATGCTTTAAGGAAAGTCAACCTTTCAAAGCTTGTTTCCAATGAAAGTGTAGCTAATAATTCTTGATCTAATCTCAAAAGGGTAATATATATGTGAAAATGTCCTAGAAATAGTAACATGCTTTCCAGTGTAAGAGATCCTTGCTTTATTATGTGACCTATGAGTAAATGAAAACTAAATGAAAGAGGAGTGGTAGCATACTGATCTGGGCAGGGACTCAGAAAAGCATTAGTTCCATACCCTCAGGTTTTGAAAGGGAACACTGAGATTCATGGAGATTGAGACTTGCTAGTGACCAAGCCAGGGCCAGAAGCCGTTCGCTCAACTTTCGGAGCTAGTATTATCATCACCGTATCCTCCTGCCTAGCTCTTCCACATGTGAGCTGACTCTGGCTGGGGAACCAGAGATTTAACAGTAAACTGGCTTTTAAAAAACCCAAATAGGAATGAGTGATTGTATACACCTGCCACCCTTGATCAAGACTAGTTGGTTCAAGTAATGTTATAATGCATAAAATTCATATAAAGGTAGTTTGCAGTTTGTTCAGTGTAGCAAAACCATGATATTAGTCATTTTCAACTGCAGGTAAGCCAAAAAGCAGTTCTTTCTGGTTTTGGAACAAGCTTATAAAATCCCACATAGCTTCTGAATTCCTAGCCCTGTGGGACAACAAAGCTGTCCTGTGAAGACTGTAAACTTGAGGAAACTGAACACATGGGCTGACTCCTGCATCTTTCAATCCTTATATCTCATAACACCAGCCTCAGCATAACCGTTGTTTCTAGACTGATTTTAACAGTGAGGATGTTCTTTTAAGAAGAACCTGAGTTTGATATTCATATATTCTTTTCAGCTGTTAAGCTGTGGTGTCAAAACATTCAGCAGGTAACAGGTCCCCATGGTTTATCAAAATAAATTGAAGGATTTGGATAATCAACTACCATTGAGCCTCTTGGCCCCAGGCTGCCCAAGAGCTTGGTGGCTTAACAGATATCTCATTCTTCCCTTGGTGCCCACACCCCATGCCCTGGTCCAACCGGGCCTCATAAGGTGCATTTTCTCTCTAGGTGGCCGGGGAACGATATGTCTACAAGTTCGTCTGCGACCCCGATGCGCTTTTCTCCATGGCCTTCCCCGACAACCAGCGTCCGTTCCTGAAAGCAGAGTCTGAGTGCCACCTCAGCGAGGAGGACACCCTGCCACTGACCCACTTTGAGGACAACCCTGCTTATCTTCTGGATGTGGACCGCTGCGGCAGCCTCCCCTATGCCGAAGGCTTTGCTTACTAAGTTTCTGAGCAGCTGAGCGGCCAAACCTTAGAGCTAGCAGTTCCCATTCAGGCAAACGAGAACAGTGGTTTTGTTTGTGTTTCTGGCTGTTCCTAAAGCTTGCCCTTTGAGTATTATCTGTCTCCGGAGAAAGAGAATCCAATCTGTCTCCGGATTGGCACCCTTAAGGACAGAAACTTTGACGGGGGAGTGGGAACAGGGAGGGGTAGAAAAACCACCCAAAAGCTGGTGCCTCAGCTCTTGATCCTGACAAGGTTTCTGGGAAGCGATTGAAATGGAGCCTCCTTCCCATGGACAATATATATGCAAAGCAATACCTTGTTCAGGTTGGTACCCGCAAACCAGGACAGAGTATGTGACAATCTGCATTGATCAAGGACTACTAAATGCCTTTACATAGAAGGGCTCTGATTTGCACAATTTGTTGAAAAAGTGAGTCACAAAACCCATAGAACAGGAGGTAGGCTAAGTTGGGGAGGCTCAAACCACGAAGGGTTGCCAAGTATTACCTTAAAACTTGGACAGCTCTTGCAGCTCGCTGAAATGTTTCCCCTTGGTCTACAAAGAAGGGGAAAAGGATGAATAGCTATTACCCACTCCACGGTTCTCAAATAAACCATTGCTACTCTTGGGAACCTTCTGGCCATGTGGTCACCAAGTAGAGCAAGCCCCCTCTCTCTTCCCAGTCACATGGCTGTGTGTGGATGGCTTTAATTTTAGGAGAAGGTGATTAACACTTTTGACAGTATTTTGTTTTGCTTTGATTCGGGAGATTGTTTTGTTTTGGAAAACCAGTTTATAAACTGATTTTTGTAGTTTTGGTATTTAAAGCAAAAAAAAAAACAAACCTTTTGGTAACTGAGCACTGTGCCCTATAAACAGGACAGTGCCGACTTCTGAAGACGCTGCAGCTTGAAAGGGGCTTTGCTGGGGGCATCCCCTTGGCTGAGTGCAAGCCCTCTTTATTGCCTGCTTTGTGCTTTCTGCACCAGACAGCCTGACGGAACATTTGCACCTGAGTTGTACATTTTTGAGGTGTGCAGGGCAGCCTGGACACACCGTTTAGATTCTATGTGTATAGTCCCCAATGTTCCCTCTCATGCCCTCTCTGGAAAGCATATGTACATAATACATGTCATGTCCATTTGAAACCTGGTCACCTGATGGAAACCCTAGGGCGTCTTCCCTGGGCATGACTGATGACAATTTCCATTTCATCCATTTTTGTTTTTCCTTTTTCTTTAAATCCTCGGACTTTAAACCCTGCATATGATTCAATAGGGTTTGAGACGTGTGCGCGACACCAACAGGTAAAACTGTACTAGCGCCTTAGTTTCCTGCCACTTTACAAAAGAGTTCTGATCGCTGAATTTTATTGGAAAAGTTTTCAACAACCCAGCTAAAGCTACATGAAAGCTCAAAGTAGAGGAAAAGGCGTTAGAAAGTGGTAGCACCTTGGTGCCTGCTGTTGAGAGAGTTCTGTGCTTCCCCTGACACTGAGCACGGAAACGATGATGACGCTACTCTTCATACACAAAGGACAGTGCTTTGTTTTTCTACTGATGGAATGCTCTGCAGTCTCAAACAGTCCCCCAGGTGACCAGGAACACATTTGTGAAGAGGGTCACAGATAAGGGGTGCATTTCATAGCTGTGGAAATACAAGGATTCCCTCTTGGAAGCTAATTAGCCCACAAAGGTATTGCACCTATAGCTTGGGCCTTAATTAGCATTGTATTCTAATCAAAGGACTCTTTCCAAATGGTATTTATAGCTTTCTAACCTACACATAGTCTATACATAGATGCATATTTTACCCCAAGCTGGCTAGAGGTTAATTTGTTGTAAATGCTGTATAGGATTTTTTTTTTCCTTTCTTATCTGGGTTTGGGTTTTGTTGGGATTTTTTTTTTTTTTTTTTTGATGGATTTATGCTGTCTTAGCAAGTATGAAAAGAACCGTCTGTAGCCTGAGCTCCCCTCCCCCGCTATGGCCACGTGGCCCGTGCGGTCTCGGGACACAGGATGGCGGCGTCACCCTTGCATTCCCATCGGACTCATGCACCTCCCTGATGATTTGGGGTTTTTCGGTTTTTTGTTTTTGCTTCTTTTCCAGAGTGTGGAAAATCTACAGTGCAGAAAGGCTTTAACCTGCCAGTTGATTTGAAATACTTTTCCCCTGCGCAGGGCTGTTTGCATCCTGCCAAGCTGCGTTATATTCTGTACTGTGTACAATAAAGAAGTTTGCTTTCAGTTTACCAAGTGCCTGAAACCCGCATCTTTCTTGCCCCCATCTTAAAGTAAGCAGAAGTCACCTGGCACCTTCCTCTCCCTCTCTGTCTCTCTCCCTCTTAGCTATCTAGCCTTACGACTGTAGAATTGAGAGTCAACTTGCGCACAGCTTCTCTCTTCTAATCTCTCAAACTCTGGCTAAACATTTTATCCAAAAGAGTAGAAGGAAAGTAGAAAACAGAGAGGTTTTCCCAGCCAGTGGGGAGCTGACACCATCCTATCCCTCCTGTCGAACCCACCTACTCGCCAACTCAGGTTTTTTTTTTTTAAAGCATAGCTCACTTTCCTTAGGCCCTGGGTTCATTGTGAGAAGATCACTAACTAGGCTAGGACTATTGAGTTCCAGGATGTCTGGCTCAGCCCCTTAGATGAATTCTTGGAAAACCAGACAGAAGACGACTACCTCTTTTCCTAGTTTCTCCCCAAATTTTGACCTTAAGTAAAAATTTTACTAGTAGTTCCCTCAAAAATGATAGCTTAGGAAGGTCGTGGCTCTTTTGTTTTTTCCAGCCATAGAGAAGCAAAAACCTTTCTTCTGAGTTTGAATCCTGTTACCGAACTAGGTTCATTTTGCCTGATGCTCAGCAAGCCAAAATGCCAAAATGCAGCAAAAAGAGGAGATAGGAAAACAAGCCTGAAAACTGCCTCCTGGAAGGCTTAGGAATAAAACATCAGGGTGGAGTGAGATGTGGGGCGCCTGGGGAAAGGTGATTGGGGAAAGATGTGGGATGGAAATTCTGCACAGGTGTAACCAGGATGCAGGCACATTGTGAGGGGGGAGTTTGCAGCCTTCTGAAGTCAAAAGGTCACCCACTTGCACATGCCCAGTGGGAAGGCAAACATGTTTAAGCCACATGCTGCTCGGGGACATTCAGGTCTTTAAACAACCTTGATTAGGGAAGGCAGATGAAATGAGTTGAACCCACAATTTTAGGTGCATATATATCACTTGGAAAAAGTTTGCAGGACTCCGTGTAGTAGTAAGCTTTCAGTGCTCTTATTTCACCCTTTTTCTGCACCTTAATTTGGGCTTTTAAAGGCTCCTTTTACAGTAGAGAAACAAGTAGATCCTTTTTTCTAGTCTATAACAGAAGGCTTTCTGTGAGTTATCTGCATCTTTCTTTCACTGTTTTACAAGCCCTAAGTGTAGAAACACCTGAGCCTGAATCAGTGCACAGCCGCTTGAATCGGAGCTCATGAGGAATGAATGCCTGCCACATAAACCCATTGGCTTTGACAGCTTAAGAGATGCTTGGGGAGAAGGCTGGGGAGCCAGGACAAAGTAAGCCCTGCCACTCAGCTTCACTATGATTAGACGTTAACAATCGGCTCCCCATTCTTCACGGGATCATGATCCTCCTGGGCCCAGATCCCGATTGTTAACCTAATGCAAAAGGTCACCAAACACTGGGCCGCCCTTCTGTAGAGTGCTAGGATAAGAAAGCCTAGAAAACAGGAAGTTTACTCTTCATCGATGTCCCCTTTCTTGAGCCAGGCCAGTAAAACAATGCTTTTTCAGTGGTTAGATGACAGAGAAGTAGTGTGAGGGCAAAAGAATGTGGTTTTGAGAGCCAGGGTTTGCACAGAATCTAAATTCTAGTGCAGCTGGGACCAATGTAAACTAATGTGGCAGAAAAACATGCACACAGACAGTTGGAAATCTTGGAGCGCCGGTCCATGCCCAGTGGTACAGGTGGCTGGAGCTTAGTGTATGGCTTCTAAAACACAAGAAAAAGGGGAAAAAATCAAAGTCATCATCATGTGTTAAAATCATCTGTTTTAACACATCCATAATGTAAGCATCCATCTATCTTACTCAGCAAGAGTATATTATACTTGGGGAGGGGGTGAGAGACAAGCCCCTGTGTCCTGGTCCCAGCAAAGACACCAGTGTCCCATTTGGAAGGGGCCCTTGAATGACCAACTTTTGTTTTGCTCCTCTGATTTAAGAACTGGCCCTACACCCAGGTCTTGTTGACCTTGGCAGTGGACCTCAGATAACTAACCTTTGGATAGCACTTCACAGTTTACACAGTACGTTTTCATCTGCATTATCTTTCTGGCAGGCTTTCTTAAATGGTAACACTTTGCTGAAATTAAATCTGAAAATATCCATGGCTGTTAGCCTCCAAAATTATGTTCTTGGAATGTTCTCAGTGGCTACTATGGAAAGAGAGCTAGACACTGGGAGGCGGAACATAGGGGTTCTGGTTCCAGCTCAGAGATTGATTGGATTTGACAAGATGATCTCAGAGGGCCATCCTGGCCTAACCTCCTACATCAATGAGGCCACTGGTGAATTGTTATTTCCCAGATCCCTTAGGAGATAAAGGAGAAAGGAGTTCCTTGGGAACTCAAAGCAGGGGTTGGGGGTTGGGGGGATGGGTGTGTGTGTGTTGGCAGATTTAACAGATATCTCATCTTTGAACAAACCCTGAAAGTTGCTCAGCCCCACCATTAAAGGCATATATTTGTTCATTCCCTAAGGCAATGGCACCCCACTCCAGTACTCTTGCCTGGAAAATCCCATGGACGGAGGAGAGCCTAGTGGGCTACAGTCCATGGGGTCACTGAGAGTTGGACACGACTCAGTGACTTCACTTTCAGTTTTCACTTCCATGCATTGGAGAAGGAAATGGAAACCCACTCCAGTGTTCTTGCCTGGAGAATCCCAGGGACCGCAGAGCCTGGTGGGCTGCCATCTATGGGGTCGCACATAGTTGGACACGACTGAAGCGACTTAGCAGCAGCAGCAGCAGTAAGCATCCCCTGAACACCTACTAGATGCCAGGCACCGCTGGATACGGAAAATGAAAGGTTTGGGATGACATGCTGGCATAAATCCCTGTTCTTGACCTTATAAATGTTTAAGTGCTCTACTCACTAGCTGCTATTGCAGCACTACTGGCATCACCTTATCCAGAGGCTGAGGAGGCTGGGACATTTACCCAGCAACTCCTGCCCTTACTGGTTAAGGGTCACCCCCGGGGAGGCCAAGGAGAGGTGAGGTGAGGTGAAGTCGCTCAGTCATGTCCGACTCTTTGCGACCCTGTGGACTGTAACCTACTAGGCTTCTCCGTCCATAGGATTCTCCAGGCAAGAATACTGGAGTGGATTGCCATTTCCTTCTCCAGAGGATCTCGAACCCGGGTCTCCCACATTGGAGGCAGACGCCTTAACCTCTGAGCCACCAGGGAAGCCTCCGGGAGGCCAAACCTTCAATTAATTCCTACAGGAAGGGAAGAAGAGCAAGTATTCAGTGTGGTGGGCAGTGATGGCGGGTGCAGTAACTCAGGTGGGCTGAGGAGCAGGCATCAAGATCTGTGACACTTAACACTAGTATGTCCTGGTTTCGTCATCCTTAAGGTGGGTGGGTGATTCTTTGCTTCCATTATTCCATTAATAAACATATATTAAGTGTCTATTGTGCAGGGACCACCCAGTGGGTAGGGACTACCCAGTGAAACCCCCCACCCCCCTAAAGAGCTCACAGGCTAGTGGGGAAACATTTGTCCACCTGAGAGTAGAATACTTTGGAGAAGGAAATGGCAACCCACTCCAGTATTCTTGCCTGGAGAATCCCATGGACAGAGGAGCCCTACAGTCCATGGGATCACAAGAGTCAGACACAACTTAGCCACCAAACCACCACCATCCGATACATAGTGCCTATTCTATGCCAGGTACTGCTCTAGGATTACTGGAGGGGGAAAAAATAGATAGAAATCTGTGTTCTCAAGGATCTTACATCTGGGGAAGGGAGGAAAAAAATGAAACAAATAAATGATAGCATTTTTTAGATAATGTTGAGTAACTTATGGAGAGAAATTAAGCAGAGAGGGGATGTGATGAGTGGTGGGGATGGGGGGTTGCAATTTTAAATAGGAAGATCATGGAAGACCTCACAGTTGAGCAAAGACTTGACAATAGATAAAGAGCCAGATGGTTATCTGAAGGAAAATCATGTAGACAGAGGGAAGAACAAAACCCTGAAACTTTAAACATGCTTGGACTATTTATGGAATAGCAAGGCCTGTGAAACAGGGTCAGAAGGAGTGAGACAGGGCACAGTAAGAAAGCTGAAAAAGTAACTGGGGGTGGTGGGTATCATCTGGGGTCCTGTGGGTTTTTTTAAGGACTCTGGCATTTACTCAGTTAACGTTTAGCTGTTAGAAATTTTAAGCAGAGAAGTGACATGATCTGACTTATATTTAAAAGGATCACTGGCTGCTGAGTTGAAATCAATTGCAGGAGAGTGAAGAAATAAGCAAGACCAAGGAATAGGCTGTTGCAATAATCCAGGTGGGGCGAGATAATGTTCTGGATCACAGCACATGGAGGGCATAATCTGGATTTATTTTTAAGATAGAGCCAATAGGTTTTGAATGGGTAGAGTGAGAAGAATGGAGTCAGTTACGACTCCAAAGTTCTGGGCCTGAGCACAAGGAAGTGTGAGGCGCCATTCACTGAGATAGGAAAGCCTGGGGAGGACAAATGCAGGGTGGGATAGGGGGAGGAGAGGCACTCTGTTTGGCACATAATAACTTTTGAGATGCCTATTAGAAATCCAAATGGGAATGTCGACTTGGATATACAAGTCTGGAGTCCAGGGGAGAGATCCAGACTGGAACGAGAAATTAAGTGCCATCATTGTGGAGAGAGTATTTAAAACAGACTGGATGAGATCACTAAGGCAATAAGTCTAGATAGAAAAAAGAAAGCCCGGAGACACTCCAAGATTAAGAGGTTGGGGAAATGAAGAACCATCAGAAGAGACTGCGAAAGAGTGGCTGGTGAAGTAGGGATAACCAGGAGGGTATTTCCAGGAGGCAGGAGATCAGCTACAGCAGGTGCTTCTGATGTGTCAGGCACGGTGAGGATGGGGACTCAGTTGACAACTCGGAGGTCATGGGTCACTTGCACAGGCCTTTTCTATGGAGTAAGAGAGATAATAGAGAGAGCTGATTGATGCTACTAGAGAGCCAAAGGAGGCTTGCATTTAGTCTCCGTTGGGGGCAGAGATCTAAAAAAGCTCCATTGATTGCAAAATCCTGGGTTTGAGTTCAGCCCGGTCTCTCTCACTGCTGCTGCTGCTAAGTCACTTCAGTCGTGTCTGACTCTATGCAACCCCATAGACGGCAGCCCACCAGGCTCCCCCATCCCTGGGATTCTCCAGGCAAGAACACTGGAGTGGGTTGCCATTTCCTTCTCCAGTCTCTCTCACTAAGCCCTTCCATTCTCAAACTCTCAAAATCTGAGAGGCTTAGGAATCCTGGCCAGTATCCTGCTCAGAAGGTTTAGGGTGAGCCATTTGAGGATAAAAGAGAAGAGATGAAGATGCTGTTACCAACACCTTTCCCATCCCAATGGGACTCTATTCTTGTTTTGTGCTCTTAAATTTCTTTTTCTGAAATGTTAAGTGTTTTTTTAAATAACTTTTTTCATATTACACAATTAGCATATGTTCCTTGTAGAAAAACAGAAAAAAACCATAGCCCAAATTTAAAACTACTCTGAAAACTCAACATGGAGACCATAGCTAACACTTTACATCTTTTCAGAAGGCTTTTCTCTGTAATGTTATTCAAATGGAAAATGTGGCTATACCATATATTGTACATAGTTTTGAAATTTATTTTTAACCATATATTTTAAACATCCTTCCATATCATGAAATATTCTCTTATAATTCCTGACCACATCCTATCCCTAACTTCACAAGTCTTATGACATATGTAAGCAATCCCCTTCATTGGAGATTAAGGCACCACAAATATATATCCAAAATCAAGCCAAGTGATGTCCAAATTGGACATCAAAATCAAATTGACAAAAAATAATAATTTGAGCTTTTCCTAGTGTTCCCAATTAGCAGCCAACTCCTATTAATTTTATCTTCTATTAAGAACTACTTCTCAAGCCCATCTCCATCGTCACTGTCATAATCACTTCCCCATCACCTCTCACCTGCACTTTTGCTGGCACCCCTTAACAGGTCTTACCACATCTACTCCTATCCCATTGCCACTCTTCTCCATATTGTAATCAGAGTGATTTTTTTTTTAGCCCAACTCATTCCCTTTCTTGAGACTTTAATGACACCCATTGGAATACCTAAAATTTAAAAGACTAACCATATAAAATGTTGGCAAGTATGCAATGCTGGTAGGACTGTAAAATGGTACAGCCACTCTGAATATCTGTTTGATAATTCCTTTTTTTCTAGAAACAAGTAATATTTTGAGTTGGTAAAATGCTTTTTTGAACACACATTTCTGGTATCTGGGACAGAGAACAATATCCATTTTTGTGCAACTCCTGCAGCACTGGTTTCATCTACACCACCTCTCTTACCTAAGTATTAAAAACATTTGACATTGTTCTTCTATGTCTTCACAACACACCCCTGTGCGGTAAGTAGTATTGACCCCATTCTACAGAAGGGGAAGTCGAGGTACAGAAAGATTTAGTGCCTCCTCGAAAGCCGCGTGGCATGGCGTGATGTGGCAGCACTTCAATGTTTGGCAATTTCTTATCAAAATAAACATGCATCTACTCTGTGATCCAGCAATTTCAACTTAAAGTATTTATGCAAGAGAGAGATAAATGTGTTCACAAAAAGACCTCTGCAAGAACATTTGTGTAAGCTTTATTCCCAATTACCAAAATAACCCAAAAGTCTACCAACAGGAGTGGTATCCATATCCATACCACAAAATACTACTCAACAATTAGAAAGAAAGAATGAACCATGATATTCTTAGTTGTAGCAAGGTAGCAAGGGATGGGTGGGCATTTTATTTTATGCTAATTTCCCCCCCAAAAAATATCTCTAGTCATTTCTTGGGATAAAACCAAAATCCTTAACTTGGCCTTACAAGACAAGTCCTTGCCTATCTCTTCAGCTTCACCCTACACAATTCACTCCATTATGTTCTATGCTCCAGTGCCCCAGCCTTCTTCTGTACCTTGCTCCTTCTTGCTCTAGCCTTGATACAAACTGTTCCCTGGACCTGAAATGTTACACTATCTCTGCATGCTCAGTCCTTTGCGACCCCGGGGACTGTAGCCTGCCAAGCTACATTTCCTCCTCAAGGGTATTTTCCTGACCTAGGGATCAAGCCCACGTTTCCTGCATTAGCAGGCAGATTCTTTACCACTGAGACACCTGGGAAGCCACACTGCCTCTGCATCCATCCCTAACCTCCACCTAGCTCAATCTCCACACATACTTTAATCTCACTTCTGAGGTCTCCCCAGAGGCAGACAATCAGCTAATCCTGCAAACAAATAAATAAGTTTAATTTCCTTGCCTTCCTAGATGTGTTCTTTTCTCCCATTATATACCTTCCAGCACTCATTATCTTTTTTTCACAGCACATCTCACAATTCTTAATTATTCACTTATTTGAAAAATTAGTTAATCTTCTCCAATAGGCTGTAAATTTCATGAAGGCAGGACGATACAGTTTTGCTGCTTTCTCTCCAACATAGGTGATTTTAAAACATCTGTTAAACAAGTAAGCACTGTAAGGTATATATTTATTCATTTATGACTTTCAGGACAATTTCTTAGATGGATTGTTTGGGCAAAGGGTAGAAACAGTTTAAGGATTTTCATACGTACTGCAAAAGGCTCACCAAAAAAAAAAAATTATTAATTTGTATCTGTATCAGTAGGAGACTACTTGGTTCTCACAACCTTTGTCCACACTGGGCATTATTTACGTTCACATGTCTATTTGCCATTCCTATCTATTCATTATTTATTCAAACGTTATTTATTGAGTACCTATTACATATCAGGTACCAAGCTGAGTGAATTAGATCAGTAGTTTTTATATTTTTTGTTTATACATCCTATAAAAGAATTTTGAAAAGCAAGGTAGCCTTTAGCATTACTTTAAGTTAACATTTAAAATTTCCATCATATTATTAAAAGTTGAAAATACATAATTTCCAGTATATTGTAAGTTCTGACATTTTGAAGTGTAATTATTTGCATTTAACCACAGCCTTGTCTAACTCAATGAAACTATGAGCCATGCTGTGTAGGGCCACCCAAGACAGACAGGTCATGGTGGAGAGGCCTGACAGAATGTGGTCCACTGGAGAAGGGAAAGGCAAACCACTTCAGTATTCTTGCCTTGAGAACCCCATGAACAGTATGAAAAGGCAAGAAGATTCGACACTGAAAGAGGAATTCCCCAGGTCAGTAGGTGCCCAATATGCTACTGGAGATCAGTGGAGAAATAACTCCAGAAAGAATGAAGGAATGGAGCCAAAACAAAAACAACACCCAGTTGTGGATGTGACTGGTGATGGAAGTAAGGTCCAATGCTGTAAAGAACAATATTGTATAGGAACCTGGAATGTCAGGTCCATGAATCAAGGCAAACTGGAAGTGATCAAACAGGAGATGGCAAGAGTGAACGTTGACATTCTAGGAATCAGTGAACTAAAATGGACTGGAATGGGTGAATTTAATTCAGATGACCATTATATCTACTACTGTGGGCAAGAATCCCTTAGAAGAAATGGAGTAGCCATCATAGTCAAGAAAAGATTCCGAAATGCAGTACTTGGATGCAGTCTCAAAAACGACAGAATGATCTCTGTTCATTTCCAAGGCAAACCATTCAATATCACAGTAATCCAAGTCTATGCCCCGATCAGTAATGCTGAAGAAGCTGAAGTTGAATGGTTCTATGAAGACCTATAAGACCTTCTAGAATTAACACCCAAAAAAGATATCCTTTTCATTATAGGGGATTGGAATACAAATGTAGGAAGTCAAAAAACACCTGGAGTAACAGACAAATTTGGCCTTAGAGTACAGAAAGAAGCAGGGCAAAGGCTAATAGAGTTCTGCCAAGAGAATGCACTGGTCATAGCAAACACCCTCTTCCAACAACACAAGGGAAGACTCTACACATGGACATCACTTTGCAGCCAAAGATGGAGAAGTTCTATACAGTCAGCTAAAACAAGACCAGGAGCTGACTGTGGCTCAGATCATGAACTCCTTATTGCCATATCCAGACTGAAATTGAAGAAAGTAGGGAAAACCAATAGACCATTCAGGTATGACCTAACAAATCCCTAACAATTATACAGTGGAAGTGATAAATAGATTTAAGGGACTAGATCTGATAGACAGGGTGCCTGATGAACTATGGACAGAGGTTCATGACATTGTACGGGAGACAGGGAGTAAGACCATCTCCAAGAAAAAGAAATGCAAAAAAGCAAAATAGCAGTCTGGGGAGGCCTTACAAGTAGCTGTGAGTAGAAGAGAAGCTAAAAGCAAAGGAGAAAAGGAAAGATATAAGCATCTGAATGCAGAGTTCCAAAGAATAGATAGCAAGGAGAGATGAGAAAGCCTTCCTCAGTCATCAGTGCAAAAAAATAGAGGAAAACAATAAAATGGGAAAGACTAGAGATCTCTTCAAGAACATTAGAGACACCAAGGGAACATTTTATGCAAAGATGGGCACAATAAAGGACAGAAATGGTATGGACCTAACAGAAGCAGAAGATATTAAGAAGAGGTGGCAAGAATACACAGAAGAACTGTACAAAAAAGATCTTCACGACCCAGCTAATCACGCACAATGGTGCGATCACTCACCTAGAGCCAGACATCCTGGAATGTGAAGTCAAGTGGGCCTTAGGAAGCATCACTACAAACAAAGCTAGTGGAGGTGATGGAATTCAGTTGAGCTATTTCAAATCCTGAAAGATGATGCTGTGAAAGTGCTGCACTCAATATGCCAACAAATTTGGAAAACTCAGCAGTGGCCACAGGACTGGAAAAGGTCAGTTTTCGTTCCAATCCCAAAGAAAGGCAATGCTAAAGAATGCTCTAACTACCGCACAACTGTACTCATCTCACACGCTAGCAAAGTAACACTCAAAATTCTCCAAGCCAGGCTTCAACAGTATGTGAACCATGAACTTCCAGATGTTCCAGCTGGTTTTAGAAAAGGCAGAGGAATCAGAGATCAAATTGCCAACATCTGCTGGATCATGGAAAAAGCAAGAGAGTTCCAGAAAAACATCTATTTCTGCTTTATTGACTATGCCAAAGCCTTTGACTATGTGGGTCACAATAAACTGTGGAAAATTCTGAAAGAGATGGACCTACCAGACCACTTGACCTGCCTCTTGAGAAACCTATATGCAGGTTAGGAAGCAACAGTTAGAACTGGACATGGAACAACGGACTGGTTCCAAATAGGATAAGGAGTATGTCAAGGCTGTATATTGTCACTGTGCTTATTTAACTTATATGCAGAGTACATCATGAGAAATGCTGGGCTGGATGAAGCACAAATTGGAATCAAGATTGCTGGGAGAAATATCAATAACTTCAGATATGCAGATGACACCACCCTTATGGCAGAAAGTGAAGAGGAACTAAAGAGTCTCTTGATGAAAGTGAAAGTGGAGAGTGAAAAAGTTGGCTTAAAGCTCAACATTCAGAAACAAAGATCATGGCATCCAGTCCCATCACTTCATAGCAAATAGATGGAGAAACAGTGGAAACAGTGGCAGACTTTATTTTGGGGGGCTCCAAAAATCACTGCAGATGGTGACTGCAGCCATGAAATTAAAAGATGCCTACACCTTGGAAGAAAAGTTATGACCAATCTAGACAGCATATTAAAAAGCAGTGACATTACTTTGCCAACAAAGGTCCGTCTAGTCAAGGCTATGGTTTTTCCAGTGGTCATGTATGGATGCGAGAGTTGGACTATAAAGAAAGCTGAGCGCCAAAGAATTGATGCTTTTGAACTGTGGTGTTGGAGAAGACTCTTGAGAGTCCCCTGGACTGCAAGGAGATCAGTCCTGGGTGTTCACTGATGCTGAAGCTGAAACTCCAATACTTTGGCCACCTCATGCAAAGAGTTGACTCATTGGATAAGACCCTGATGCTGAGAGGGATTGAGGGCAGGAGGAGAAGGGGACGACAGAGGATGAGATGGTTGGATGGCATCACTGACTCAATGGACATGAGTTTGAGTAAACTCCAGAAGTTGTTGAGGGACAGGGAGGCCTGGCGTGCTGCAGTCATGGGGCTGCAAAGAGTCAGACATGACTGAGCAACGGAACTGAGCACAGGGTCAATCCCTTGGTCAGGAAGATCCGATCCCCTGGAGAAGGAAATGGCAACCCACTCCAGTATTCTTGCCTGGGAAATCCTATGGGCAGAGGAGCCTGGTGGGCTACAGTCCAGGGGGTCACAAAAAGTTGGACAAAGCTGAGCAACTGAGCACACATATCATACGTTGTATACGACACACTAAATAACTCCCTTTGGCGGTAAGCCTTTACAAGTTAGAAAATTATGCTGTATAGAG
Organism: Oryx dammah; assembly: GCF_014754425.2. NCBI lineage: Eukaryota > Metazoa > Chordata > Mammalia > Artiodactyla > Bovidae > Oryx > Oryx dammah. The sequence continues at coordinate 75,548,484 of NW_024070186.1, read as the reverse complement.
TGATTACTACAATTATTAGCTCATAACTGATCAAAACAGCATAAATATACAGCCAAATCTGATATGTAATTATGAAACATAAAAAGTAAAAATTTGTCAGAAAAGAAAAACTCTCAGTGATCTTGTTGGGATAGAAGTGTTGTTTTTTCCATTTCTTCACTTCAAGAATGAGACAGGGTTTAACATCGGTTTTGTTCCTAATTTTCAATTTAAAGTAAATGCTAAGAAATATCATGTGACAGAAAGTGCTAGCTGTCCACCAAAACAAGATTTCTTCTTCCTTGGTAATAGATTGCAGGCAGACAAGTGGCTGGAGTACATTTCCCAGTATCCCTAGTAGTGGGCTAGGCCAGTTATCAATGTATTACCTCTCAGCTCAAATTCATCCTTTTTGTTTGCTCTGTGAAACAGATCTGGGCCCTTTAAACATCTTTCCTTTGTTAGCTGGCACTGAATCTCTGTCGACAGAGGGCACAGGTGTGACATTAAAGGGGAAGAGGGTTTAATTCCTAGTTTGTGTGTGCAGTCTCTTGACATGATCAAGCTTCCCCATTGTCCAGCTGCTGCAGGGCACAGTAGCCAGCTTCCAGCAGCTTTCTATGGCACCACTTATCTTGGGTGATTTTGCAGCAGAGTGCCTCTGACTCCTGCCATGCTCAGAGCTTCTCCAGTGCCTGTGAGGATTCCTGCAATACACAGCAGTCAGCAGTACCCAGGAACCAGCAGCTCCTTTGGCATCATTCCCTCCCAGGCAGTTAGATAGCGTAGGGCAAAGGCAGATTTCCAAGTTCCACCAGTCAGACATTTGTCTGGCTTTTGGTGAGCCATAGCCATGATCTCTATTGCAGTTTTACATTGTCTGAACCCTGCACATTCCAAAAAAAAGTTTCACTTTTGCTTGGCTTCCTTCTGGAAGATAACCTCTAAGCTTAGAAAATTCTGCTTGAGAAGGGTGACTCTGTTTACCTAGGACCTTGGGCCTTACTGGTGGTCTGTGCTAACATTGTGACTTATGGTGGGGTGGAAGGGGGAGGCCTTGGACCACATAGTATCAGTTGGCCTCTGGAGACTCAGTAACCAAGGTCACCCATGTGGGCAGTAAGCCTTAGACAGCAAGGCTCAGGTGATCTTCTGTTATTGGCAGTACTTCATAAATATATTCACACATCACTGCTGGGAGAATTAAATGCTGTCCATATGACTGCCCTGGAACAGGACAAGTGGAAGCTTGCAACAGGGTCTCCCCTAGACTCTGCCTAGTGCCTTTTTCCTTGCTGATTTTAATCTATATTCTTTTATTCTCATAAACCATAACCCAGAGTACAGTAGCCTTTCTGAGTTCTTTGAGTCCTTCTCACAAATCATTGAACCTGGGTGTGCTTTCAAATACATTTCTCCAACGAGTGTGACTCAGCCCAGAGGGTGGAGAAGGAGGGTCCCTTCCTTGGGCACTCCATCTCAGCTCTATGAATAGTATCTGCTCTTTATCTGCTATTTCTTTACTTCTGAATGACCAATCTCATTATTTCAATCTCCTGTCACAGTTAATAAACTCTTCCTATTCAAATTACTTTGTGGGTTCTCTCTTGAATGGACTCAGATAGAAACGGTGGTCATGTTACTTAGTTCTCTCTCAGGGGGAATAATGTGTGCTATTTCTGGACTGGGCTTCCCTAGTGGCTTAGCAATAAAGAATCCATCTGCAATGCAGGAGATGCAGGTTTGATTCCTAGGTCGGGAAGATCCCCCTGGAGGAGGAAATGGCAACCCACTTCAGTATTCTTGTCTGGGAAATCCCACTGATAGAGGAGCCTGGCGGGCTACAATCCACGGGGGTCTCAAAGAGTCAGACATGACTTAGTGACTAAACAACGATTTCTGGACTAGGGCTATTAAGAAAGCATGTGTGCTTCCTCCATGCACTATTCCAGTTGGATGTAGATGATGACAAGATACTGTAGGATGATGGAGGCACAAGGTGGGAGAAGCCAGGGTCTCTGATTCACCACCTGCAGAACTCCTGCCAACTAAAAAATAGCAGTGATGATGTTTAAACCATGTTTGAGTCTATTTGTAATAACAGTTTAACTTACCCTAATTAATTCACCTTGGTCACTTAAACAAGTACTGAGGAATGGAAGGGGTTGTGTGTGTGTTGCTGCTGTTGTCATTTTAATAGAAGTGCCATTCCATTCTTGGAGGTAAAGGTGAAGTCACTCAGTCGTGTCCGACTCTTTGCGACCCCATAGATTGTAGCCTACCAGGCTCCTCAGTCCGTGGGATTTTCCAGGCAAGAGTACTGGAGTGGGTTGCCATTCTTGGAAGTCTTTTCAAATTCTATGCCAAAATTCACACACTGATCTTTCATCAGAAATTACCTATCAACTAACAGCTCTATTAGGCTCTCCTACAATTGTTGAAAATAAAAGATTGAAAACAATTTAACTTGACAAAAGTAAAAGTTACCAGTTATTAGAATCTAATCATTTTTTCAATTTTTAATAAGTATACCAAAAAGGTTTTACCAAATGCTTCTGCATCAGTGGTTCTCAAAAATGTGGATTTCAGATGAGCTACATTAGCATCATCTGGCAGTTTATTAGAAATGCAGTTTCAGGCCCCACCCCAGGCCTGCAGAATCAGAAACTCTGGAGGCAGGACCAGCAATCTTGTGTTTTACCAACAAGCCCTCTAAGTGTTTCTGATGCAAGCTGCCCCTTATGTCTATGATTCTTTCACCTGGACTCGTATTTAATCTGACAATTTCCAACAGGGTTCAAATATTGAAATATGAACCTCAATGTATCTTTACCATTTGTATCAGGTATCCATTAGCACACAACAGTATTACCACAAACACAGTTGCTTCAAACAGCACACATTTATTTTCTCCTAATTCCTGTGAATCAGGAGTCCCGGAACAACTGAACCAGGTCATGTACTTCAGGGTCTCACATGGCTGCAGTCAAGTGTCAACTGGGACAGCAGTCTCCTCTGGGGCACACTGGGGACAGGATCAACTACTAAATTCATGTGGTTGTTGGCAGATTTTATTTCTTTTAATTTAATTGACTAATTTAATTGAATTGAAAATCTTTTCCACAAGCCATGGGTGGTTTGGGGGATGATTCAAGGGCCTTACATCTATTGTACACTTTGTTTCTATTATTATTACTTAGCTCCACCTCTGATGATCAGGCATTAGATCTCGAAGGTTGGAGACTCTTGATTTAGATCATTCAATACTAGACATTCTGAAAAATGTTTAACAGAACATCTTTGGCAGAGCTGGAACTCATGATCAAACCTATCAGCCAAACATGACTATGTACTACTTTCTAGTGGAAATGGTATGATGTCATTTTTCAAATCAATGTGTCAATAAATAAGAAACAATATAAAAAGCTTGGAATATGTTTTGTAGCACATAATGTAAGAAAGATTACTAAAAGATCAAGGTCAAGATCAAATTGATGCAGAGCTAATATAATTAATCATATCAGTTATCAAAGCAGGATGATAATGGTAGAATTCATTATCTTCTAATTATCTAGTGTAATATGTGACTAAAGTTATCAGTTATTATTAATGGGATGAGTGTTACTGACAGCAACGTGCTCTTTCAGTAAATGTGTGTTCATGTGAATGTTGAACTCTAGTGGACAGTTTTTTGGGATAATGCAATCAAATAATGCATTAAAAAGTCAAAATAGCTCCATTTACTTCATTAGACAATATGATTAAATTTCCCATGTATTTAATTAAAAAGAAAGGTATATATTGCTAAAACTAATTGGCCTGGCAGCTAGCATATAATTTTATTTTTAGTTAATAGCAGCTGGCAAATCTTATTATAAGCTGAAATAAGATGAGTATTGACTATAATCGTAATGCACATTTCACAATATGATTTGACAAAATAGGTTTTAACTATTTAACTGAATGATACATACCAAATTTGCCAACATGTGAGATTTTTCATAAGAATGTATTTTGTGGGCTTTGAGATATTTCCTTTGCAAATTTGTCTTATTTCAAGTCTACGAAAAGTTGTAAAAATAATATAATGAACATAAGAACATACTTCATTTAAATTCATCTATCCTTCTACCTACTTACATACTTTTCAGTGAAAAGTGTATGAAGTGCAAGCTCTTAAGTGAATGGACATTTTCTGAGCCTGTTGTCTAATAGATTGTCCCACAAGCTGAATTTGATGTTTTCTCATGGTTGCATTCACATTAAACATTTTTGGCAGGACTGCTACTTACGTGTTATTATGTTTCCTACTACATCACCTCAACAGACACATGACATCAATTTACCCTGATGTAACTGATGCTGAGTTTTGTCACTTGGTTAATGTACAGATGCCAAAACAAAAGGTACTATAAAAGTACTTGGTACCCTACTCATAATTAATAAGCAGCCTGTTCCTCAACTAAATTTCACCTGATTTTATTATCCTCTGATAACCTGGCTGAATAAATAAATATACACATTGGTTTTTGCCTAATGTTGATTTTCTAGTGTGTCTTGAAAGGTGAGTATATCCAGAAAACTTTGTAGATACATTTAAAAAATTAATATCCTTAATCTGCATTGCTTCAGTTGTTAGAGAGGCAACTCTTTCCAGATAGTGATTGATCCTAGGAATGAGAGTTGAGGACATCTGAAAAGAATTCCCTCTCTCTTAGGTCAGGTCCTCCAGAAGCAGAGCCTGAGACTGGGATTCTGTGCAAAGGATTTATTGGGAAGTTTTCTCAGGAGAGAAGTAAAGGCAGTCGAAAAGGGCAAGGGGGCAGGCTAGGCAAGAATGCTCTAGAAGAGCGGTCCCCAACCTCTGGGATCTAATGCTTGATGATCTGAGGTGGAACTGATGTAATAATAATAGAAATAAAATGCACCATAAATGCAATGTGCTTGGGTGCATGCTCAGTTGCTCAGTTGTGTCCAACTCTTTGCAACACTATGGACTCTTTGCAACCTTATGGAATCACCAGGCTCCTCTCTCCATGGAATTTTCCCAGCAACAATCTGGAATGGGTTGCCGTTTCCTCCTCCAAGGGATATTCCTGACCCAAGATCAAACCCATGTCTCCTGCATTGCAGGCAGATTCTTTACTACTGAGCCACCAACAATGTGCTTGCATCATCCCAAAATCATCAGCCCCTCCCACCCCCTGTCCTGGTCCATAGAAAAATTATCTTCCACGAAACCATCCCTACTGTAAAAAAGGTTGGAGACTGCTGCTCTAGAATATAGTCTTACTCTGAGAAAAGAAAATTGCCCTTTTTCAATTACACGACAGTCAGTCACTAGCAGAGTCGGGGGGGCCCAGGGAGCATAGCCTCCCTGGTAGGAGGGCTCTTCTGTGTGACCAAGAGCAATTCTCCAAAGAAGAGGGCAGCTAAAAATTATTACCAGCCAACACTCACAGCACATTCAAATTCAAAATGTTTAAAACATTGAGCCAACTAAGCAAAAGTTACCTGAAAATAAATTTCCTCTAATTAATGAAACTTGGAACAGATAAATAGGTCAATGAAAAAGATTAGAGAGATACACTCATATCATTTTATATATGATAAAAACATTATTTCAAGTCAGTGGATTTTTTCAGTTAGGGGTCTTTTGCTGGCAAGTGAAAACTATAACAGTGTATGTATAAATTGGCTTAGGTCACTGAAAAGTCCAGGGGTAAGACACAGTTGGATCCATAGGCTAGGATATTTTCATCAGTATCTAGTCTCTTTCCATCACAATGCTTTTTCATTTTATTAGTTTCATCCTTGGGCTACACATGGTGGAAGTCCCTGAAAACCCAGGCTTACACTTTTACAGCTTCAAGTCCAACAGAAAAAAAGTGTCTCTTCTGAACTAATACCAATGAAAGTCTTAACACTGAATCATCTTGTCTCTGATCTTCTTAGCTTGGGTCATGCCGCAGCCCTGAACCAATATCCGTGGGCCAGGGAGACGATACTAAGGTGGATTTACATACCCAACCCTAGTGTCAGTTCCAAACAAGCCATGTGGACTAAGAGGAGGTTCCCCAAGGAAACTCAAGGGGCTGCTATTAAAAAAAGAGGCAAAGGATTCTGGGCAGGAGGCAAAAACAACAGATGTTTCCCATAAACTGATTATTCAGTAAAGATGTTGAGACATCTGATAAGCCATCTGAAAAGACCAAGGTTGGGGAGCGCAGAGAGAAGAGAGGCACCTACTTATTCTTTACATCAAAATAAATTCCAGATGATTTTAAAATTTTTATGTAAAAAGGAAAATCACAGAAGTACATGACTAAGTAATTTTAAAAGCTGAGAGTAAAGACAGTCTATTAAAGCATGACACAAAACACAGAAACTATAGAGGATGATACTGATAAAAGTTGACCACAAAAAACCTTAAAAGCTTTTGTACATCAAAAGTATACTGAATGAGATAAGATTCACAATGAAGGTATAATAGTTATGAAAATCTAAATACAATGTAATGTAACAACAGCCATTATATACCATAAATTATAAAAGATATAAGAAATAAACACAAACATATTAGTAGGAAATTTTAATTTACCTCTCTCAGTCCATGACAGGTCAAGAGGCTAAACAAAGATGGATAAGATCCTTTATATACATAAGTATTAGTAAAGAAGTCTGATAGACAAAATTTCAACTCTGCACCCTGAAAAAAAGAATACTTTCTCCCTCCCCCAAGGGCCCATGAAACATTCACAAAATTCCATGAAGTGTTAGGCTGTAAGAAAGCATACTCAGATCAATACACAATTTAAAAAAAAAACAAACACTACAGCAACAATAAGAATCAGAAACTAAAAATCCTTCCACCTTAAAAAAAAAAAGAATGTTAAAATTCTATCTTTAACATTTCTTGGGCTTAAGGGAGAATAACAACTAAAAGTGCACTCTGTCTAGAAACAATAATAATGAAAACAGCATATCGGAACCTAGAATTAAGCAATGTGCAGAGGAAATTCCATATCTTTATTTGTACTGATAAAGAAGATAGAAGAGAAACCAATTTAAGTATATGACCCCAAAATTATAAAAAGAACAAGATAAAGAAGAGTAGAAGAAGAATAAATCAATGTGTTGCATGCGTGCTAAGTGGCCTCAGTCGTATCCAACTCTTTGCGAACCTATGGACTGTAGCCCACCAGACTCCTCTGTCCGTAGAATTCTCCAGGCAAGAATACTGGAGTGGGTTGCCTGCCCTCCTCCAGGGGATCTTCACGACCCAGGGATAGAACCTGCATCTCTTATGTCTTCTGCATTGGCCAGGTGGGTTATTTACCACTAGCACCAGCTGGGAAGCCCAAATCAATGTGTTAGGAAATTGAAAATAGTAAAAATAAGAATAAGTCAAGATGAAATGAATAAAAGAAAAAATGCTTAAAATTTAACCAATCTTATTAAGAAAAAAAAAGAATATGGCAGACAGAATAATGACGTCCCAAAGATGCTCACACTCTAACCGCTAAAACCTGTGACTATGTTACCTTACGTGGCAAAAGGGACTTTGCAGATGTGATTAGGATGAAGGACCTAGAGATGCAGAGAGTTTTCTGAATTATCCAGGTGGATTAAACCTAATCTATGAGTTCTTAAAATCAGAGGACTTTTCCTGGTTGTGACCAGAGAGAGAGGTGATGGGTCAGAGACATGTGAGACTTTGTCCTGCCATTACTGGTTTTTGAAGATGGAAATAGGAGACCAGAAGCCAAGGAACACAGGTGGTGGCTAGAAACTGGAAAAGGCAAACAATCGGCTTCTCTTCTAGAGCCTCCGGAAAGAGACACAGCCCTGCGGACATCCTGATTTTTAGGCTGGTGATGACCAAGTTGGATTTCTGACATACTGAAATTTAAGATGATGAGCTACTATGCTTGCGGTAATTTGTTACAGCAGAAAAGCAGCAGCAACAACAACAATAAAACTAATTCAATGAGAAAGTGAAACTTCACAAAATAAGAAATGACAAGAGAGAAATAAACCTGGCATTAGAGAAAATTTAAAAATCATGAAACTGATTTGTTAATTCTATGCAGATAACTTTGAAAATGTGAATGAAATGAATACATTTCTAGGAGAATACAATTCTCTTAAATCAACTCCAGAACAGGTAGAAAATAAATATAGACCAGTTTCTACAAAAAAGAGCTGAGAAATTTATCAGTGAGCTACTCGCTCAAAAAGCAGCACACTCAGAGAATTTTGTAGGGACTTTTTACCAGCCATTCAAGTTGATACTGCCAGTGTTATTTAAACTATTCCACAGCTTAGGGGAAAAAAAGAAAACTTGTAAATGTTTTTCATAATAAAAATATAATATCAATACACCAAGACAGAATGCACAAGAGAGATAAATCTAATAAATATGAATGCAAAATACATAAATAAATATTAACAAATAGACCCAGCAGCATTTAAAAAAATAATAATAAAGCCTATGTGAGTTTTAATCTGTGAACACACAGATGGTTCAATACTAACAGACCTATCAGTATCACTTCACTTCACTTCAGTCGCTCAGTCGTGTCTGACTCTTTGTGACCCCACGAATCGCAGCACGCCAGGCCTCCCTGTCCATCACCAACTCCCGGAGTTCACTCAAACTCACGTCCATCGAGTCGGTGATGCCATCCAGCCATCTCATCCTTCTCCTCCTGCCCCCAATCCCTTCCAGCATCAGAGTCTTTTCCAATGAGACAACTCTTCACATGAGGTGGTCAAAGTACTGGAGTTTCAGCTTCAGCATCAATCCTTCCAAAGAACACCCAGGACTGATCTCCTTTAGAATGGACTGGTTGGATCACCTTGCAGTCCAAGGGACTCTCAAGAGTCTTCTCCAACACCACAGCTCAAAAGCATCAATTCTTCGGGGCTCAGCTTTCCTCACAGTCCAACTCTCACATCCATACATGACCACTGGAAAAACCATAGCCTTGACTAGACGGACCTTTGTTGACAAACTAATGTCTCTGCTTTTGAATATGCTATCTAGGTTGGTCATAACTTTCCTTCCAAGGAGTAAGTGTCTTTTAATTTCATGGCTGCAGTCACCATCTGCAGTGATTTTGGAGCCCAAAACAATGAAGTCTGTCATTGTTTCCACTGTTTCTCCATCTATTTGCCATGAAGTGATGGGACCGGATGCCATGATCTTTGTTTTCTGAATGTTGAGCTTTAAGCCAACTTTTTCACTCTCCTCTTTCACTTTCATCAAGAAGCTTTTAAGTTCCTCTTCACTTTCTGCCAAAAGGGTGGTGTCATCTGCATATCTGAGGTTACTGATATTTCTCCCGGCAATCTTGATTCCATCTTGTGCTTCTTCCAGCCCCCCGTTTCTCATGATGTACTCTGTATATAAGTTAAATAAGCAGGGTGACAATATACAGCCTTGACGTACTCCTTTTCCTATTTGGAACCAGTCTGTTGTTCTATGTCCAGTTCTAACTGTTGCTTTCTGACCTGCATATAGGTTTCTCAAGAGGCAGGTCAGGTGGTCTGGTATTCCCATCTCTTTCAGAATTTTCCACAGTTTATTGTGATCCACACAGTCAAAGGCTTTGGCATAGTCAATAAAGCAGAAATAGATGTTTTTTCTAGAACTCTCTTGCTTTTTCCATGATCCAGCGGATGTTGGCAATTTGATCTCTGGTTCCTCTGCCTTTTCTCAAACCAGCTTGAACATCTGGATGTTCACAGTTCACATACCGCTGAAGCCTGGCTTGGAGAATTTTGAGCATTTCTTTACTAGTGTGTGAGATGAGTGCAATTGTGTGGTAGTTTGAGCATTGTTTGGCATTGCCTTTGGGATTGGAATGAAAACTGACCTTTTCCAGTCCTGTGACCACTGCTGAGTTTTCCAAATTTGCTGGCATATTGAGTGCAGCACTTTCACAGCATCATCTTTCAGGATTTGAAACAGCTCAACTGAATTCCATCACCTCCACTAGCTTTGTTCGTAGTGATGCTTTCTAAGGCCCACTTGACTTCACATTCCAGGATGTCTGGCTCTAGGTGAGTGATCACACCATCGTGATTATCTTGATCATGAAGATCTCTTTTGTACAGTTCTTCTGTGTATTCTTGCCACCTCTTCTTAATATCTTCTGCTTCTGTTAGGTCCAGACCATTTCTGTCCTTTATCGAGCCCATCTTTGCATGAAATGTTCCCTCAGTATCTCTAATTTTCTTGAAGAGATCTCTAGTCTTTCCCATTCTGTTCTTTTCCTCTATTTCTTTGCATTGATGGCTGAGGAAGGCTTTCTCATCTCTCCTTGCTATTCTTTGGAATTCTGCATTCAGATGCTTATATCTTTCCTTTTCTCCTTTGCTTTTTGCTTCTCTTCTTTTCACAGCTATTTGTAAGGCCTCCTCAGACAGCCATTTTGCTTTTTTGCATTTCTTTTCCATGGGGATGATCTTGATCCCTGTCTCCTGTACAATGTCATGAACCTCATTCCATAGTTCATCAGGCACTCTGTCAGATCTAGGTCCTTAAATCTATTTCTCACTTCCACTGTATAATCATAAGGGATTTGATTTAGGTCATACTTGAATGGTCTAGTGGTTTTCCCTACTTTCTTCAATTTAAGTCTGAATTTGGTAATAAGGAGTTCATGGTCTGAGCCACAGTCAGCTCCTGGTCTTGTTTTTGCTGACTGTATAGAGCTTCTCCATCTTTGGCTGCAAAGAATATAATCAATCTGATTTTGGTGTTGACCATCTGGTGATGTCCATGTGTAGAGTCTTCCCTTGTGCTGTTGGAAGAGGATGTTTGCTATGACCAGTGCGTTCTCTTGGCAAAACTCTTATTAGCCTTTGCCCTGCTTCTTTCTGTATTCCAAGGCCAAATTTGTCTGTTACTCCAGGTGTTTCTTGACTTCCTACTTTTGCATTCCAGTCCCCTATAATGAAAAGGACATCTTTTGGGGGTGTTAGTTCTAAAAGGTCTTGAAGGTCTTCATAGAACCACTCAACTTCAGCTTCTTCAGCATTACTGGTTGGGGCATAGACTTGGATTCCTGTGATATTGAATTGTTTGCCTTGGAAATGAACAGAGATCATTCTGTTGTTTTTAAGATTGCATTCAAGTACTGCATTTCGGAGTCTTTTCTTGACCATGATGGCTACTCCATTTCTTCTGAGGGATTCCTGCCCACAGTAGTAGATGTAATGGTCATCTGAGTTAAATTCACCCATTCCAGTCCATTTTAGTTCACTGATTCCTAGAATGTCGACATTCACTCTTGCCATCTCCTGTTTGACCACTTCCAATTTGCCTTGATTCATGGACCTAACATTCCAGGTTCCTGTGCAATATTGCTCTTTACAGCATCGGACCTTGCTTCTGTCACCAGTCACATCCACAACTGGGTATTGTTTTTGCTTTGGCTCCATCCCTTCATTCTTTCTGGAGTTATTTCTTCACTGATCTCCAGTAGCATATTGGGCACCGACTGACCTGGGGAGTTCCTCTTTCAGTATCTTATCCTTTTGCCTTTTCCTACTGTTCATGGGGTTCTCAAGGCAAGAATACTGAAGTGGTTTGCCATTCCCTTCTCCAGTGGACCACATTCTGTCAGTATAATTTATATTAATTCTATCAGTATAATTTATATTAATAGACCTAAAGGGAAAAATAATATCATTTCCATAGACACTGAAAAGGTATTTGACAAAAGTAAAAGAGCATGCAATTAAATCATAATAAATGTAAAAGGAATGAAGAAATTCAAAAATAATCATTTGGGAATCATTAGGGTAATATAATTAATTCAAGCTAAGACTCATCAAGAATGCTAAAATTAGTACATGAAATGTTTGAGTACCTACAGGATATTTGCAAAGTCTTAGTGTATTTCCCCAAAGATAACAGCAATGGAAAAACTTGGAAAGACGTGGTTAACACCATGAAGTAATGAACTTTAATATCACAGATAATAAGGCAAATCAACATCATGTGCCTCTTGGTATGATGCACGCAGAAAACACAATACCACTTCTGTAGTATTCCTGCCAAAGAAGTATAACCTTAATCTAATCATGAGAAAACGTCAGACAAACTTAAACTGAGGAATTTTCTACAAAGAAGAAAAAAAAAAAACCCAACAACAAAAACCTAGCCTCTACTTTTTTTTTTTTTCTTTAAACATTTATTTATTTGGCTCTACTGGGTGTTAGTTACAGCTTGAGGGATCTTCGATCTTCGTTGAGACGTGCCGAATCTTTAACAAACTCTTAGTTGCATCTAGTTCCCCGACCAGAGATCCAACCCAGATCACCTGTACTGGGAGTGCAGAGTCTTAGCCACTGGACCACCAGGGAAGTCCCTCTACAGTTTCTAAAATGTCAGTGTCTTGAAACACAAAGAAAAAACTGAAGACTGTTCCAGATTAAAAAAAAACAAAAACAAAAATAATTTCTACAGGAACATGACAAATGAATGCAAAGCATGCATGATCCAGAATTTTCCTTTGCTATAAAGGACATTATTGGGACAGTGGGTCAATCTGAATAAGGTCTGCAGATTAAATAATATTATGTTTATATTAATTTTCTTATTTTGATAATTATAATCACATTTATAAAAAATGAAGTATTAATATTTAAGGGTAAAGGAGCACTCTACATGCAACAGCTCAGTAAAACATACATATGAACAAATCCATGTGTAAGAAAACACAGGGGGAAAATAATAGAAATAAGAAGTCAAAGATATAATGAAGGAAATAAAGGGAAAAATATATACATATTAACATATGTTTATGCATTTATATTAGAGAAAGCAAATATTATAAAATGCAAGCATTTGGGAAATCTGGGTAAAGATTATGTGGGAATTCTCTGTACTATTTGTGTGATTTTTAAACAGATTTGATTGTGATAAGGGGAGAGAGAAGTTGATCAAAGTTTGGAGTTTGTTTGGTTTATTTTTTTTTTTTTTCAGTTTTCTGAAGGAGAGAAACTTGAGCATACTTAAATACCAACAGGAAACTGCTGGTGCCAGGGGGAGAGAGAGCAAGAGAGCAAGAAAGGGATAGACCAAATGAAAGATGAGGCAATGGCTGTGACTGTGAAAAACAATACGTGTGGAATACATATAGACTGCAAAAGGGCTTCTATGAAAGAATACAAACCATGACGTCAAGAGCTAAGCACCAAGGCTCACTGATGGAGGCGTTTCAGGAGAAGGCAAGCCAGGAGGCTGGAAGCACGGAGGAATGGAGGAGACCTGAGAGGACCTCTGGACCTGCTCCCTCATTGCTTAGATTCGGAAACGAGGGCCTGGAGACATGAAATTAAGTTCTTTAGATCATAAAGCTAGTTAATGGCAAACATCATTTGCTAACCCCCAATAGTCCATAGTGTCACAAGGAGTCAGACACGACTGAAGCAATTTAGCACTAGCACATCACTGAATTTGTCAACAGGGGAGGTACTGTACCCTTGATGCCATGGAGTGTGTGGGAACCTTTTTGACTGTCATAAGACAAGAGGATGCTGCTGCCATTTAGTGGATGGGGAACTGATGTTAAACTTGCTACAGCAGCCAGAAAGATGTGCACAACGAAAAGAGCACTGTCCAAAACACCAACCGCCCCTCTGTCAGGAAACCTTCCAGAAGTTGTGCCTAGAAATCAGACTTTTGGAGTCAAGGTTCAGGCCACCAGTATTGAGCTATGTGACTGGGCAAGTCACCAGTCCTTCTCATCCATCTTCAAAATGAGCATTTTATAGCAGAAGGAAACTCACATCCTTCAGTCTTTGATTTGTCCTCACATGGGGTTGGCCCCTCAGAGAAGGCCAGCAGCAGTGATGGAGCTGATTCTGCCAATGACACACAGGTGCAGGCAGAATATTACTAAGTCCCCAAATCCTCCACTTTGTAACCTCCTGCGGCTGGGCTGGTTCACAGATTCACTAAGCTAGGCATCTAGCATCTTAGATGGTAACTGTTCTCTTGTTTGTAAAACTCTTTGTAGTTACACAGCCTTTTCATATGTGTTATTTCATTCAATCCTCCCATTAACCTTATGAAATCATTACTACTACAAGTCCAGTTCTATAATTGAAGAGAGAGAGACTAGGTTCAGAGTACAAATGACCTGCCCCAGTAAATGGGTCAGTAGTTGAAAGATGGGGCTTCCCTGGTGGTTCAGATGGTAAAGAATCTGCCTGCAGCATGGCAGACCTGTGTTCGATCCCTGGGTTTGAAAGATACCCTGGAGAAGGGATAGGCTACCCACTTCAATATTCTGGCCTGGAGAATCCCCATGGACAGAGGAGCCTGGTGGGCTACAGTCCACTGGGGTCGCAAAGAGTCAGACACGACTGAGGAACTAACACACACCCACATTTGAAAGACGGAGCTGAGTTGAAGCCCTGTCTCCTGAAATCAAATACACAGCTTTCTTCAGGTCCCCTCACACTGTCCCCCATTGCCTTGTGGACAAGGGCCAGTCTCGAAACTTTGGTCAGGCTGGGTAGCACCTTCTCTTTCCCATCCTCCTTCTCTCAGACCACTCCTTTCACTTGAATCAGAAATCAACTTAAGAACAAACACAATGACCTCAAGCCTGCTCTCAGCTTCCTTATGAAACAGTTTTCTGACATGAACAATAGATGGCCAACTGATTTGAAAGGTAGTGAGCTCTCTGTCACTAAGGGTGTTTAAGAAGATATTGGAGAACTATCTAGCAAAGATGTGGTAAATTCCTGATTTGCAAACTAAAAAGATCTCTAAGGTCCTTCCCGAATTTGAAGCAGAGGCCTCTATGCTTGGGAAGACAGCACTGTTCAGAAGCTGGCTGGGCAGAGGACCAAGCTGTGGAATAGAGACAAGTCTGGAGAAGAGAAAGAAAAAAAATCTGAGAGAGATGGTGAAGACGAAAGCAGAGTCTGGTCTTCCAAGAAAGAGACAGGATACCCAACAGGGATGGGAAGACAAACTGGGTTGATGCCTAAGGAGGAAGCTAGGGGAAATGTCAGTATTTCTCAAATTGCCTTGCCCAGAAAACGTGTCCACGAACACCCAGCCAAACTTCACTGCCTACAACTCAGGCACCGCAGACCAGAAACAGAGGAGCAGTCTCTTGAGAGAGAAGCACTTAAATTGAGTTAAAAATATATTAACTTCACAATCAATCAAAAACGCTAACAGCTCAAAGAGTATCTTTGGATGAGACGTCTTCCATTTCCCTGAGAGTAGGTGGTGTGGGCTTCTTTTTAAAGCATTACCTGAATCAACATGCGGGGGTGGAGGGTGGGGAGGACTGGCCTTTGGTGGGAAATATGCATTTCATCTTTCAGTTGGAGCCTTGTTTTGAACACACTTCCAGAGTTCTGGGACTACTGCTTTTCTTATACTGGACACCAGGCTCAGAATGTATCTTGGTGGCCTGGAGTCATAAACAATTTCAGGTGATAAAAGGATTCTCATTTACAGTATCCTACAGAATGTCCTTTCCACAAAATCCTTTAGAAATTCAATTCCTCTTTTAACCAAGGGTGCAAAGACTTTTAATAAATTTACAAAAAACTTTAAAAAGTAACTCCTTTTCTTACACATATAAAATACAGATGTACCAAGTAAAGGAAATACCTGTTTCTCCACCACTTAAAAAAATAAGCATTTTGGTTTGTTTATTAGAATCTTTTTTAATTTTAGTTTTTTGAATAGTTCAAAATCAAAGTGGTATTAAAAAGATATTCCTTAAGAAGTGTTGTCCCTAACCTACCTCCATCTATCATGTTTCTTGTGCACTCCCACCTTTTTGAAGTGTTAGTCATTAGTCTTATGGACTATAGCCCACCAGGCTCACACTGGCCATGGAATTTTCCAGGCAAGAATACTGGAGTGGGTGGCCATTACCTTCTGTAGGGGATCTTCCTGACCCAGGGATTGAACCTGCATCTCCTGATTGCAGGCAGACTCTCTACTGTCTGAGCTACCAAGGAAGCTGACTCCCACTCTTTTAGGTGAACGCTTTTTGATCGTTTGTGTATCCTTCCCATGTTTCTTAATGCAGATACAAGTACAAACATAAAGTCTCATCTTACACCTTCCTTCCTATAAAAAGCAGCATATTACATGTACTGCATCTAGTGTTTTGCACTTGACAATATATCCTAGTTCAGGTTTTTTCCATGTGTTTATGCAAACATTCTAGTTTTTTACTAAAATAAGATCATACTTTTGTAATATGCTTTTTTCATTTAGGAATTTTTTTTTACGTAAATGTATTCTACAGCCTGATTTTTAAGGGCTATGACATCAGGAAAAAAAGTCTGGGATACTAATGTGGCTGTCCCAGGTGGTGCTAGGGGTAAGGAATCCACCTGCCAGTGCAGGAAACAAAAGAGACCCAGGTTCCATCCCTGGGTTGGGAAGATCGCCTGGATGAGGGCATGGCAACCTATGCCAGTAGTCTTACCTGGAGAATCCCAAGAACGGAGGAGCCTGGTGGGCTCCAGTCCATGGGGTCGCAAAGAGTGGGACACAACTGAAACAACTTAGCACGCACGCACAGGATAATCTCTGGAATAATAGGGAAGAATGTTCTGGCTCCTGTAGTCAAGAGGCTTATGGGTGAGTTCTGGCTCAACCAGTTACCAGCTGTGTGCACATAGGTAACACTGAGGCTATGAGCATCGATGAGTATTTATGCCTTTCACTCACAATACTGCCAGTCTAGCCTCTAACCCAGGACCGTTCAGTTCAGTTCAGTTCAGTCTCTCAGTCGGGTCCGACACTTTGTGACCCCATGAACCACAGCACGCCAGGCCTCCCTGTACATCACCAACTCCCAGAGTCTACCCAAACCCATGTCCATCGAGTCAGTGATGCCATCCAACCATCTCATCCTCTGTCATCCCCTTCTCCTCCTGCCCCCAATCCCTCCCAGCATCAGGGTCTTTTCCAATGAGTCAGCTCTTCGCATCAGGTGGCCAAAGTATTGCAGTTTCAGCTTCAACATCAGTCCTTCCAATGAACACCCAGGACTGATCTCCTTTAGGATGGACTGGTTGGATCTCCTTGCAGTCCAAGGGACTCTCAAGAGTCTTCTCCAACACCACAGTTCAGAAGCATCAATTCTTCGGCGCTCAGCTTTCTTGATAGTCCAACTCTCACATCCATACATGACTACTGGAAAAACCATAGCCTTAACTAGACGGAACTTTGTTGGCAAAATAATGTCTCTGTTTTTTAATATGCTTTCTAGGTTGGTCATAACTTTCCTTCCAAGGAGTAAGCATCTTTTAAAGATTAAATGAGACAATGGTTAGGAAAAGACCATTCAATACAAGACAATAAAATGTTAAAATATTGATACCATACACACATACACACATATATATACACCCATGCATGCATAAATATCAGCATTTTAATAGGGAACTCTTTTCATTGCTATTTTATGGTTTTCCAAAAACATTTTTTTTGCAAAATGTAAGCTTTCTAAAAACATTTTTCTCTTTATATATTTAATATATAAGAAATTAGGAAAAAAAGGAGAAAATTGAAATAATCTAAAATTTATAAAAAGTCTTCCAAATTTTTCATATAAACATACATGAATGTATGTGTACACACACAAACACAAACATAATTTACAAAACTGGGCTCATATTGTTTAGTTTGCTTTTCTAATCTCCTATCCCTATTCAGTAATATACTATGAGTACTGTTTCATATTCACAAATATAATGTTGTTATTAATCATTATATAGAGTTCTATTGTATTAATGAATATACCTCACTTTGTCTAAACAATCCACCATGGTTAGAAATTTAGATTCTTTTCAGATTTGTATTATTAAATATGATGCTGTATATAGGTTTCTACTCATAGGTCAAGACCCAATCCAAATATTCCTTGCTCTTTGGAGACTTCTCCGACCCCTCAAGAAAGAATAAGTCTTTTTTATGGCCCAGAGCACCTGTCCCATTCCATTTGTAATTATCCCTAAACCTTTCTATCTTATCTCTTTCTCAGCAGTGTAGATTCCTTGGAGTTTAAAACTTTGTTGTATTATTTCCAGCTATGCCCACAAGATGCCTAACATGGAGAAGGTGTCATCACTGAAAGTTTATTGAATGGATCACTAATACCATGTGCTTAGTACAATAACAAACAATTAAAGTTACATTATTGGAAAGCAGGCCTCTTATCTTAGCAAAAGCCGTGGCCAGCAATCTGTTTAAGGGAAGGTTCAGCTGTCCTGGCCCATAGGACCGGCCAGCTTTTCCCACTTGCATACTTTGTTATTTTTTCTCTTGATCGTGACTATTGAAGCCCTATACTCCCAAGTGTCTTGGCTCACTTAGGCAGTCAAGGAATACCATGGGCTCACCAGGGCCTAAAACTTTTATAATTAGGGGAACTTTTTAAAAGAAAAATATACAAAATCATGAATATGAAATAGTCATAAAAATTATGTTTATTTTGACCATGGAATGAAATCACAAGTTACAAATCTTAAGAGCTGACCAACATCACAAAATCCATACCTGTCTGACACATTTCTCTAATTTTAAAAAAAATTTTAAGTTATTTTGAGAAAAACATACATTAATCTGAAATTGAGGACACAAGAACAATTCAAATACATTTTAAATGGCTACAGTCTGGAGCAGAAAATATGCACGATTAGCCTGCAGCGTGTTGTTATGCCAGAGAGTAAAGGCATGCTTAAAAAAAAAAAAGGATGTTTATCTGTCAGAGGGACACAGCAGCTGACCAGAAAAGCTACCAATGGCCAAAGCTGGAACAATTTGAGCAACAAAAATAAAGAAGTATTATATGGGACTTCCGTGGCAGTACAGTGGTTAAGACTCTGTGCTTCCAATGCAGGGGGTATGGGTTCAATCTCTGGTTGGGGAACTAAGTAAGATCCCACATGTCTTGTGGCATGGCCAAAAAGGTAAAAAAAAAAAAAAAAAAAAAAACCTAAAAATATTGGGTTATAACCCAAAGTATAAATATCCAGAGTCCATACTGATATAAATAAATGATTGAATAAGTAGTAAGGAAGGGAGGGGGAGGGAAGGAAAAAAAGGAGGTGGGAGGAAGAAAGGAAGGCAAGAAGGAGAGAAAAATCTTCTAAGTCAAAGAATTCCAAATAATTTATGTAGTTACCACTCCCTCAAGCAAGGTTACCTAACTCCCCATCCCTTAAGGGTGGGCTCCTGATAGTAATTCCTTTCCAAAGAGTACAGTAGGAAAGGGAAGTGTTGGGAAGAGGACAAACTGCTACAGCCAGACAATTAAGGTTAGCATCAACAGTGATGAGCAATGTTGACAGCACATACCCTACATATGACATGAGGAGAACAGCACTTTTCCTCTGTGATTTTTGTCCCCCAAACTCATAACCCCAATCTAACCATGAGAGAAACAACTAATTCCAATAGAGGGGCATCCTAGAAGAGCTGACCAGTACTCCTCAAAGTACTGGTCAAAGTCTTCAAAAGAACGAAAATTCGAGAAATTGTCACAACCACGGAGAGTGTTAAGGATACATGACAACTAGTGTAATGTGGTGTCCTGGTTGGGATCCTGAAACCGAAAAAGACGTTAGGTCAGAACTAAGGAAATATGAATAAAGTATGAACTTTAGTTAATGATAATGTAGCAATATTGGTTCACTAATTATAGCAAATACATAAGAAATTAACAGAAGGGGAAAATTGGGTACAGGGTATGTGGGAAACTCTGTACTGTCTTAACAACTTTTTTGTAAATACAAAACTGTTCTAAAAAATAAAGTCTAGTAGGAAAAATGGCTCTAGTATTCTACTCCTTATTTCTAGTGTTGAACTCCATAAATGTATAATTAAATTATTCCTCTTAATGAATATGTGTTGGAATTTTATCATGAGGATACTTGTTCTTAGACCATCTTGCTGCATCAGGAGAAATTTTCCCTGTTCTGCGTGGCAACCCGCTCCAATATTCTGCCTGGAAAATTCCATGGACAGAAGAACCTGGGGGGTTAAAGCCCATGGGGTCACAAAGAGTAGGCACAACTGACCACAGCACACTTGTCTAAAACAACCACAGACTTGATCAGTATATGACAAGCTTCCATATCCTACCTGGAAGTATATATTTAAAAATTAACAGATAAAAATGAGGCCCAGTAAACTGGCCCTCATCTCTCCAACCATCAGTGGCATCCAACAGACTGCCCAGGACTCCAAGTAAGAGTAAGTCTAATTATTCTTTCAACAAATATTTGTGTTGCTAGGGGATACAGTGGTAAACAAGAGAAACAAGACCTCTGCCTTCAGTAAACAATGGTCCGAAACACTTGCCTGGTTCTCAATCCTGGCTGGACTTTAGACTCACCTGGGGAGACTTGTTTTTTTTCTTTAATATCAATCCCTTGGCTCCAGCCTCTCTGATGGTGTGACCCAGGAGTATGCTTTAAAAGCTCCCCAAGAGATTCTAAAATATAATCAGGATGGAGAAACGTTTACTAAATGATCTAAGAACAACCTGCTCTAAAATGAGTACCCTGTGATCTTAGTCATTATGGCAAAGGAGAAAAGGGTTGAAGTCCAGACACTGGGGAGTGTGCCCTCCCCCTGAGGGAGTCTCAGGGGTAAAGGAGCAGGGATGCAGAGGTTCCTCAGCTGAAAGCTGAAGTGGGGGCGAGGGGAGGCGCCGAGCAGCAGCCCTGCGTAGCAGCCCACGCACTTGCTCCTTTTAGAACAAATCAGCTCTTCTCAGACATATGTACTGAAGAAGCCTCCTCCTGGAATTTTCCAGACAGAGCTGAGGACTACTCCCAGCATAAAAGCATCAAGCCTAGATTTTTGGCTTATCTTGGTACAAAGAATCTCAAGACTGGAAGGTCCTTAAAGGGGTGCTATTCTCCCCCCCACCCCACCCTGCCCCGACATGCACGCACCTCAATACTGATAGTGCCACAGGCTAAGTTTCACAGTGAGTTTTCATTGCGGGTCCTAACAGACCATGTAGCTATTTGATCTTCCTTTTGGCATGTTTGCAGCTGTAACCAAGCACTCTGTTAAAGGAAACGCAGAGAAAAACATGTCTGAGGGGTAAAGAAAGGGAAAACAAAGACCTGGTGGCCTAGAGTTTATCGATTTCACACCCCGTTGTAACCTTATAGGGAGGGTGTGACTCGCCCCACTTTACAGAAGAGGAAGCTGTGCCTTAACGAGTCAGATGTCTTCTCCAGGGTCATTTAGCAAGGACAAGCTAGGATTTACTTCATCTCACAACTTTATAAGGGAAGTATTATCATCTGTGTTTTCAGATGAGGAAACTGAGGCAGGAGGCTGGTGGACAGCAGCATTAACCATTCTCATTGGTCTCCTACTCCAAGGCCAGTGCTCTGAGGTGTCAGGCTGCCTGTTGATCTGGGAGGCACAGGGCTTCCTACCTGGCCCACACCAGGCAAGATTCTGGAGAACTCTGTGCACCATCTTTGCAATTTTTCTGTAAAATCATTCCAAAATAAATTAATTTTCAAACAGAAAATACTCAATATTGTTGCTCTCAAACTCTTTGCATGCAATAAATAAGATAAAATTATATTTTAAATATTAGTTTTT